>NC_091772.1:4466595-4778190 GCF_029378745.1 Bos indicus | reverse complement strand
TTATTCCAGGGATGCAAGGATTCTTGAAAATATGCAAATCAACTAGTGTGATACACCATATTAACAAATTGAAAGATAAAGACCAGATGATAATCTCAATAGATGCAGAAAAAACCTTTGACAAAATTCAGCACCCATTTATGATTAAAACACTTCCAAAAATGGGCATGGAAGGAACCTATCTCAACATAGTAAAGGCCATATATGATAAGCCTACAGCAAACATTATTCTCAATGGTGAAAAACTGGAAGCATTCCCCCTAAGATCAGGAACAAAACAAAGGTGTCCACTTTCACGACTGTTATTCAACATAGTTCTGGAAGTCCTAGCTACAGCAATCAGAGAAGAAAGGTAAATAAAAAGAATCCAGATCAGAAAAGAAGTAACACTCTCACTGTTTGCAGATGACATGATACTGTACATAGAAAACCATAAAGGTAGTTTCAGAAAATTACTAGAGCTAATCAGTCAATTTAGCAACATTGCAGGACACAAAATCAATACACAGAAACCATTTGCATTTCTATATACTACCAATGCAAAATCAGAAAGAGAAATTAAGGAATAAACCCCATTCACCATTGCAACAAAAAGATTTAAATATCTAGGAATAAACTTACCTAATGAGACAAAAGAACTGTACACAGAAAATTATAAGACACTGATGAAAGAAATCAAAGATGACATAAATAGATGGAGAGATATTCCATGTTCCTGGGTAGGAAGAATCAATATTGTGAAAATGCCTATACTACCAAATGCAATCTACAGATTCAACGTGATCCCTACCAAATTGCCAATGGCATTTTTCACATAACTAGAACAAAATATTTCACAATTCATATGGAAACACAAAAGGCCCCAAATAGCCAAAGCAGTCTTGAGAAAGAAGAATGGACTTGGAGGAATTAACCTTCCTGACTTCAGATTGTACTACAAAGCTACAGTCATCAAGACAGTATGGTACTGGCACAAAAACAGAAATATAGACCAATGGAGCAAGATAGAAAGCCCAGAAATAAACCCATGCACCTATGGGTACTTTATTTTTGACAAAGTAAGCAAGAATATACAATGGGACAAAGACAGCCTCTTCAATGAATGGTGCTGGGAAAATTGGACAGCTACATGTAAAATAATGAAATTAGAACACTTCCTATCACCATACACAAAGATAAATTCAAAATGGATTAAAGACCTAAATGTAAGACCATAAACTATAAAACTCTTAGAGGAAAACGTAGCCAGAACAGTCAATGACATAAATCAAAGCAAGATCCTCTATGACCCACCTCCTAGAGTAATGCAAATAAAAGCAAAAATAAACAAATGGGACCTGATTAAACTTAAAAGCTTTTGCACAACAAAGGAGACTATAAACAAGGTGAAAAGACAACCCTCAGAATGGGAGAAAATAATAGCAAATGAACCAGCTGACAAAGGATTAATTTCTAAAATATACAAACAGCTCATACAACTCAATACCAGAAAAACAAGCAACCCAATCAAAAAGTGGGGAAAAGACCTAAAGAGACATTTCTCCAAAGAAGACATACAGATGGCTAACAAACACATGAAAAGATGCTCAGCATTGCTACTTATCAGAGAAATGCAAATCAAAACTACAATGAGATATCACCTCACACCAGTCAGAATGGCCATCATCAAAAAGTCTACACACAATAAATGCTGGAGAGGGTGTGGAGAAAAAGGAATGCTCTTGTACTGTTGATGGGAATATAAATTGATATAGCCACTATGAAAGACAGTATGGAGATTCCTTAAAAAACTAGGAATAAAACCACCATATGACCCAGCAATCCCACTCCTAGGCATATACCCTGAGGAAACCAAAATTGAAAAAGCTTCATGTACCCCTTTGTTCATTACAGCACTATCTACAATAGCTAGAACATGGAATCAACCTAGATGTCTATGAACAGATGAATGGATAAAGAAGTTGTGATATGTGTACACAATGGAGTATTACTCAGCCATAAAAAGGAACACATTTGAGTCAGTTCTAATGAAATGGATGAACCTAGAACCTATTATACAGATTGAAGTAAGTCAGAAAGAGAAAGATAAATATCATATTCTAATAAATATATACAGAATCTAGAAAAATGGTACTGAAGAATTTATTTACAGGGCAGCAATGGAGAAAAAGGCATAGAGAATAGGCTTATGGACATGGGGAGAGGGGAGGAGAGGGTGAAATGTATGGAAAGAGTAACATGGAAACTTGCATTACTATATGTAAACTAGATAGCCACCAGGAATTTGCTGTATGGCTCAGGAAACTCAAACAACGGCTCTGTATCAAACTAGAGGGGTCGGATGGGCAGGGACATGGGAGGGAATTTCAAAAATGAGGGGATATATGTATACCTATGGCTAATTCATGTTGCAGTTTGACAGAAAACAACAAAATTCTGTAAAGCAATCATCCTTCAATTTAAAAATAAATAAATTAAAAAAAAATCAGTTTAATCAAAGAAATGAGAAAACATAGAAACAAAAGAAAACAGTCAAAGGAGACCAATTAATAATTGTTTAGTCATTAAGCATAGTCAAGGACTTTTAGTTCACCCTCAAGGGCTGTAGATAATATTGAGCCATGTCTTGTAACCTGTGTTATACAAACTGAAACCCTACCAGGTGAAAAAAGTTAACTACATGATGACCAGACTGTAGACATGATATAAACTGCCACAATTCGAACTGGCCTCAAGGAATGGGACTGACCCTGGAGCTGAAGATTGTGTACGTGTGTGCTGGGTCGTTTCAGTTGTGTCCGACTCTTTGCAACCATGTGGACTGTAGCCTTCCAGGCTCCTCTGTCCATGGAATTCTCCAGACAGGAATACTGGAGTGGGTTGCCGTGCCATCTTCCAGGAGATCTTCCCAATCCAGGGATTGTACTGGCATCTCTTATGTCTCCTGCATTGGTAGGAGGATTCTTTACCACCAATGCCACCTGAGAAAGCCCCAGAACTGGGGTTTAAAACAGTCAAGATAATGTTGGTCAGATCACCACATGACCAATTTTAAGATGACTGTCAGAACTGACTGTGCTGTTTCTACATGTAACAGCCCCCTAGCTTGTGTCAATGAAAGCTCTTGCTTACTGATTGTCAGTGAAGGGGAGTCGACCTTTGGACAGGAGTCCACCCTGCCCCACCCACTCGCCCACCCCACTTCCAGTTGCCAGCAGGCATCGGAAATAAAGCAAACTTTCTTTTTCACCAAATAAATAACAAGGAACTGTACATGAGCACTGTACCCTGGTTAATAAGTATGTATTCAATGGAGGTATGTTTTAGCAGTTCAGATATAACTATTTATACATGTGTACTGGAATTGGAAAATTAAGTAAACAGATGGCCAAAAGTGACAGCCAGGTTTTTCACTGTTGGATTGGGCAGTACTGATAAGCAAGGGGAGACGTCTAGAAAGAAACATGTGGAACTGGGCTAAATTTGAAGACATTGGTATAAACTCCTGAGCTTACTATAAATATAGATGTTACACATAGAAATACTTATAGATATTTATATGTACACAGGTTGGTATACACATGTAGTTTCAGGCTCTGTCACCTGAGTGGACTCCTGTACCCAAAACACACAGTTTATTTTGTATTTTGTAGTGCCATAAAGTAAGGAAGTGTGAAAATTTTTTTTCTTTTGAGAAAACATGGTGATGACACAGGAGCTAACTGAGAGAGGTCCTAATGACCGAAGCTGTAATGAGTTGAACACATAATACATAACCCTGTGTTGTATTATAACCCAAAATATAAAATAAATATGCATGAGTCTATTTTGATATAAATTAATAGTTTAACAAATAAATTGAGAATAGATACATTTGTGCAAAAAATTATAATTTAATTTATTTAATTGCAATTTATTTATGTTGATCCTTTAGGGAGGGGGAATATAACCTCCTAGTCCTTAAATGTGGGTTGTGCATAGAGACTGCCTTCCAGAGAGTATAGTTTAGTGATGAGGAATAAAGAGTAACTTTTCAGGGCACAAACACTGCCTCAGGCAGGTCGTCAGGATTAACATCAGCAGTGGTAAGCCATGTTGATAATATATACTTTTAACATGATGCGATAAGAATGACACTTGACCTCTGTGGACTTCCTTCTCAAAACCCATAACCTCAGTTCAATCCTGAGAAAAACATCACAGAAATTCCAACAAGAGTACTACTCCTGAAAGCTTCAGCAATATTCCTCCAAATTGTCAAGGTCATCAAAAACAGGATCACTCTGACTGTCACAGTCGAAAGGAGCTTAAAGAGACACAACTACATGTAATTTGGTGTATTAGATGGGATTCTGGTACAGAAAAAGGACATTGGGTAAAAATTAAAGAGATCTGAATAAAGTATGGACTTTAAACATATTGTAAAATATTCATTACTTGTGACAAATGTCCCATTCCAGTATAAGATGTTCACAGTAGGGAAATCAGATGTAAAGTATATGAGAAACCTCTGTACTAGCTGTGCAGCTCTTTTGTAAATCCAACACTGTTCTAAAATAAAAACAATGATAAACAGTGATAAAGGGGTTAAGGTAGATTCAGGTGAGAAGAGAAAACAAGGGTAAAAAAATGACAAGCATTAATTATAGAACATATCTCTCTATTTTGGGTAGGAGATTGTTCTGATTTTGCTTTGTCTCACTCATACTAATGTAAGATTTTAATAAGGGGAGATTGGATATATGGGAACTCTATAAATGTTTCTAGCATTACAGCGTTTCTGTAAATGGAAAACTTTTTTTTTTTTTGGCCACATATTAGGCAGGGATCTTAGCGGCCTGACAAGGGATTGAACCTGTGCTCCCTGCAGTGGAAGAACAGAGTCCTAAGCACTGATTGTTGTTATTGTTTATTTGATAAGTCATGCCTGACTCTTTGTGACCCCATCAACTGCAGCATACCAATTCCCTGTCCTTCATTATCTCCCAGAGTTTGTTCAAACACATGCCCATTGAGTCAGTGACGTTATCTAACCAGCTCATCCTCTGCTGCCCCCTTCTCTTCTTGCCTTCAGTCTTTCCCAGCATCAGGGTCTTTTCCAGTGAGTCAGCTCTTTGCATCAGGTGGCGAAAGTATTGGAGCTTCAGCTTCAGCATCAGCCCTTCCAATGAATATTCAGGGTTAATATCCTTTAGGATTGACTGGTTTGACATCCTTGCAGTCCAAGGGACTCTCAAGAATCTTCTTCTCCAGCACCACAGTTTGAAAGCATCAATTCTTTGTATCTCAGCCTTCTTTAAGCTCACATCTGTACATGACTACTGGAAAACCAACCACTACTGGAAAACTAACCACTGGGCCACCAGAGAATTCCTTGTGAAGCTATTTTAATATAGTTCATTAAAAATAAATAAACTGGAGAATAAACATGTCCTTTAAAAGGAGCACACATTTACACTGGAAGGTTTGGGGTGATTGTGTTAGGCTGTGGTTTATGGGTCAGCTGGGGAAGTTTTGATTCACCTGCTTTAGACTGTTTGGAATCCTGGCTGTGAGACCCCATTTACCCAGGTGATACTCTTCTCCTGCTATCAGGATTGCAAGAAGCCAACTAAACAAACATATCTGAAGCCTTTGTTCATCTTATATCTGCCAATATCCTATCAATAAAATCAAGCCATATAGTAAAGCCCAAAGTCAACCAATGCCAACCATGAGACGAAGGCAATAGTGTAGGTGTCTAATCCTACCACAAGGGAGAGAAAGAGAACCACAGTGATATGAACTGAACTGAAGTCGCTCAGTCGTGTCCAACTCTTTGTGACCCCATGGACTGTAGCCTACCAGGCTCCTCCATCCATGGGGTTTTCCAGGCAAGAGTACTGGAGCAGGTTGCCATTTCCTTCTCCAGGGAATCTTCCCAACCCAGGGATCGAACCCAGGTCTTCCATATTGCAGGCAGACCCTTTACCATCTGAGCCACCAGGGAGACTGGTGATACAGTTGACTGCAAAATACATCAGACCAGGAATACCGATGACAGTCTTCAACAAAAAGAACCAATCTGAAGAGCTAACATTATAAGATATCAAGATGTATTACAAAAATATCAAAATAGCATCATGTTGGCATGAGGACAAATAAATATTCCACTTCAATATAAGGAAGATTCCAGAAACAGACTTACTTATTATAGCAGAGAAGATACCAGAGGGCCTTGGTGTGAAGACTTACCACATAAAATTGATGATTACAGGAGGATTATAGATCTAAATATAAACAGTAAATTAATAAGGCTTCCAGAAGATACCATATTCAAACATCTTTATAATTTTTGGTAAATAAAAGATTTATTAAATAAGACACCAGAAGCATAGAACATGAAGGTTGAGAGTTGTGAGAATGTGGTATCGTGGAGTCACATTTGCATGTTAAAATTAAATATGACAAATTTTTAAAATCAAAATTTTAGTTGTATTGACTTATTTGCTCCAATTTTCTGTTTATAATATTTAAAAGTGTGAATCTTATTATCTGAGGTTCAGAGGATAAATATATGCTGTACAGCCATGAGTGTGGCATGTTAACTTGGCATAATTCTTAGTGAATTCAAGAAGGGTTTAATTCTGTCTTGAAAAATAAACTAATAAATGAAAAATTAGGGGAAGTTTCAGTATATGATGTATGTTTAGTAAATGGTAGATAACTTTTAGTTGTTCAAGAAATAGCCTTGGGTGCTACCATGTAACAGAATTCTCAACTAGAACGCCTACTGCTTTGAACCTATTTTGACATTTCCCATGTTCTGAGAAATGCTGATGTTAACAAATTTCTGTAATTTCTTCATTTCTTTAGATAATGCCATTTTATTATTCCTTTATAAACAACTTCCTATTTCACTTGAAAAACCACAATGAAATGTTTTATGAGTGTCGTGAGGTCCCCATAGCAAAAGACTCACATTGCTAATGCTTCTTTGTTCAGAAGGAACCAGACTGCCAAATTTCAGAGAATTACAGTATTTGATTTCTAGATTAGCAAGGAATGAAATTGTTCTTTTATTTTCCTCCCTATTTGAACAATTCCAGCTTAGGAAGTTAAGTTTTGCTGTTATTATTGCTGATTTGTGTTCATTCCCCATCTCACAAGAAGAACATGAATGTTAAAGAAAAGCAACAGAAGTTTATCTTACCATATTCCTCATCAACATTAGCAGCGCCATCTTCAAACTCACTAAACATCTGATGTATCTCCTAGCATACTTTCCCAGAGAAGGCGATGGCACCCCACTCCAGTACTCTTGCCTGGAAAATCCCATGGATGGAGGGGCCTGGTGGGCTGCAGTCCATGGGGTCGCTAGGAGTCAGACACGACTGAGCGACTTCACTTTATTTTTTCACTCTCATGCATTGGAGAAGGAAATGGCAACCCACTCCAGTGTTCTTGCCTGGAGAATCCCAGGGACAGGGGAGCCTGGTGGGCTACCATCTGTGGGATCGCACAGAGTCAGACACGACTGAAGCAACTCAGCAGCAGCAGCAGCAGCATACTTTCCTAAACTAGGAAACTCTGATGAATTGTAGACTGATACTCACCATGACAACCATGAAGGAGTAAAGACAACATGACTGGCTAACAAATCATAGTCCTCCTCTCATCTGATTTTTCACTTGAAAACAGAGATTTTTATCTTTACAGCAGCCCAGGCAACTCTTCTAGCGTGTCCCATGATTGAGATGCTTTGTCATAATACAAGTTCTCAGTGAAGGTTATAGTCATCCACATAATGAAATCATAATATTTACCATGTGTTCACATGAGGTGCTAAGGTAAGGGATTAGTTACTTATTACTAAATAACAAAACGAGCACAAACTTAGTGGCTTAAGACAACACACATTTATTATTTCAGAGTTTCTAAGGGTCAGAAGTCTGGATACTACCTAACTGAGCCCTCTGCTTCCAGGTTCCATAGGGTTGTAGTCAAAGTGTCAGCTCAACTGAGAAAAGATCGACTTCCACGTTTATGCCGTTGTTGGCAGCATCCAGTTCCTCGCAAGCTGCCAGCCTGAGCCTTAGTTTCTTGTTGGCTGTGACTAGAAGTTACCTTCAGCTCTCTGCTGTGTGCATGGTACTCTCCATATCAAAGCTTATCGCATGGCAGATTGCTTATTCAAAGCCAACAAGGAAGAGAAAGTTTCCTACCAAGATGAGTTAAATGCCTTGTAAAATGAGATCACATTCAGGAAATGAAATATTTAATACATTCCTTCACCTTTGCCATGCTCTTAGTTGGAAGCTATTCACAGTCCTATGCACCAAGGGAGAGGCTCACACAAGGGTGCAGAACAGGAGGCAAGGATCATGGGACCACTCTAGACACTGTCCACCAACTGAGTGGTGCTCCAGCCTTCTCTTCTCTTTCCCTGGCAACCTGACCCTACAAGATGGCTCATAAAATGGAAGAAACAAAGGTGGATGCATATTAGATCTTCAGTTACCACTTGGAATAAAGTTGTCCTGAAGGGTGACCTCATCCACAGTGGATTTTGACTAAGCAAGAAATTTGAGAACTTTTATAGTCTGACTTTAGAAAGAGAAGAAAACCTTAACCTGATCCATGAAGGAAAAAGGAAAGAAGAATGACATGGGCTATTAAGTTTTTAAAAAAGAATAAAAAAATCAAATGTGTGAAGATAGACATGCACTGTATTAAAAACAGTCAATGTTCCATGGAGATTTCTGATGGAGGGAAAAATGAGACTGACTGAAAGCAGTGAGGAAGAATGAATATCAATGTCAAATAGAAAACAAAAAACTTGATATAATAAAATTTCATATTATAATATTAAATGATATAAAGAATAAAAAATAACAGAATTAGTTCAAAATGAGTAACATTAATAATATGAAAAGAAGTAGTATCCACAATGAATTTTATACTCTTTTTTTGGCCATGCTCTGTGGTGTACAGGACCTTATTTCCCTGACCAGGGATAGAAGTCATGCCCCCTGCTTTGGGAGCACAGTCTTAAACCCTTGAGTGCCAGGAAGTCTCTGAATTTTATACTTTAATAGAATATTGAGGTCAAGGTCTAATGTTTGTTTCTTCTTCTCAAAAGCCATTGCATAATATCCAGGAGAAAATATATTTTATTCTGGAAAGAGAACAAATAAACCAAAAATATAATTTTCAGAATACAACAGAATGTGAATATATTTTTGATTGAAAAATATGATTTTTATATAATTGTATCAAAGCCACTACTTCATTCCAACTATGATATGGAAACATTAAATTCCTATTGTTCTTAATGGTGAAAAGTCTTGAAAAATTGGCCCCTAAATCAGTCGTTCAAAAACTTTAACTTATCATCACCCAATATTACCTGAAAAACTAGGAAACAGGCAGATTCCTAGGTTCCACCACTAGGAATTCTGATTCAACAGGTCTGGTTCAGGGCCTGATATTTTGCATTTCTAACAAGCTACCAGGTCATACTTACTAATGATCAATGGCCCACCCTTTATAGCTGGTGGACTGACAAATACTCAAATGGTGCATATGTCAGATGGTTAGTAACTAACTTTTTTTATACAGCTATTTTTGAGGAAATACTAGTTACAGTTTATGCCAAAATGCATAGAAAAAAAATTAATTAATTGTGACTGGCTTTCTAGCCATGTGGCTTCAAAAGTCCAGATTTCCGAAGAAAAAGAATCCAAAAGTCTTACTTCTGATTATGGGATAAAATGGTAGGCTCCAGAAATGTAGATCAAGTGTCTACACTAAAGGTACTCAAATAATTGTTAATATATGAATGAGTGAAAAGCATTTCCATTTCATGGTTTGAAATGGAAATATATCAAGAATTTCCTAAAGGGGAGATAATCTGATCTATCATATGTTATCTTAAGACATAGTGTTGTAGCACAGTACCAAAAATATCTTTATGCTTCATGCCCTTTGCACTGTGACTTTGAAATCCTTCCAACAGGAAACTTTTTTTCAAACCTTGTCTCTCTCCCCACACCATGACCCTTGTCATGTCTTGGCTGTTCTTGTGACTTGTCTTGACCAATAGAATATGGAGGAAGTGATGTTTAATTTTGAGTCTAGATCTTGGAAAGCTTGTGTACTTCCACTTTCTCTCATAACCTTTCCACTACTGTGTGGACAAGTCCAGACCAACACCAGAGGACAATGAGGTAGAGCAGATGAGGCCAGGCATGGTGAAAACACAAGAGAGTCCAGCCAAAATAAACCTCCCCAACTCACAGACAACCACAAACACATAAATGGGACCAGACAAGACCAATAGAATCTCCTACCTGAAACAAATATATATGATCTATAACTAATGCTTGTTGGTATTTCACCTCAGTTTTCTTTTTGCACATAAATCCATTCTTACCACTTTAGTATTGTTTATGGGGACAGAGAAAGGAGTTGGCCTTGGTCACATTTCATTTGAGGTTTAAGCTTCAGATCAGATCAGTCGCTCAGTTGTGTCTGACTCTTTGAGACCCCATGAATCGCAGCACGCCAGGTTGCCCTGTCCATCACCAACTCCCGGAGTTCACTCAGACTCATGTCCATCAAATCAGTCATGCCATCCAGCCATCTCATCCTCTGTCGTCCCCTTCTCCTCTTGCCCCCAATCCCTCCCAGCATCAGAGTCTTTTCCAATGAGTCAACTCTTCGCATGAGGTGGCCAAAGTACTGGAGTTTCAGCTTTAGCATCATTCCTTCCAAAGAAATCCCAGGGCTGATCTCCTTCGGAATGGACTGGTTCGATCTCCTTTCAGTACAAGGGACTCTCAAGAGTCTTCTCCAGCACCACAGTTCAAAAGCATCAATTCTTTGGCACTCAGCTTTCTTCACAGTCCAACTCTCACATCCATACATGACCACAGGAAAAAACATAGCCTTGACTAGACGAACCTTTGTTGGCAAAGTAATGTCTCTGCTTTTGAATATGCTATCTAGGTTGGTCATAACTTTCCTTCCAAGGAGTAAGCGTCTTTTAATTTCATGGCTGCAGTCACCATCTGCAGTGATTTTGGAGCCCAGAAAAATAAAGTCTGACACTGTTTCCACTGTTTCCCCATCTATTTCCCATGAAGTGATGGGACCAGATGCCATGATCCTAGTTTTCTGAATGTTGAGCTTTAAGCCAACTTTTTCACTCTCCACTTTCACTTTCATCAAGAGGCTTTTGAGTTCCTCTTCACTTTCTGCCATAAGGGTGGTGTCATCTGCATGTCTGAGGTGATTGAGATTTCTCCCGGCAATCTTGATTCCAGATTGTATTTCTTCCAGTCCAGCATTTCTCATGATGTATTCTGCATAGAAGTTAAATAAACAGAGTGACAATATACAGCCTTGACGAACTCCTTTTCCTATTTGGAACCAGTCTGTTGTTCTATGTCCAGTTCTAACTGTTGCTTCCTGACCTGCATACAAATTTCTCAAGAGGCAGATCAGGTGTTCTGGTATTCCCATCTCTTTCAGAATTTTCCACAGTTTATTGTGATCCACACAGTCAAAGGCTTTGGCATAGTCAATAAAGCAGAAATAGGTGTTTTTCTGGAACTCTCTTGCTTTTTCCATGATCCAGCGGATGTTGGCAATTTGATCTCTGGTTCCTCTGCCTTTTCTAAAACCAGCTTGAACATCAGGAAGTTCACGGTTTAAGCTTAATTGACCTCTAATTCTGAGAGTCAGGAGAATCTCAATCGACGTGCTTCAAGTGTAAAGTGTAGAGAAGAAGCCTATCTGGTCAGCACATAAATTAACTGAGGTATATTCACACAATGGAGTATCATGTACAATGAGCACAGACAAACTACAACTCCACACAGTAGTATGACTAGATTTCACAACAAAATGTCGAGTTGAAGAAACGAGACACAAAGGAGCACAAACTGTATGTTTCTGTGTATTTAAAGCCCTGAATGCTACTGCTGCTGTCGCTTCAGTCGTGTCTGACTCTGTGCGACCCCATAGACGGCAGCCCACCAGGCTTATCCGTCTCTGGGATTCTCCAGGCAAGAATACTGGAGTGGGTTGCCATTTCCTTCTCTAATGCATGAAAGTGAAGCCCTGAATCAGACCACACTAATCATTGGTTTTAATATTCAAGGCAGGGTTTCCCTCTGGAGGCAGCCCAAGGGTACTTCTGGAAATAGGTAATGACTGACAGCTGGGTACACCAGGATGTTGATAATGTGAACATTCATTAAGTTTTATGCCTAGAGTATATAGTCTCTTTTCACTGTTTAATCTTCAGTTTAAAGATTAAAAACTACAAAGGAAAAACTACTTCCTCATTGATGAGGTTAATATGTCAAACTCCTGTCTCTTTTTCCTGCCTCAGTTCCATGACTTTTCAATGTTGTGGAAGGAAAGGAAGGGAAGGTAACTTTGAGGAATAAAATAAATGTAGGGAGAAGAGTTCCTTAGAAAGAAATGACAGAATTATCACCTTCAAGGAAAAGAGTCAACACACACAATTAAATCATATTAAATATACTTATTGAACATCTACTAAATGTTCTAGGCAGGTGGGATAGATTAGGGAACAAAAATGACAAAGATCCTACTTCTATAGAGTTTATATTCTAATGGGGGAGGAATGGAGGGAGGGGAAGACTATTTTTAAAAAAGTAATGAATGTATAAATTATGTTGTAGTTAGAAGATAACCAATATTTTGACCCCCAAAAAAATGGTGATCAGGAGTGCTGAAAGAGAACTGGTTTTAAGAGGTGGTAAAAATATAATGTTTAAACAAAGACTTGAGGGCAATACCAAATGATTTATATTCCTCCTGTCATTTGATTATCATGAAAACAAAATTATTTTCTGACCATTGGGCATCTCTGTTGCCCCTCATTCAGCCCCTGAATTCTCAGTGCACATAGCTGAGTCAGTCTGAGAATATCACCCAAGCATAGGTGAGCCAATCCCTGGAATCCCGAGCAATGATAATAAACTCAACTGAGATGTAGATCCTTGTCACTTTACCTACTTTGGTATAGTTTGTTTCCCACTCTTGCATTTATCCTTAGCTGCATCCTTTAAAGTATTTTACAGATATAGCCAAACAGAGAACTTGGTGTATTTTTGTTATTTATGGACAAGTTGCTTGATATTGTTGGGTTTAAAAAAATATTTTAAGTAGACTTAATTTTTCAGAGCAGTTTTAGGTTCACAGCAAATTGAGTGCAAAGTATAGAGAGTTTCTATATACTCCCTTTCTCTTCCACCCCACAAGCAGAGCCTCCCTAACTATTCACATCCCACATCAAAGTGGTACACTTATTATAGTCAATGAATTTACATCATTTCACCCCCAAGCCCATGGATTACATTAGGGATCACTCTTGGTGTTGTACATTCTATGGATTCTGACAAATGTGAGATAACATGTATCCCCATGTAGAATCATTAAGAATAGTTTAATTGCCCTAGAAATCTTTTTTGCTTCACCTGTTCATCTCTCCCTCTCTTTTAACACTTGTAAATCACTAAACATTTTACTGTTTCCATGGTTTTTGCCTTTTGCAATATATATAAAGTTGACCCTTGAACAATAAGAGTTTGGACTGAGGTCCATTTACTGTTCAGTTGCATCTGACTCTACAAACCCATGGACTGTAGCCTGCCAGGCTCCTCTCTCCATGTGATTTTTCAGGTAAGAATACTGGACTGGGTTGCCATTTTCTCCTCCAGTGGGATCTTCCTGACTCAGGGATTGAACCCAAATCTCCTGCATCTCCTGCGTTGGTAGGTGGATTCTTTACCACTGAGCCACCTGGAAAGCCCAGGTCCATTTCAATGTAGGTACTTTTCAATAGTAAATACTACAGTATTACCCTGTCCACGGCCGGCTGCGATGGACCATACTTGCAGTACTTGGATGTAATCCAAAAATGACAGAATTATCTCTGTTTGTTTCCAAGGCAAACCATTCAATATCACAGTAATCCAAGTCTATGCCCCAACCAGTAACACTGAAGAAGCTGAAGTTGAACGATTCTATGAAGACCTACAAGACCTTTTAGAACTAACACCTCAAAAAGATGTCCATTTCATGATAGGGGACTGGAATGCAAAAGTAGGAAGTCAAGAAACACCTGGGGTAACAGGCAAATTTGGCCTTGGAATACGGAATTAAACAGGGCAAAGGCTAATAGAGTTTTGCCAAGACAACACACTGGTCATAGCAAACACCCTCTTCCAATAACACAAGAGAAGACTCTACACATGGACAACACCAGATGGTGAACATCGAAATCACATTGATTATATTGTTTGCAGCCAAAGATGGAGAAGCTCTATCAGATCAGATAAGTCACTCAGTCATGTCCAACTCTTTGTGACCCCATGAACCGCAGCACACCAGGCCTCCCTGTCCATCACCAATTCCTGGAGTTCACTCAGACTCATGTCCATCGAGTCAGTGATGCCATCCAGCCATCTCATCCTCTGTCGTCCCCTTCTCCTCTTGCCCCCAGTCCCTCCCAGCATCAGAGTTTTCTCCAATCAGTCAACTCTTCACATGAGGTGGCCAAAGTACTGGAGTTTCAGCTCTAGCATCATTCCTTCCAAAGAAATCCCAGGGCTGATCTCCTTCAGAATGGACTGGTTGGATCTCCTTGCAGCACAAGGGACTCTCAAGAGTCTTCCTCAACACCACAGTTCAAAAGCATCAATTCTTCACAGTCCAGCTCTCACATCCATACATGACCACAGGAAAAACCACAGCCTTGACTAGACGGACCTTTGTTGGCAAAGTAATGTCTCTGCTTTTGAATATGCTATCTAGGTTGGTCATAACTTTCCTTCCAAGGAGTAAGCGTCTTTTAATTTCATGGCTGCAGTCACCATCTGCAGTGATTTTGGAGCCCCAAAAAATAAAGTCTGACACTGTTTCCACTGTTTCCCCATCTATTTCCCATGAAGTGATGGGACCAGATGCCATGATCTTCATTTTCTGAATGTTGAGCTTTAAGCCAACTTTTTCACTCTCCACTTTCACTTTCATCAAGAGGCTTTTGAGTTCCTCTTCACTTTCTGCCATAAGGGTGGTGTCATCTGCATATCTGAGGTGATTGAGATTTCTCCCGGCAATCTTGATCCCAGCTTGTGTTTCTTCCAGTCCAGCGTTTCTCATGATGTATTCTGCATATAAGTTAAATAAACAGGGTGACAATATATAGCCTTGATGTACTCTTTTTCCTATTTGGAACCAGTCTGTTGTTCCATGTCCAGTTCTAACTGTTGCTTCCTGACCTGCATATACGTTTCTCAAGAGGTAGCTCAGGTGGTCTGGTATTCCCATCTCTTTCAGAATTTTCCACAGTTTATTGTGATCCACACAGTCAAAGGCTTTGGCATAGTCAATAAAGCAGAAATAGATGTTTTTCTGGAACTCTCTTGCTTTTTCCATGATCCAGCGGAGGTTGGCAATTTGATCTCTGGTTCCTCTGCCTTTTCTAAAACCAGCTTGAACATCAGGAAGTTCACAGTTCATGTATTGCTGAAGCCTGGCTTGGAGAATTTTGAGCATTACTTTCCTAGCGTGTGAGATGAGTGCAATTGTGCGGTAGTTTGAGCATTCTTTGGCATTGCCTTTCTTTGGGATTGGAATGCAAACTGACTTTTTCCAGTCCTGTGGCCACTGCTGAGTTTTCCAAATTTGCTGGCATATTGAGTGCAGCACTTTCACAGCATCATCTTTCAAGATTTGAAATAGCTCAACTGGAATTCTGTCACCTCCACTAGCTTTGTTCATAGTGATGCTTTCTAAGGCCTGCTCTATGTAATCAGCAAAAACAAGACCAGGAGCTGACTGTGGCTCAGATCATGAACTCCTTATTTCCAAATTCAGACTGAAATTGAAGAAAGTAGGGAGAACCACTAGACCATTCAGGTATGACCTTAATCAAATTCATTACGATTATGCAGTGGAAGTGAGAAATAGATTTAAGGGACTAGATCTGATAGACAGAGTGCCTGATGAACTATGGGCAGAGGTTCGTGACATCGTACAGGAGAGAAGGATCAAGACCATCCCCATGGAAAAGAAATGCAAAAAAGCAAAATGGCTGTCTGGGGAGGCTTTACAAATAGCTGTGAAAAGAAGAGAAGCGAAAAACAAAGGGGAAAAGGAAAGATATAAACATCTGAATGCAGAGTTCCAAAGAATAGCAAGGACAGATAAGAAAGCCTTCCTCAGTGACCAATGCAAAGAAATAGAGGAAAACAACAGAATGGGAAAACTAGAGATCTCTTCAAGGAAATTAGAGATACCAAGGGAACATTTCATGCAAAGATGGGCTTGATAAAGGACAGAAGCGGTATGGACCTAACAGAAGCACAAGATATTAAGAAGAGGTGGCAAGAATACATAGAAGAACCAAACAAAAAAGATCTTCATGACCAAGATAATCATGATGGTGTGATCACTCTCCTAGAGCCAGACATCCTGGAATGTGAAGTCAAATGGGCTTTAGAAAGCATCACTGCGAACAAGCTAGTGGAGGTGATGGAATTCCAGTTGATCTATTTCAAATCCTGGAAGATGAGGCTGTGAAAGTGCTGCACTCAATATGCCAGCAAATTTGGAAAACTCAGCAGTGGCCACAGGACTGGAAAAGGTCAGTTTTCATTCCAATCCCAAAGAAAGGCAATGCCAAAGAATGCTCACAATTGCACTCATCTCACACACTAGTAAAGTAATGCTCAAAATTCTCCAAGCCAGGCTTCAGCAATACATGAACTGTGAACTTCCTGATGTTCAAGCTGGTTTTAGAAAAGGCAGAGGAACCAGAGACCAAATAGCCAACATCTGCTGGATCATGGAAAAAGCAAGAGAGTTCCAGAGAAACATCTATTTCTGCTTTATTGACCATGCCAAAGCCTTTGACTGTATGGATCACAATAAACTGTGGAAAATTCTGAAAGAGATGGGAATATCAGACCACCTGAGCTACCTCTTGAGAAACGTATATGCAGGTCAGGAAGCAACAGTTAGAACTGGACATGGAACAATAGACTGGTTCCAAATAGGAAAAGGAGTATGTCAAGGCTGTATATTGTCACTCTGTTTATTTAACTTCTATGCAGAGTACATCATGAGAAACGCTGGACTGGAAGAAACACAAGCTGGAATCAAGATTGCCGGGAGAAATATCAATCACCTCAGATATGCAGATGACACCACTCTTATGGCAGAAAGTGAAGAGGAACTAAAAAGCCTCTTGATGAAAGTGAAAGAGAAGAGTGAAAAAGTTGACTTAAAGCTCAACATTCAGAAAACTAGGATCATGGCATCTGGTCCCATCACTTCATGGGAAATAGATGGGGAAACAGTGGAAACAGTGTCAGACTTTATTTTTCTGGGCTCCAAAATCACTGCAGATGGTGACTGCAGCCATGTAATTAAAAGACGCTTACTCCTTGGAAGGAAAGTTATGACCAACCTAGATAGCATATTCAAAAGCAGAGACATTACTTTGCCAACAAAGGTCCAGCTAGTCAAGGCTATGGTTTTTTCTTTGGTTATGTATGGATGTGAGAGTTGGACTGTGAAGAAAGCTGAGTGCCGAAGAATTGATGCTTTTGAACTGTGGTGCTGGAGAAGACTCTTGAGAGTCCCTTGGACTGCAAGGAGATCCAACCAGTCCATTCTAAAGGAGATCAGTTCTAGGTGTTCTTTGGAAGGACTGATGCTAAAGCTGAAACCCCAGTACTTTGGCCACCTCATGCAAAGAGTTGACTCATTGGAAAAGACTCCAATGCTGGGAGGGATTGGGGGCAAGAGGAGAAGGGGACGACAGAGGATGAGATGGCTGGATGGCATCACTGACTCAATGGACATATTTTTTAGTGAACTCCGGGAGTTTGTGTGGACAGGGAGGCCTGGCGTGCTGCAATTCATGGGATCGCAAAGAGTTGCACATGACTGACTGACTGAACTGACTGACTGACTGAACTGACTGACTGACTGACCCTGTCTACAGTTGGTTAAATCTGCAGATGCAGCAAAACCTGGATATGGAGGGCTGACTCTATGTTACATGTGGATTTAACTCCAAGTTGCTCAAGGGTTAACTTGAATCATTCATTATGTAGCTTATTCATATTAGATTCTTTGACTTTATAGTACATATTTAACCCTCTGTGTCATTTCATGGTTTGATAGATCACTTTTTAGTGCTGAATAATATTTAATTTTCTGGATGTACCATAGTTTATCCATTCACCTACTGAAGGACGTATTGTTTGCTTCTAAGATTTTGAAATTATAAATAAAGCTGCTATAAACATCTATGTGCACATTTTTTTTGTGTGGATATAAGTTTTAAACACATTTGAGTAAATACCAAGGAGTGTGATTTTTGGTAAGAATAGGTATAGTTTTGTTAGAAATTTCCAAGCTGTCTTCCAAAGTGGCTTTACTATCCTGCATCCCCATGAGAAATGCATGAGAGCTCTTATTTTTCTACATCCTTGTCAATAATGGTAGTGATTAATAATTCTAACAGGTGTGGAATGGTATCACCGTGTTTTAATTTGCATGATGACATATGGTGTGGAACATTTTCTCATATGCTTATTTACCATCTGTATATCTTCTTTTGTAATGTGTCTATTTAGGTCTTTCCCCCTTTTAAAAAATAAGATTGTTAGTTTTCTTATTGTTGAGTTTTAAGAGTTCTTTGTATACCTTGGATGATAGTCCTTTATTTGATGTATTTTTTTTTTTTTTTTTTTTTTTGGCAAATATTTTCTATCTGTCTGTGGCTTGTCTTCTCATTCTCTTGACAGCATCTTTAACAGAGCAGAAGTTCCTTAACTTTAAAGAAGTCAAGGTTACCAGTTATTTCTTTCATGGATCATCCTTCTGGTGTTATATCTAAAAAGTCATCACCATACTCAAGGTCATGTATATTTTCTCTTATGTTAGTGTCTAGAAATTTTATAGTTTTGCCTTTCACCTTTAGATCTATGATCCACTTCGAGTTAATTTTTATGAAAGGTGTAATGTCTATGTCTAAATTCTTATTTATTTATCTATTTTTGCATGTGCATGTGCAATTATTCCAGCACTATTTGCTAAAGAGATTATATTTTCTCCATTGTATTCCCTTTACTCCTTTTCCAGAGAACAATTGACTATATTTATGTAGATATATCCAGGCTTGGGGGCTTCCCATGTGGCTCAGTGGTAAAGAATTCACCTGTCAATGCAGGAGATGCAAGAGATGTGGGTTCTATCCCTGGGTCAGGAAGATCCCTTGGAATAGGAAATGGCAACCTGCCAATTTTTTTGCCTGGAAAATGCCATGGACAAAGGAGTCTGGCTGACTACAGTCCATGGGGTCACAAAGAGTCGGACAGCACTAGTGACTGAGAACACACACATATGAAAGGTTTCTATGCAGTTTCATTCATTTATTGTTCTGTTCTTTTGCCAGTACCAAACTTGCTTGATTACTCTAGCTGTACAGAAAGTTTGACATCAAATAATTTCAGCCCTCTGACTTTGTTCTCTATTTTGAGTCTTTTACCTCTCCAAATAAACTTTACAATCAATTTGTCAGTATCCACAAACTATCAATAACATGCTGGATTGCACTGAATTTATGTCAGTACAGTTCACTTGAGTTCAGTCTCTCAGTTGTGTCTGATTCTTTGTGACCCCATGAACTGCAGCACACCAGGCCTCCCTGTCCATCACCAACTCCCAGAGCCCACCCAAACCCATGTCCATTGAGTTGGTGATGCCATCCAACCATCTCATCCTCTGTCATCCCCTTCTACTCCTGCCCTCAATCTTTCCCAGCATCAGGGTCTTTTCAAATAAGTCAGCTCCTTGCATCAGATGGCCAAAGTATTGGAGTTTCAGCTTCAACATCAAGTCCTTCCAATGAACACCCAGGACTGATCTCCTTTAGGATGGACTGGTTGGATCTCCTTGCAGCCCAAGGGACTCTCAAGAGTCTTCTCCAACACCACAGTTCAAAAGCATCAATTCTTTGGCGCTCAGTTTTCTTTGTAGTCCAACTCTCACATCCAAACATGACTACTGAAAAAACCATAGCCGTGACTAGACAGACCTTTGTTGACAAAGTAATGTCTCGGCTTTTTAATATGCTGTCTAGGTTGGTCATACCTTTCCTTCCAAGGAGTAAGCGTCTTTTAATTTCATGGCTGCAATCACCATCTGCAGTGATTTTGGAGACCAGAAAAATAAAGTCAGCCACTGTTTCCACTATTTCCCCATCTATTTGACATCTTAATAATACTGGAATCAAGATTGCCAGGAGAAATATCAACAACCTCAGATATGCAGATGACACCAGCCTTATGGCAGAAAGTGAAGAGGAACTAAAAAGCCTCTTGATGAAAGTGAAGGTGGAGAGTGAAAAAGTTGGCTTAAAGCTCAACATTCAGAAAATGAAGATCATGGCATCTGGTCCCATCACTTTATGGGAAATAGATGGGGAAACAGTGGAAACAGTGTCAGACTTTATTTTGGGGGGCTCCAAAATCACTGCAGATGGTGACTGCAGCCATGAAATTAAAAGACACTTACTCCTTGGAAGGAAAGTTATGACCAACCTAGACAGCATATTCAAAATCAGAGACATTACTTTTCCAACAAAGGTCCATCTAGTCAAGGCTATGGTTTTTCCTGTGGTCATGTATGGATGTGAGAGTTGGACTGTGAAGAAAGCTGAGCACCAAAGAATTGATGCTTTTAAACTGTGGTGTTGGATAAGACTCTTGAGAGTCCCTTGGACTGCAAGGAGATCCAACCAGTCCATTCTGAAGATCAGCCCTGGGATTTCTTTGGAAGGAATGATGCTAAAGCTGAAACTCCAGTACTTTGGCCACCTCATGAAAAGAGTTGACTCATTGGAAAAGACTCCGATGCTGGGAGGGATTGGGGGCAGGAGGAGAAGGGGACCTCAGAGGATGAGATGGCTGGATGGCATCACTGATTCAATGGATGTGAGTCTGAGTGAACTCCGGGAGTTGGTGATGGACAGGGAAGCCTGGAGTGCTGCGATTCATGGAGTCACAAAGAATCGGACAGGACTGAGCGACTGAACTGAACTGAACTGAACTGAATAATATTGAGCCTTTCTGTTCATGAACATGAGATATTTCTTATGTAATTCCTTAAAATAGTCTTTTATTAGAGTTTTTGCTTTCCTCTGTAGATCTTGTATATATTATTGTTATACAAAGCATTTATATTTTTGGGGGGGTGTTAATGTATATAACGGAGAAGGCAATGGCACCCCACTCCAGTACTCTTGCCTGGAAAATCCCATGGACGGAGGAGCCTGGTAGGCTACAGTCCATGGGGTCGCTAAGAGTCGGACACGACTGAGCGACTTCACTTTCACTTTTCACTTTCATGCATTGGAGAAGGAAATAGCAACCCACTCCAGTGTTCTTGCCTGGAGAATCCCAGGGATGGGGGAGCCTGATGGGCTGCCGTCTATGGGGTCGCACAGAGTCGGACACGACTGAAGTAACTTAGTGTAGCGTAATGTATATAATATTGATTAATTTCAAATTCACTATTTATTGCTAGTATATAGGAAAACAATTGACTCTTGTTATGTTAACCTTGTATTCTGCAACCTTGCTACATCACTGATTAGTTCTGGGAGACTTTATTTATTTATTTTTTTATTTGGTCAATTTTTTCAGATTTTCTACAAAGACAATATTGCCATCTGTAAACAGAAAGTTCTATTACTTCTTTCCCATTCTGTACACTTGCTTGTTTTTATGTAGTCAATCATACAATAAATAACAGAAAGGGATAATAAATTTTTAGACTTTCTATAGTTTCAGAGATTATTTAAATCCTCATATATTAATCAGTTTTCTATAAAAATTTGTTGATAAATTGACTGAATTAATCACTATGTTTAAAACTTATTTAACTTTGACCCAACATTTTTTTGCCTAGAGATGTAAAATGCTTCAGAGTGTAGTAAAATCTTGAATTGGAAGTTTCATCTAATATAGCGATATGTGATAGATATCAGCTTCCAATGTAGGTGCCATGCTATAGGCAAACATTTAAAAGAGTTGATCAAGAACCTTTTCAATGGCTTTTGAATCTGTTATAAAAATAAAGAGTCCAGTGTTTGAAATTAGTAATACAGTTTCTTTAGTGAGCATTTTGTGCTTTAAGGCATAGGTCCTTAATAGGAAGGAATAGGATACTTTTTTCTGCCCCTCAAGTCAAAAAAGAGAGTGTTTTCATCAGGACCACTTGCAAGAAATGGTAAGTGATGGTGCTCATGGTAAGAAAAATAAAGTCTGGAGTTTGACCTCCATCTGAGTATTCTAAGGTCAAGAGTCTGTGACTTTTAGGTCAAGAAGGCAGAGCAAGAATGAGGACCAAGTTTAGGAAATTACCATACTCCCAATGGAAATGGGGGCTTCCCTGGTAAAGAATTCTCCTGCAATGCAGGAGACCCACATTCAATTCCTGGGTCAGGAAGATCTGCTGGAGAAGGGTTAGGCTACCCACTTCAGTATTCTTGGGCTTTCCCTGTGCCTCAGCTGGGTAAACGGAGAAGGCAATGGCACCCCACTCCAGTACTCTTGCCTGGAAAATCCCATGGATGGAGGAGACTGGAAGGCTGCAGTCCATGGGGTCGCTGAGGGTCGGACACAACTGACCGACTTCACTTTCACTTTCATGCATTGGAGAAGGAAATAGCAACCCACTCCAGTGTTCTTGCCTGGAGAATCCCAGGGACGGGGGAGCCTGGTGGGCTGCCGTCTATGGGGTCACACAGAGTCAGACACAACTGAAGTAACTTAGCAGCAGCAGCTGGTAAAGAATCTGCTTGCAATGTGGGAGACCTGGGTTTGATCCCTGGGTTGGGATGATCCCCCGGAGAAGGGAAAGGCTACCCACTCCAGTATTCTGGCCTGGAGAATTCCATGGACTGTATAGTCCATGGGGTCTCAAAGAGTCGGACAGGACCGAGCTACTTCTGCTTTCACTTTTTACTTTCAATGGAAATGAGACAGCGTGGGAAAAGGGTGCACACATTTCTGCTGACCCATATGAGGGTCAGACTGAAGGATATGAGCCTAAAGCTACTTTGATTCCTGTCCACGGTGACTACTTTGTAGGCTGCTGGGTATCTAAGAGTGTCTGTGGTGAACAATTGTCCAGAAAACTAGTGCTGAGGGAAGAGAAGCACCCAGAAGGATAGAATGTGTCATCCACCTCATGGGAGGTGAATTAGTCAAGTCAAGTAGGATAACCAACAAAGATTGATGAGTGTGTCCATGAGCACATGCTTTCCATCTCCACCAGCATTGAAGAAAGTGAATTTGTAATTTGTTATCCATGAAGTAATAACTGTCTGCCCCCAATGTTCTCCTTCTCACCTCCCCTTGCTCATTCTAGACAATGTCAGTGGCATAGTTAGTGAGTAAGAGAAGGGAAAGGGAAAAAGAGGAAGACAACCAAGGCTTCTCTCCAAAAGAATGTGACCAGCTTATAGCCATCCACGGTCAAGGAGGAAATATATGCTAATGTTCAAACTAGTTCAGAGTTTGTATTATTTTCTAGAGGTAGGTGTTTTTAAGTATTCAATTGTGACTAAGTGGTTTGAAATGATACATAACTTTCTATTGTACTAACCATGATGGATACCTGGGTAGTCACTTGAAGGCAGAGGAAGTATCCACCACTCTCCAACCCAAAACAGGCTTAAAGGGACAGTGGGAAAGAAAAATAAAACTCCCTTTATGACCTCGTCCTCTGAGTCATGCATGTTTAACATGTTGGCCCATGCGTAAGGCTTTTGGGCCCACGTATGAAGACCAATGTGTGGTAGGTTTGGTAGTCTGTACACAATGAAAGTCTGTAGTGAGTTGTTTCTAACTCTCGTCCATGTTTGAGTGTTAGAGCTGATAACCTAGCTCACAACATTTTACCCTGTGATATTGGACTGGCTGCTTGGAGTGGCCTGAGCAAATATTCACTAAACCAATTCTAGGTCTAAGATTCTCAAACTGTAGCGCTTGTCATAAGAGTCAGTAGCTGATCTTGTTAAACATGAAGAGATTTCCACCCCCTGCCCTCCACCAGGAGATTTTGATTGGTAAAGTTTAGAGTAGACCATTATTAATTAGCACTTTATGTTTTAGGTAGTCTGGAAGATCTCTTTGGAATATACCGTTTTAGGGCAGTGTGTCTCAAATATGAATCACCTGGGGATTGTGTTACAATGTGTTCTGATCCATGGACCTGGAATGTGTGAGACTGTGTTTCCCTCCTCAGTGATACTTTTGCTACTGGTCCAAGTGCTACTGGGCGTCCATTGTAGCTCAGTCGGTAAAGAACCTGCCTGCAATGCAGGAGACCTGGGTTTGATTCCTGGGTCAGGAAGACCCCCTGGAGAAGGAAATGGCAACCCACTCCAGTATTCTTGCCTGGAGACTCCCCTGGACAGAGGAGCCTGGTGGGCCACAGTTCATGGGGTCACAAGAGTTAGACATGGCTTAGTGACTAAACCACCACCACCACCACCACCAAGTACCACACTTGCAGAAACAATGGTTAGGACATTGATTCTCAAACCTGCCTTGTCTTCAGAATCATAAATAGTGCCCATTCCGTTCAAACCACAGATTTAAGATTCCCACCTTTATCCTCTTATAATCTTAAGGTGAGGAATATAGGAAAAGAGGAGTGTCCTCAATATTAGCTGGAGTCTGGAGCAGCTCCAACACCCAAAGGCTATGTCTAGTGAGATTCATCATGGACAGCCTAAGACAGCATGATCCTCTGTTCTTCCTGATGACCAGACACCAAGAGAGAGAAGGAAAGTTCTGTTCCATAGTCCATAGTCCCAAACTGTTTTGAGTGTCTCAGTGGTTGGCTTGATATATAACTTTGGCCTCACTGTCTGGGTTTCACCCTAGACGGTCCCACTTTTGACTGCATACCAGATCCATTTGGGTCTTGAAAAAAATAACATTTAATCACCACCCTCTAGAAATCCTGATTTAATAAGCATGAGAATTGGGATTATAATTTAACTGCCCCATGTACTGGGATCCTTAGAACCTCCTTAGATAGTTCTGGTGGGCAGGGAAAAGTGAGAAACAGAACCTTTGAAGACGTGGTCTGAAAGAGTTCTGTGTAAAGAAATCTTAACCCATTAGTTTGTAACTATGGCTAAAATCTTATACTTGCAGTCTTTTGAGGTCAATTTATTGCTTTCAAAGTTTTCCTGTCAAAACTATATGGCCCAAGATACATCATATGGACAATTTAACACCATAAAATGCTGGCAAAGGTTTACTCAATCAAACAAGCCAACAGTTACTGGTAGAAAGCTTGATGCTATTTTTTGTGCATTATAACAACTACTATTACAAATTCTATTGCATCTTGAATTCCTTTACTACATATTTTCTATTCCTAAAATGTATAGAAACTTTCTATACATAATTTCTGTAAGTAATATTTTATTATTGCTACAAGTAGATGAAAATGCTATCGCCCAGATTGCTTAACTGATCTCTTTCAAGTTCTAGTCCTACAGAGCTAACTGGCTAGTAAAAACCAAGGATGTTAAAACTCAATATAATGTAAATAAATAAAGGTCTTCCTCACCAAGACCTCTTCCAGTGAAATGCCTCCACTAATGGCAGGGCTCTCCATCCAGTTTTATAACCCAGAATCTTAGACTTACTCTTAAAACTGTGTCCTCTCCCTCATCTCCTACATTCAATTGTCCACCAAATCAAATTAATTTTACTTCCTCACACCTCCAGACTATACTAATTTTCTCTGTATTCTCCATCACCACCACCACTTGAATCCAAAGGATGATCATCTGTCCTCTTTTCATTTCAGTGTCTATAAGTAAAATTTTAAAATATATGCCAACACACCTATGTGTTTATGTATCATCTACGACTGCTTCCTGCTACAAGGGCAGGGTTGAGTCTTTGTGACAGACACTGTATAGCCCACAAGGCTGGAAATAGTTACTATTGGGCCTTTTAAAAAAATCACCAGAATTTTTGTTAGATTATCTTAGAGCAGTGTTCTCAAAAGTTGAGAAAAATGTGAATCACCCAGGAATCTGGTTAACTTGCAGATCCTGATTCAGCCATTCTGGAATTGAATTTAGATTCTGTGATTCGAACAAAATCCCAAATGAGGTGAGTGCTGCTCATCCATGGTCCATACTTTGAGTAGCAAAGAGGTGAAGCGCCCTTCTACCTCTGAAAAAAGGAAGAGGACACAGCTGATAAATACTCCCTCAACTGGATAGTCCAGATCAACATCGAGTGAATAAACCATGTGGGTAGCATGTACCCTAGCTATCATGCTATGAAAACAGCTTTGTGCCTCTGTGGTCTTCCTCCCATAAACCTATAATCCTTGTATAATCATGAAAACACACACACACACACAATTTCCTATGAGAAATATTCTACACAATGCCTGAACAGTACTTATCAAACTGTCAAGGTTGAAGGAAAGTCTGAGGAATTGTCACAGCCAAGGAGACATGATGACCAAATATGGCACCCTGGATGCGATCTTGAAACAGAGAGCATTAGGTGGAAGCTAAAATAATCTGAAAAAAAGTATGGGCCTAAATTAACAATAAAGTACTAATATCAGTTCATTGTTGCAACAAATGTGCCATACAGGATATTAATAATACTAGGGGAAGCTTAGTGTGAAGCTTATAGCAACTCTATACTATTTTTTTAACTTAAAAAAAAAAAAAAAACCCTGGTTTTAAAAAATAAAATTTAATTATAAAACAACAACAAAAAAAATTTAGCAAGTTTTACCAAATACTAAAGCATGAATCCTACTATAAATTTCATGAATAGATGACTTCAATCTTACAAAAACTATTTCAGAATACAGACAAAGAGGAAACATCCAACTCATTTTTGAACATAATATACTCGATAACAAAACCAACTGAGGGTATTATAAAGAAAACATACACTCCAATATAATTCATAAACATACATATAAAAATATTAAATATTTTTCAAATCAAATCCCACAATGTATCAAAAAGTAAGCTATTTTGATCAAATTGGATTTATGCCAAGACTACAAAATTGATTTGACACTAGAAAATAAAATTACATTGCTCACATTATTAGCAAATTAAAGGAGAAAAGCTATATAGGATTATCTAAATGGATACAGGAAAGAGTATTAAATAAAATTCAACATCCATTTGTGGTTAAAAAAAGGAACTTTAGCAACTAATAATAGGAAAAAGAGTTTCCTTAGCCAGATAAATGACATCTCTAAAAAAAAAAAAAGTAAATATTATAACTAATAGTTAAAAGTTAGAGGATTGATTTCTGGAAAAATACAGACATTTTCATCTTTGGTGAACTGCGTCTGTTCACTATTAACATTGCATGTTGTAGGGAGTGTAGTTATACAAGAAAAGAAAAAAGAATTATGGCTTGGAATAAAACAAAACAATTTCATTATGTGAAGCTTGTATAAATGCCTATCTAAAAAATTCAAAATTTTAAGGATGCATTTAAATAGAATGGAGAAGGCAATGGCACCCCACTCCAGTACTCTTGCCTGGAAAATCTCATGGACGGAGGAGCCTGGTGGGCTGTAGTCCGTGGGGTCGCTAGGGGTCGGACATGACTGAGCGACTTCACTTTGACTTTTCACTTCCATGCATTGGAGGAGGAAATGGCAACCCACTCAAGTGTTCTTGCCTGGAGAATCCCAGGGACGGGGGAGCCTGGTGGGCTGCCGTCTATGGGGTCGCACAGAGTCGATAGAAGGGTTTGTCATTGCTGTTGGTTATTTGAAGAATGTCAGGAGCCATCTGCATTTTATAGCCAGCAACAAACAATCAGTTAAAATGTAATTTTAAAAGTTATACTGTGTAAAGCAGTCCTAAATCTATAAGGGTGTGATTTATATGACTATTTCCATTTGTAAAAAATGATAAATTCTACACTTCTGTAACCAAGCAGGACCATAAGGGCCTTCCTAGAACAGACCCCACCCCCTCATGTCTTCCGTTTGCCTCTCACTTTTAATAAAAACTTTAGCCTACCTAGGTCTTCCCTAAGTTCCAAAGAATACATTTAATAGAGAAGAAAAAAAAAAATGCAGAAGAAAAGAAAAAAAAAGGAAACAGTCAAGCAAGACAAAATAGTAGTAATTAAACAAAGTCAAAGACTTTAGATAATATTCTCCTCAAGGGCTATAGATAATATTCTAAGCTGTGTCCTTTAGAGCTCTTTTACAAATACTGAACCCCCACCCCCAACCAGGTGGAAAGAGTTAGCTGTATGATACCCACAAGCATGTAGACTGCAGAGCAACTGGAACCAGAATTGATGCTGTTGACTCCTGATTCACCTTCACCACCAACCAGTCAGAAGAATGTCCACAAGCTGATCACAGACCTCACAGAGTCCTCCTCACCCTGTCTTTAAAAATCTTTCCCTGAACGCCAGCAGGGTGTTCAGGTCTTTCAAGCACCAGCTGCCTGGACTCCTTGCCTGGTGCCCTATAGTAAACCTTGTGCTTTTCTTCACCTAGACCAAGTGTCAGTAGCTTAGCTTTACTATGCTCAGGGGAGTGGACCCAAATTTGGTTCTGTAACACTCATGTTTTTGCATTGTGCTGTACGTATGTGTGCATACTGAGTTGCTCAGTAACATCAGACTCTGTGACCCCATGGACTGCAACCTGCCTGATTTGTCTGTCATGCGATTGTTTTCCAGGCAAGAACATTAGAGTGGGTTCCCATCCTTGGGATCTTCCCAGCCCAGGGATCAAACCCGAGTCTCTTATGCCTGCTATAAATATATTTTACCTTAAAATGAAATTTAAACAAATATTTAAAACAGAGAAATTTTAAATAGAGAGCATGGCTTGTCTTTAAACATTTGGGACACTTGTATTTATAAATGTGCATTAATTTGGGAATTTTGAACATCACATACATTTGTGTGTGAGTGCATATAGTGTTTTATTTGATACTGTTGTTTTGTGAGATTGTAAGCCCTCTTGCTTTATAAGGATATGAGTTCCAATCCTACTGGAAGTATATAACACCTTGATGAGTTTTTTTTTTACCCTCATCCAGCCCTATCCATTGAATAACTGACATGGAGAAACTGCTCACCTGGGCAAGGAGGACCAATAGGCATTGCTTGAGTAGGGTTAAACCTCAGACAAGACTGACTGCTGCAGGAGATAACATGTTCATCCACAGCGATCACCTCTGAAAACCCAGGCTTTATTTGCTTCCTTCAGTCTTATTTGCAAATGGCACAGAATGCCTGCCAGCAAACCTATTAGACACCCTGGTATCTCCTGGGTGATGGATGGGCTTGAAAATGAAGGCATTTTAAAGGAGATACTTTTAATCTGAGGATGAAAGCTTAGTTTCATTTCATGCAATATATCAAAGATGATTCTTTTCTAAGTATGCTTCTAGCTGTTAAGAAAATATTATTAAAGTATATCATTATTACAATATATTACAGTATATTTTTATCAAGTTTAAGATAAAATTAAATATAATAAACTGTATTCATTCAAATAATACTATTTGTTATATTTTGACAAATGTGTGAATGCTGTAACTACCACCACAATCAAGATTCAAGATTCCCATTATATCTAAAAGTTTCCTTTGTGCTTTACAGTCCCTCCATACTTTCCTCTTGGCCCCAGGAAACCACTGATCTTTCTGTCACCATGTGTTAGTTTGTGTTTTCTAGACTGTCACAACGGAGAAGGCAATGGCAACCTGCTCCAGTACTCTTGCTTGGAGAATCCCACGGATGGAGGAGCCTGGTAGGCTGCAATCCATGGGATCGCTAGGAGTCTGACACGACTGAGTGACTTCACTTTCACTTTTCACTTTCATGCATTGGAGAAGGAAATGGTGACCCACTTCAGTGTTCTTGCCTGGAGAATCCCAGGGACGGGGGAGCCTGGTGGGCTGACGTCTATGGGGTCGCACAGAGTCGGACACGACTGAAGTGACTTAGCAGCAGCAGCAGACTCTCACATAGATGGAATCAAATACACACAACACAAATTTTTGTGTGTCTAGCTTATTTCTATGGTACATTTTAAAATCACAGCTGCCACTCATACTAATTAAATATCTACTGATCCAAACAAGCAATGCAATGAAGATCAATAAAAAGAAAAATGGCAGTCAATTTTAACCAGCAAACTGCAGATTTTAAAAAATATATAGACATTTTATCCATAAAATGAGGCTGTCATGTTTTGATGTTATTTGTAGGACCAGATATTTGTTTTTTTTAATTCTTATTTAGTTGTAGGTGATTTACAATGTTGTGTTAGTTTCAGGTGTATGGCAAAGTGAATATACACTGTTTTTTGATTTGTTTCCCATATAGGCTATTACAGAATATTGAGTAGAGTTCTCTGTGCTCTTTTTTAGTGTGTATATGTCAGTTCTAACCTCCCTATTTTGGGGAGGCTGCCATTATGCAAATTTACAGGTTATGTTTAATCAAAATCTCATGATAATCAATGTCAATATGAACAGTTAGACTTTTCCTTTAGAGAACATATGCTCTCTCAGAGAATTCTGAAGTACTGACTTTTGCAGAGGTGTTACAATAAAATATGTTAGAAAAGTAACAGACAAAAGGCACAAGTAAAAATGCAAAATTTGCAAAGGAGAGGAAGAATATTTAAAAAAAAGATGAAAACTGCACTACTTTATGTAATTCACGAAAATAAACATCAGAGTTGAAAAGTTACACAATATTTTTAAGGAAATTATGCTGTATTATTTTCACATGCACAACACGATTTCTGCTGGCAGACACAGAAAGGAGAGCACCCTTATTATCATTTTTTTTAATTTAATTTTATTTTTTAACTTTACAATATTGTATTGGTTTTGCCAAATATCGAAATGAATCCGCTACAGGTATACATGTGTTCCCCCATCCTGAACCCTCCTCCCTCCTCCCTCCCCATACCATCCCTCTGGGTCGTCCCACTGCACCAGCCCCAAGCATCCAGTATCGTGCATTGAACCTGGACTGGCGACTCGTTTCATACATGATATTATACATGTTTCAATGCCATTCTCCCAAATCTTCCCACCCTCTCCCTCTCCCACAGAGTCCATAAGACTGTTCTATACATCAGTGTCTCTTTTGCTGTCTCCTATACAGGGTTATTGTTACCATCTTTCTAAATTCCATATATATATACATACATTTTTAAATAATAGAAACATAGTTAATTTCTAAACAAGCAATGCACATTTTCATTGTTTAGTATTCAATAGTACCTACAATAAGCACAAGGAGTACATTTCAGAGAGAAATGTACTTCATACTGAATTTGCTTTGTGTTCTATGTACTTTTACTTTATTTTGATGAAGAAATAACACCCTCTATGATAAGATGGCCTTGTGGTCTTCAGTTAGATAAAGTTAAATTTTCAATAAAATATAGATTCTTAATATGTTACTAAGCAAACACTGACTTTTCTAAGAAATGTTATCAATGCCTCTTTCACATAATCTTTTTTTTCCTTTTTTTTAAAATTTAAATGTATTTATTTTAATTGGAGGTTAATTACTTTACAATATTATATTGGTTTTGCCATACGTCAACATGAATCCACCACAGGTATACACGTGTTCCCCATCCTGAACCCCCTTCCCTCCTCCCTCCCCATACCATCCCTCTGGGTCATCTCAGTGCATCAGCCCCAAGCATCCAGTATCATGCATCGAACCTGGACTGGCGATTTGTTTCATATATGATATTATACATGTTTCAATGCCATTCTCCCAAATCATCCCACCCTCTCCCTGTCCCACAGTGTCCAAAAGACTGTTCTATACATCTGTGTCTCTTTTGCTGTCTCGCATACAGGGTTATCGTTACCATCTTTCTAAATTCCATATATATGTGTTAGTATACTGTATTGGTGTTTTTCTTTCTGGCTTACTTCATTCTGTATAATAGGCTCCAGTTTCATCCATGTCATTAGAAGTGATTCAAATGTATTCTTTTTAATGGCTGAATAATACTTCATTGCGTATATGTACCATAGCTTTATCCATTCATCTGCTGGTTGCTTCCATGTCCTGGCTATGATAAACAGTGCTGCGATGAACATCAGGGTACGTGTGTCTCTTTCAATTCTGGTTTCCTTAGTGTGTATGCCCAGCAGTGGGATTGACGGGTCATAAGGCAGTTCTATTTCCAGTTTTTTAAGGAATCTCCACACTGTTCTCCATAGTGGCTGTACTAGTTTGCATTCCCACCAACAGTGTAAGAGGGTTCCCTTTTCTCCACACCCTCTCCAGCATTTATTGCTTGTAGACTTTTGGATCACAGCCATTCTGACTGGCGTGAAATGATATCTCATTGTGGTTTTGATTTGCATTTCTCTGATAATGAGTGATGTTGAGCATCTTTTCATGTGTTTGTTAGCCATCTGTATATCTTCTTTGGAGAAATGTCTATTTAGTTATTTGGCCCATTTTTTGATTGGGTCATTTATTTTTCTGGAATTGAGCTGCAGGAGTTGCTTGTATATTTTTGAGATTAGTTGTCAGTTACTTCATTTGCTATTATTTTCTCCCATTCTGAAAGCTGTCTTTTCACCTTGCTTATAGTTTCCTTTGTGGTGCAGAAGCTTTTAATTTTAATTAGGTCCCATTTGTTTATTTTTGCTTTTATTTCCAATATTCTGGGAGGTGGGTCATAGAGGATCCTGCTGTGATGTAGGTCACAGAGTGTTTTGCCTATGTTCTCCTCTAGGAGTTTTATAGTTTCTGGTCTTATGTTGAGATCTTTAATCCATTTTGAGTTTATTTTTGTGTATGGTGTTAGAAAGTGTTCTAGTTTCATTCTTTTACAAGTAGTTGACCAGTTTTCCCAGCACTATTTGTAAAATTAGGGCAGAAATAAATGAAAAAGAAACAAAGAGACCATAGCAAAACCCAACAAAGCCAAAAGCTGGTTCTTTGAAAGGATAAATAAAATTGACAAACTATTAGCCAGACTCATCAAGAAACAAAGGGAGAAAAGTCAAATCAATAAAATTAGAAATGAAAATGGAGAGATCACAACAGACAACACAGAAATACAAAGGATCTTAAGAGACTACTATCAGCAATTATATGCCAATAAAATGGACTATGTGGAAGAAATGGACAAATTCTTAGAAAAGTACAACTTTCCAAAACCAATGCAGGAAGAAATATAAAATCTTAACAGACCCATCACAAGCATGGAAATTGAAACTGTAATCAGAAATCTTCCAGCAAACAAAAGCCCAGGTACAGATGGCTTCACAGCTGAATTCTACCAAAAATTTGGAGAAGAGCTAACACCTATCCTACTCAAACTCTTGCAGAAAATTGCAGAGGAAGGTAAACTTCCAAACTCATTCTATGAGGCCACCATCACCCTAATACCAAAACCTCACAAAGATGCCACAAATAAACTGATGAACATAGCTGCAAAAATCCTTAACAAAATCCTAGCACTCAGAATCCAACAACACATTAAAAAGATCATACACCATGACCAAGTGGGCTTTATCCCAGGGATGCAAGGATTCTTCAATATCTGCAAATCAATCAATGTAATATACCACATTAACAAATTGAAAAATAGAAGCCATATGATTATCTCAATAGATGCAGAGAAAGCCTTTGACAAAATTCAACATCCATTTATGATAAAAACTCTCCAGAAAGCAGGAATAGAAGGAACATACCTCAACATAATAAAAGCTATATATGACAAACCCACAGCAAACATTATCCTCAATGGTGAACAATTGAAAGCATTTCCCCTAAAGTCAGGAACAAGACAAGGGTGCCCACTTTCACCATTACTATTCAACATAGTTTTGGAAATTTTGGCCACAGCAGTCAGAGCAGAAAAAGAAATAAAAGGAATCCAAATTGGAAAAGAAATAAAACTCTCACTGTTTGCAGATGACATGATTCTCTACATAGCAAACCCTAAAGACTCCACCAGAAAATTACTACAGTTAATCAATGAATTTAGTACAGTTGCAGGATATAAAATCAACACACAGAAATCCCTTGTATTCCTATACACTAATAATGAGAAAATAGAAAGAGAAATTAAGGAAAAAATTCCATTCACCACTGCAATGAAAAGAATAAAATACTTAGGAATATATCTACCTAAAGAAACTAAAGACCTATATATAGAAAACTATAAAACACTGGTGAAAGAAATCAAAGGGGACACTAATAGATGGAGAAATATACCATGTTCATGGATCAGAAGAATCAATATAGTGAAAATGAGTATACTACCCAAAGCAATTTATAGATTCAGTGCAATCCCTATCAAGCTACTGACGGTATTTTTCACAGAGCTAGAACAAATAATTTCACAATTTGTATGGAAATACAAAAAACCTCGAATAGCCAAAGCGATCTTGAGAAAGAAAAATGGAACTGGAGGAATCAACCTACCTGACTTCAGGCTCTACTACAAAGCCACAGTCATCACATAATCTTTTTTATAAATTCTGCTAGTTTCAAAAACTCCCCCTCCTCTGTTATTATGAGGTCTATTTTTCTTCCCCTTCTGACCACACACCAGGTTTTGGAGAGGGCCTTGGCTGCACTTGGGTACAAAAGAAAGTAATTTTGTTGTGTGAAAGGATGGGGTTTGCGTGTGACCATGTGCCTCTGAGTGCTGTGATCGCCTGAACCTCCCACATTTCCTTCATCCTGTGGTGCATGTCTCATGATAACCATGTCTCAAAAATCTGTGGTCTGCTTTTTCTCCCACAACATTTAGATTCCAGGATGGTGTGACTGAATTCTTGAAAACTGGAGTTCATGGTTTCCTAAGTGTTATTTTTCATTTTGACTAAGTGAAGTGAGTGAAGTTGCTCAGTCACGTCTGACCCTGCAACCCATGGGCTGTAGCCTACTAGGCTCCTCCGTCCCTGGGGTTTTCCAGGCAAGAGTACTGGAGTGGGGTGCCATTTCCTTCTCTGACTAATGCACACTTTTTTTTTTTTTTTTCATATTTTACTATACCTGAAATTGGAATGCATCTTAGAACTGATGGTATCTCTCTATCTACCTATGCATCTATCTGCCTGCCTATCCATCTATCTGTCTATTTGACAGCCTGTGGATCCATATGGTAACTGCCTTCATTTTAAAGTCTATCCATCACCCTCAGGTCAGTTCGGTTGGTCAGCTGTGTCTGACTTTTTGTGACTTCATGGACTGCAGCATGGAGTCTTGTGTATCATCAACTGTTTATCAATTACCTGTCTATCATCAGCTCCTGGAGCTTGATCAAACTTATGTCCATCAAATTGGTGATGCATCCAACCATCTCAACAGCACCTGCAATAAGCATAAGGAGAGATTTCCTGTCTCAGAGAGGATCAGAGTCCATCACCCTGGAGATACCCTATTCAAGTAATACCCTGGCCCACTTGCCCAGGTGAGCAGTTTCTCCATGTCAGATAAGTCCTCTCACCCTTACACTGCTTGAGATCTTTGCATTGTCAGATTGCAAATGTTGTTGTCTTTAATTACTCTTTAAAATATCTTCAAAAATCGAAACTAGATTCAGCATTGAAAATGTTATTATATACTCCCATGGAAATAGAAGACCAGAATATAAAATTTGATAGTAAATACTCATTGTTGGAGGGATTACCATAATTTCTTATATAGTTGCAAAGCGATAACCAGGTTCATCTTAGAACCCAAGAGAGAAAGTTTAATTTTATTACTGCAAAGGAATTACCTATTATATGCCAGGATCAAAGGTAAGAAATCATTGTGTTATAGATTAATTAGCAGCAGTTTTTCTTTAGTAATGCATAAAATAATAGTGATTTATTGTTTCTTTAATTGAAGTATAGGTGGTGTACAATATTATATGTTACAGGTGTACAATATAGTGATTCACTATTTTTAAAGGATGTATTCCATTTATAATTAGGAAATATTGGTATGTTCTCTGTATACATTATATATCCTTTTAGCTTATTTTATTCATAATAGTTTATATCTCTTAATCTACTACCCCTAAAACTCTCCTCCTTTTCCTCTTCCCACTGGTAACCATAACTTTGTTCTCTTACCTGTGAGCTGCTTCTTTTCTATTATATTCACTAATTTGTTGTATTTTTAGATTCCATATATAAATGATATGATACAGTATTTGTCTTTCACTGTTTTATTTCACTTAGCATAACACCCTCCAAGTTCATCCATATTGTTGCAAATGGCAAAATTTATTCTTTTTTATGACTGAGGAGTATTTCATTGTATACCACATCATCTTTCCCCATTCACCTGTTGATAGATACAGGTTGTTTCCATATCTTGGCAATTGTAAATAATGCTACTAGAACACTGGGATACATATGACTTTTATTATTAGAGGCATCTTAGATACTGTAAATATGGTGATAGATTTACAACTGCACCAGAAAGAAAATGCATCTTTGACAAAGCACTGAGAGACCTGGCTTACAAGTGGCATCTTCACTTTCTTCCAAAAGAAAATACTGTTACAGCTCTTAGCTAGAGTGATTGTATAATTTATTGTCTAAATTGAGACCCTTTTAAGAGTGAAAGGGGATGCTAGAACAAGGCATAAATTAGGACTATTGCGGGGGTAATCAGGACCTATGATCTCATTGACATATGATCTCTTTGAGGGCAAGAGACCACGCAAGGAAAACTAAATCTGAGTTTGCCTCTAAGTTTTTTCAGAAACAAGGTGAATCTTAAAACATTTTATAACAAATTAAATTGAAAACTATAGACCTAGTATCTTTAGGTTTCTGTTGTTGTTCAGTTGCTCAGTCATGTGCAACTCTTTGTGACCACGTGGACTGAAGCATGCCAGGCTTCCCTGTCCATCACTATCGCCCAGAGTCTGCTCAAACTCATGTCTATCGTATCAGTGATGCCATCCAACCATCTTATCCTCCGTTATCCCCTTCTCCTCTGCCTTCAATCTTTCCCAGCATCAGGCTCTTTTCCAATGAGTGAGCTCTTCATATCAGGTGGCCAAAGTATTGGAGCTTCAACTTCATCATCAGTCCTTCTAATTCAGGGTTGATTTCCTTTAGGATTGACAGTCTGGATCTCCTTGCTGTCCAAGGGACTCTCAAGAGTCTTCTCCAGCACCACAGTTCAAAAGCCTTAATTCTTCAATGCTCAGCCTTCTTTACAGTCCAACTCTCACATCCTAATATTACTACTGGAAAAAAAAAAAAAAAAAACTAGCTTTGACTATACGGACCTTTGTCAGCAAAGTAATGTCTCTACTTTTTATTTAATATCCAGGTTTGTCATAGATTTTCTTCCAAGGAGCATGCATCTTTTAATTTCATGGCTTTAGTGTACTATACTAAATAAAGTTATATGGCCTGGTATTGGGGAATAACATTTCTGGGAATTTAAGCAGAGTAGGTCATAGAGTGTTTACATCATGAACAAAGTTTAAATAACTACTATATGAGCTTTTGTTGTGTAGATCACCCACATCAAAGGCTGAAATCTCCATAAGTGAAAGTCTCACCTTTAGGTCTAGGAAAACAACCCCAAAGATATACTTTCTTCTTAAATATTTGTGTGTGTGTTCCTGTATGTAATTGCTTCAAGTTATCAGTGGGTAATGTCAGATTTTACTGCCCTACAATTCTCAGCTACTGCCTTTCAACACCTAGCTTGGATCAGAATCACAGAGACCCTCCATCCCCTCCCCTCATCCCACCTTCTGGGTCATCACAGAACACCAGACTGAGCTCCCTGTGTTACAGAGCAGCTTCCCACTAGCTATCTATTTTACATATGAGAGTGTGTATATGTCAATGCTATAAAAAGGAGGGGATATATATATGTGTGTGTGTGTGTGTGTGTGTATATATATATATATATATATATATATATGGTTAAGCAGGTATAGAATCTGCCTGCAACACAGGAGAAGCAGGAGATACTGGTTCAGTCTCTGGGTTGAGAAGATCCCCTGGAGGAGGGCATAGCAACCCACTCCAGTATCCTTGCCTAGATAATCCCATGGACAGAGGATCCTGGTGGGCTAAGGTCCATGGTGTTGCAAAGAGTCTGACATGATTGAAGCAACTGAGCACAATAGCACATATACATATATATATATATATATATGTATATGTTTTATATTATATATATATATATATATATAATTACAACTGATTTGCATTGTTGTATGGCAGAACACAACACAACATTGTAAAGCAATTAGCCTCCAAGTAAAAAGAAAAAAGAATCACACAGAGAAGACTTGCCTGGTGGTCCACTGGTTAAGACTGCATTTCCAATGTAGGGGATGCAGGTTCAGTCCCTAATGGGGGAACTAAGACCCCACACATTGCACTGCATGGCCAAAAAATAAAAAAAAATAAACAAATAAAAAGCACAGGGAGTTATAAAAGAAAGAATCACACAGAGAATTTTTTAGAAGACAGGTATCTTCCCCCATGTCTCATCCTCAGATTCTGATTCAGCAGATCAGGGGCAGAACCTGAGATTCTCATTTTTAATGAGCTCCTGGTGATGCTGACACTACTGGTCTACAGGCTGCTCTTTGAAAAGCACTGCAGCACTTTTCAATAGTTAATTGAATTACTGCTCTGCAGAGCAGTAATTCACAATCCTCATATATAAGCACTGTACACAGATTCTGATTTAATTAGTTTGTGATCAGACCCACTGTTGGTGATACTGTTACATCTCTCCAGATAATTCTATTGTGTTGCAAAGATTGAAAACCACTGTTCTTTTCTTTTTCACTGTCCTTTTAATTTCAATAATTTGAAATGTCTGCCAATTTTAATATATTTTAAGAACCCCAGGGACAGGCACCCTGTCTACTGGATTTCCTACTTTGTCCCCGGATCCTAGAATAGCTGTCTGGAACCTCACTGGTTTCCATTACACATTTGGTCATTACTGACCAATGTTCCACTTGGTATCTTTATATACATAGTAAGGATGTTGATGTCTTCACTTCCTTACCTCCACTGGTGTTACAGTGATTCTAAAAATATATTTTTTAAAAATTTTATCTGTTAGTGTTAACGTATGACAAACCACCTCGGAACTCAGGGCCTCGAGCAATAAGCATCTTTTATTGTTCATGAGTTTATACGTAAAAGTTCTGGTTACCAATTTCAGTGTGGTTTTTTCCCCCATACTACCAAGCAATTCTTACACACCAAATAGGTGTCCTACAATTCAATGTAATTCTCTCTCTCTCTCTCTTTTTTTTTTTTTTTTAAACTACATTTATTTTTGGCTGGGCTGGGTCTCCATTGCCACTCTGGCCTTTCTCAGTTGTGGTGGGCGGGGGCTCTTCTCTAGTTGGGGTGTGCAGGCATCTCCTTGTGGAGGCATCTCTATTTGCAGAGCATGGGCTCTGGGGTGTGTGGGCTTCAGTAGTTCTGACACACGGGCTCAACACTTGTGGCTCCTGGGCACTAGAGCACAGGCTCAATAGTTGGGGGGCATGGGCTTACTTGCCCCATGGTGGTGATCCTGAACCAGGCTCGAACCTGGGTCTCCTGCATTGGCAGGCAGATTCTTTACCATTGAGTCACCAGGAAAGCCCTCAACTCAATTCTGACACCATTTGTGTGGAAATACCATCAGATTCCACAGATTAAGGGCTCAGTTCTAAAAACTTGCTCTCCCTTACAGATTCTAATCACAAGTCCAGGTTGTTGTCTATGCTTCGAGCTGACTGGTTATAAATCAGAGACTGCTACAACCAATCACGTGGCTGGTTCCCTTGGCAACCAGTCCCCATCTTTAGGTGAAGTCCAAAAGTAACTTCATTCACATAACAAAAGACACCCTTTTAATTTTTTTGTTTTTGCTTTCAACACTTAGGAATTCTAAAGGTTTTAGCAGCTCTATGCTGGAAAAGAAGACAAAGACAAAATATGTACTTCTTAACTATTAATTATAAATTACAATATTACAACATGCCAGCAGGTGGTTCTGCTGGCCTAGATGAGGTTACTCTTGCATCTGTGGTCAGTCAGAGGTTGGAGACAGCTCTGTTCATCTTGGCAGGGCTCTGTCTGATATTTGGGAGTTGGCTGACTCTAGGCTGGTTTGTATTGATAGACTACTGCCTCTCATCCTCCAAAAGGCTAACCTGGGCTGGCTCACATAGAGGTTGCCAAAGTTTCTAGGGAGAGGTGGGGAGCAGGCAAGACCTCTCTGTGCCACAGTTCTATTTCCAGAAACAAGTTACCAGAAGTCTAGAGTCAAGGGGAGAGGAAATAGATTCTATCTCTTGGCGGGAAAAGCTTCAGTGTCTTAGTGCAAAGGGCATGGATGTGGCAAAGTCATGGATTGAACCAAGAAAACCATCAATCCACCCCAGCATCTAAGGCAAAGACACCCAACTGATCTCCTTACATTCCAGCTTTAGAAGAATTCCCAATAAGTCTAATGACAAAATGAGCTGATTTGAGCTCAATATGTTTGTTGTTTTAGCTATTTAGTAAATGAAAGGCTCATTGGATTTGATTCCAAATGTTTAAAAGATAAAGAATTGCAAATATCTAAGAAACATATATTTCAATTGATATTTATTTTTAATTAAGAATATATATAAGAATTCTCAGTGGGAACCTTGGACCAACAAATGACAAATGGTTCACCACCAAACTTCACAAGGATTATAACATACAAAAAGCTGAAATCTAGGAAACTAAAAGAAAATGTGCTCTGAAAGTTACCTTTGGTTAAGTATGCTAACTTAACTAACATAATCCAGTTGGCTATGATCTTCTTTGTAAATGTCTGTAAGCAAGAGAGGATTGCTTTAAAGGGGATCTTAAAAAGGACCTCCAGGCTCCTGATTCTACCCGAGGCCAGACCCTGGGTTTGTTTCTCAGCTGTCCTGACTGGCGTGCTCTCTCTGGGAGGCAGACTGCCATCTTCCCTTGCTCAGGACCTCTCTTGACGCCCAGAGTATTTTTTGCCACTCCAAGAGAACTCTGGGTAAGAAATTTGCCACCTTCGTTCCTGAAGAACTGCGTTTCTGGGATACAGGAAAGCAAATCACATGGGTTCAAAGCTCTTCTTTATACAGTAATAAACATTTGATCAACTGGTTTTACAAGACAAATCCCACACTGCCCTGAGGGCTTCTCATCCCTAGGCTCTTTCTTCAAGGTAACCAGGCTCTTCTGTTTACCCTGCTTGTCCTAATGACTTATATTTAAACTTGTTTTGAAATTGTTTCTAAACAATACTGTTGTTTTTGTTTGTTTGTTTGTTTGTTTGTTTGTTTTAGTATTTTTCAAATCTTCCCTCTACATACTCCCATAGCCCCATAGCCTACACTTGGCAATGCACACAGAAAGGCAGAAATAAACGCAAGGTCGACTTCTAAAAGGCAGAGTGAGGGCTGGTGGTGGTAGTTTTATTCATTGGAAGGGCCTGAGCAAGCCAGCTGGAGACACCAAAATCCCTTTACCAAGAGAGCCAGTTCAGTTGTTTCCAAAGCCTTGTTTATGTAACTCTTTAATTATAGCATAACCAAATCACAGGTATTTTGCCATGGGAAAATGTAAAGTCATTAAGCAACTTAAATACCTCTCCGCCCTTTTCAAGTAGACAACATGGCCATTAAGCAATTAATGCATGTTAAGACACTTCCAATTTTTTGGCATTAATGCTGGTTCAATCATTTGGGGCTGGAGAGCATAGATGAAACCTATGAAGTACAATTCTTAATGAGAAGCAAAGTATCTCATATGTTTCTTTTTAAAATGGAATTGAACCTCTCCCCTCCACCTGCCTCCCCCAGGATGCACAGAATATTAACCTGGTTGCGAAACCAGATTGGATACTGTTTGACGTTGTCTAACATTTCCAATAGGTGTGTGAGTCACATTTGGACTTTAATCTCTGTTAATTGGGTGTCTTCCCAGGCTTGTGAATTTTAAGCCTTCCGAATCCTTGGGTTCTGGTGACATATTGGGCTGTGGTTTTTTGTGGGTCCTACAGAATGAAACTTCATCTGCATCTAGTTCCCCAATAGAGAGAGTGACCTGCCTTATTTTCTTAAGAAAATGTGGCCAGCATTGCTGACAGGAAGACATGTTCCCTTAGTGTAATAGTAATATTATGAATTATTTTCTCCTAATACTAATCAAGATTTGCTATGGGCTAAGCACTATTCTCATGGCACCTGGTCCCATCATTTCATTGCAAATAGATGGAGAAACAATGGAACCAGTGACAGACTTTATTTTCTTGGGCTCCAAAATCACTGCAGATGGTGAATGCAGCCATGAAATTAAGACACTTGCTCCTTGGAAGAAAAGCTATGACAAACCAAGACAGCATATTAAAAAGCAGAGCCATTGCTTTGCTGACAAATGGTCATATAGTCAAAGCTATGGTTTTTCCAGTAGTCATGTACGGATGTGAGAGTTGGACCATAAAGGAGGCCAGGTGCCAAAAGAATTAATGTTTTTGAATTGTGATGGAGAAAACTCTTGAGAGTCCCTGGGCTACAAGGAGATCATGCCAATCAATCCTAAAGGAAATGAGTCCTGAATATTCATTGGAAGGACTGATGCTGAAGCTCTAATACTTTGGCCACCTGATGTGAAGAGCTGACTCATTAGAAAAACACCCTGATGATGGGAAAGATTGAAGGCAGGAGGAGAAGGGGATGACAGAGGATGAGATGGTTGGATGACATCATCAACTCAATGGACATGAGTTTGAGTAAACTCTGGGAGTTGCCGATGGACGGGGAAACCTGGTGTGCTGCAGACCATGGGTTCACAAAAAGTCAGACATGACTGAGTGACTGAACTGAACTAAGGTGCTATTCTAAGTGCTGGGAATACAGCCCCAAATAAGAAGCATGAGGCTCCTCATCACTCATGGAGCATATTCCTTGGGGAGAAACAGACTACAAATAGGTATATCCATAAAAAATATATATATACATATATATATACACACACACAATATAACCAAATTACCCAGAAGAAAATAAAACACAATAATATGAAAACTCTTAGGGGCTATTGTAAACTGGCTCATAAAGTAGGACCTTTGATGAAGAGTTGACACTTAACTAAGACCTAAATCTTCCATAATGTATCTAGCTGTTGAAACTTTTATTTTAAAAATGTTAAAAACTTTTTATTTTATATTGGAGTGTAACCAATTGTGATAGCTTTAGGTGCAAAGCAAAGTGACCCAACCATATGTATACATGTATCCATTCTTCCCTAAACTCCCCTCTCATCCAGGCTGCACGTAACATTGAGCAGACTTCCTTGTGCTATACAATAAGTCCTTGTTGGTTAACCATTGTAAAAATCAAAAAAAAAAAAAAAAAATCCACAAACAATGGGCCTCCCTGGTGACTCAGTGGTAAAGAATCCACCTGCCAATCCCTGTTCGATCCCTAGGTAGGGAAGATCCCCTGGAAAAGGAAAAGACTCACTCACTTACTCCAGTATTCTTGCCTGGGAAACCCAATGAACAGAGGAGCCTGGTGGGCAACAGTCCATGGGGTCACAGAGTCACACTGGAGTTAGCAAGTAAACAACAACAAACTATAAACAATAAATGGTGGAGAGAGTGGGGAGAGAAGGGAACCTTCCTATACTGTTGGTGGGAATGTAAATTGGTACAGCCAATATGGGGAAGAGTATGGAGGTTCCTTAAAAAACTAAAAATAGAGACTTTTAGGCAGAGGGAATATTTAGTAAAGGTGAAGCTTTCTTTACTGGTTTGGCACTACCCAGACAAAACTAGGAAATAAGTATAAATTCAGTTCAGTTCAGTTCAGTATCTCAGTCACATCAGACTCTTTGCGACACCATGAACCACAGCACTCCAGGCCTCCCTGTATCACCAACTCCCAGAGTTTACTCAAACTCATGTCCATTGAGTCGGTGATGCCATACAGCCATCTCATCCTCTGTCATCCTCTTCTCCTGCCCTCAATCTTTCCCAGCATCAGGGTCTTTTCAAATGAGTCAGCTTTTCACAGCAGGTGGCCCAAGTATTAGAGTTTCAGCTTCAGCATCAGTCCATCCAATGAACACCCAGGACTGATCTCCTTTAAGATGGACTGGTTGGAACTCCTTGCAGTCCAAGGGACTCTCAAGAGTCTTTTCCAACACCACAGTTCAAAAATATCAATTCTTCGGTGCTCAGCTTTCTTTATAGTCCGACTCCCACATCCATACATGACCACTGGAAAAACCATAGCTTTGACTAGGCGGACCTTTGTTGGCAAAGTAATGTTTCTGCTTTTTAATATGCTGTCTATTGGTCATAGACATAGGTTGGTCATAACTTTCCTTGCAAGGAGGAAGTGTATTTAATTTCATGGCTTCAATCACCATCTGCAGTGATTTTAGAGCCCCCCAAAATAAAGTCTGACACTGTTTCCCCATCTATTTGCCATGAAGTGATGGGACAGGATGCATGATCTTAGTTTTCTGAATGTTGAGCTTTAAGCCAACTTTTTCACTCTCCTCTTTCACTTTTATCAAGAGGCTCTTTAGTTCCTCTTCACTTTCTGCCATAAGGGTGGTGTCATCTGCATATCTGAGGTTATTGATATTTCTCCCGCAATGTTGATTCCAGTTTGTGCTTCCTCCAGCCCAGCGTTTCTCATGATGTACTCTGCATATAAGTTAAATAAACAGGGTGACAATATACAGCCTTGATGTACTTCTTTTGCTATTTGGAACCAGTCTGTTATTCCATGTCCAGTACCAACTGTTCCTTCCTGACCTGCATATAGGTTTCTCAAGAGGCACATCAGGTGGTCTGGTATTCCCATCTCTTTCAGAATTTTCCACAATTTATTGTGATCCACATAGTCAAAGGCTTTGGCCTAGTCAATAAAGAAGAAATAGATGTTTTTCTGGAACTCTCTTGCTTTTTCCATGATCCAGCGGATGTTGGCAATTTGGTCTCTGGTTCCGCTGCCTTTTCTAAATCCAGCTTGAACATCTGGAAGTTCCCAGTTCATGTATTGCTGAAGCCTGGCTTGGAGAATTTCGAGCATTACTGATCAGGACATAGACTTGGATTACTGTGATATTGAATGGTTTGCCTTGGAAACAAACAGAGATCATTCTGTCATTTTTGAGATTGCATCCAAGTACGGCATTTCAGACTTTCTTGTTGGCCATGATGACTACTCCATTTCTTCTAAGGGATTCCTGCCCATAGTAGTAGATATAATCGTCATCTGAGTTAAATTCACCCATTCCAGTCCATTTTAGTTCATTGATGTCTAGAATGCCAACATTCACTCTTGCCATCTCCTATTTGACCACTTCCAATTTGCCTTGATTCATGGACCTAACATTCCAGGTTCCTATGCAATATTGCTCTTTACAGCATCAGACCTTGCTTCTGTCACCAGTCACATCCATAACTGGGTGTTGTTTTTGCTTTGGTTCCATCCCTTCATTCTTTCTGAAGTTATTTCTCCACTGATCTCCAGTAGCATGTTGGGCACCTACCGACCTGGGGAGTTCATCTTTCAGTGTCATAATTTTTGTTTTTTTCTTTTCATACTGTTTATGGGATTCTCAAGGCAAGAATACTGAAGTGGTTTGCCATTCCCTTCTCCAGTAGACTGCATTCTGTCAGACCTCTCCACCATGACCTGTCCATCTCGGGTGGCCCCACATGGCTTGGCCTAGTCTCTTTAAAGAAGCTATCAAAATGTGTTTATATGTAGGCCCCTTCATATTTTTATTCCTATTTAAATCCAAGTTGTTATTTTTATGTTTGTTTTCTTAGCTTTTTAAAAAAAAGGTTAAAAATTAAATTATTTATTTTAATTGCTAATTACTTTACAATGTTGTGGTGGTTTTTCCCATACATTGACATGAATCAGCCATGGGTGTACATGTGTCCCACCATTCTGATTGATTTTAAAAATATGGCCAGTTCTTAACTCCTCTCCCCTCCCTCCCTCCCCACCCCATCCCTCTGAGTTGTGCCCGAGCACCAGCTTTGGGTGCCCTGCTTAATGCATCAAATTTGCACTGATCATCTGTTTCACATATGGTAATATACGTGTTTCAATGTTATTCTCTCATATTGTCCCACCCTCGCCTTTTCCCACATAGTCCAAAAGTCTATTCTTTACATCTGTGTCTCTTTTGCTGTCTTCCATATACGGTCATCATTACCATCTTTCTAAATTCCATATATATGCATTAATGTACTCAATTGGTGTTTCTCTTTCTGGTTTACTTCACTCTGTATAATAGATACCAGTTTTCTTAGCTTTTGGTGAAAGAATGCTTAATGTTTTTCTTTCTGTAGGTAGTTCCCTTCTCTTGTTTCAGACTTGGGTCTGTGGGAAAGATTGAGGTATTCTGACTTTGGAAACAAAGAGAAAAGAGAAGAAGCTCCTACTACATGAACTGTTGTGTAACAATCCACTCTAAAATGTAGTGAATTAAAACATCAAATATTTATCTAACCCATTAATCTGCAGATGAGCTCTCTGTGCTATATCTGGCTAGATACTTCTTCTGGTTATGATCAGGCACATGTGACCACACCTGTGGTCAGCCACACTCAGCAGGACAATTGTGTCTTGAGGTTGGCTGAGCTGAGCCAGTGGGGTAACTGGACTCTGTGTCTCTCACCATCCAATAGGTTTATTCTCAGAGGAAGGATTGCAAGAGAGCAAGAGAAAGTTTGCAAGGGCTTCTGAAGCCTAGACTCAGGACAGATCCAGTGTCACACTCTCAGAATTCAAACCATTCAAAATAACACACCAGACCAGCCCAGTTTCAATGGGTGGTGAAATGGGTTCCATTTTAGGTCACATTGGAAAGAATTTAGGGAGGGGTTAAGAACTGGCCATATTTTTAAAATCAATTTACCACAGCAGACAAACACTAACACTGCAGCCTAGAAATGTCCGTATTTACAGGACTGGCAAACATTATTTATAAGGGACCACATAGTAGACATTTTTGTCTCTACAGGTCAGAAGCCTCTGTCACAACTACTCAACTTTGTTGTAGTGCCAAAGCAGCCCTAGACAGTCAGTGAATAAATGGACATGGGTACATTTCAATAAAACTTTATCAACAAAACAAGCGGCAGGCTGGATTTGATCCATGGTGCTATAGTTTGCTTATCTTTATCTGTTATCGAGGTGAGATCATTTTGCTAAAAAGGCCTTAGCTTTCAAACAAATAGTGTGACTTCCATCAGACACTAACAAACTCTGGGAGGACCAAAGTTGACTCAAATATCAGACCACAGGCCAACATATGGATGAGCTTTTGTTCTGTCAGGGGAAGGGCATTCCTTGGGCTTTTATTTTTTAATTAATTAATTTATTTTAATTGGGGGCTAATTACAATATTGTAGTGGTTTTTGCCATACACTGACATGAATCAGCCATGGGTGTACATGTGTTCCCCATCCTGAACCCCACTCCCACCTCCCTTCCTATCCCATCCCTCAGGGTCATCCCAGTGCACCAGTCCTGATCACCCTGTCTCATGCATCGAACCTGAACTGGCGATCTATTTCACATATGGTAATATACATGTTTCAGTGCTATTCTCTCAAATCATCCCACCCTCGCCTTCTCCCACAGAGTCCAACAGTCTGTTCCTTATCCCTGTGTCTTTTTTGCTGTCTCACATATAGGGTCGTTATAACCATATTTCTAAATTCCATATATATGCGTTAATATACTGTATTGGTGTTTTTCTTTCTGGCTTACTTCACTCTGTATAATAGGTTCCAGTTTCATCCACCTCATTAGAACTGATTCAAATGCATTCCTTTTAATAGCTGAGTAATATTCCATTGTGTATATGTACCACAGCTTTCTTATCTATTTGTCTACAGTGGACATCTAGGTTGCTTCCATGTCCTGGCTATTATAAACAGTGCTGCGACGAACATTGGTGTATATGTGTCTCTTTCAATTCTGGTTTCCTTGGTGTGTATGCCCAGCAGTGGGATTGCTGGGTCATATGACCATTCTATTTCCAGTTTTTTAAGGAACCTCCACACTGTTCTCCATAGTGGCTGTACTAGTTTGCATTCCCACCAACAGTGTAAGAGGTTTCTGTTTTCTCCACACCCTCTCCAGCATTTATTGTTTGTAGACTTTTTGATAGAAGCCATTCTGACCGGGGTAAGATGGTACCTCACTGTGGTTTTGATTTGCATTTCTCTGATGATTAATGATGTTGAACACATTTTCATGTGTTTGTTAGCCATCTGTATGTATTCTTTGGAGAAATGTCTGTTTAGTTGTTTGCTCCATTTTTTGATTGGGTCATTTATTTTTCTGGTATTGAGCTGCATGAGCTGGTTCTATATTTTTGAGATTAGTTCGTTGTCAGTTGCTTCGTTTGCTATTATTTTCTCCCATTCTGAAGGCTGTCTTTTTGCCTTGCTTATAGTTTCCTTCGTTGTGCAAAAGCTTTTAAGTTTAATTAAGAAAATGTATTTATTTATGTATTTGGCTGTTCTGAGTCTTTGTTATAGCTTGAGGGCTCTTTAGTTGTGGCATGTGTAATCTAGTTCCCTAACAAGGGATTGAACCTGGGCCCCCTGCATTGACAGTCTTAACCACTGGACCACCAGGGAATCCCCATTTAGGCTTTTAATACAGTGTTTGTTTACAGACCTACTCACATAAATTAAGATGTCTGTCATTGGTAGTGTTTGTTTGCTGCCTGAATATGATAATTGCTTGTTTCTTTTTGTTTGTTGTAGTTAGTTCTCTTTCAAGGAAGAAAGACAAAGATTTCTAAGAGGAAGAAGATGGGAAATAGCAAAGCAATTAGAGGGTTCCTCCAGGGTAGGGATGGGACTCTGTTCAGGAAGCCAGATTCTCTAGCTGTAAGTGGTCCCAGGGACCACAGACTTGTTCTCACACTTAAGTGCATGTTAAAGTCACCTGGAGAGCTTTGCAAAATCCTCATGTCCAGGCTACACGCCAGGGCAGTTGACTCAGACCCACTGCAAGAGGGAGCCAGTCATAAGCATTTTTAAACCTCCCAGTAGAAGTCCAACATGCAGCCAAGTTTGAGAGTTAGATTTTCTCTGCACCCTTTAGGGACTGTCTGCAGTCTGGACAATCCCATGCTTGCTTGTCCTCCACTCACCAGGATGCCCTTTCTGAGAACTCATTAGCTCCAGGAGTATTCTTCTTGGGAACTCAATAATACGTAATGACAGGGCTTTTGTTGTTCAGTCAATCAGTCGTGTCTGACTCTTTGCGACCCCATGGACTGCAGCACGCCAGGCTTCACTGTCCTTCAGTGCCTCCACGAGTTTGCTCAAACTTATCCATTGAGTCGGTGATGTCATCCAACCAACTAATCTCTCTGAATTCTGATGCAGCCCCAGGGCCCTGAGCTTCAATATTTGTCAACTTGAAAGTTCATTTTGCTTTTCAAAATCTCACTTTTCTTTTCAGCATTCATCTATAAGTTTATAATCTCAGAGTAATCTATTTTGAAAGACCATAACTTTTTCAACAGAAATATTCCTTTTGCTTAGAATACCAGACCACCTGACCTGCCTCTTGAGAAACCTATATGCAGGTCAGGAAGCAACAGTTAGAACTGGACATGGGACAACAGACTGGTTCCAAATAGGAGAAGGAGTACGTCAAGGCTGTATATTGTCACCCTGCTTATTTAACTTATATGCAGAGTACATCATGAGAAACACTGGGCTGGAAGAAGCACAAGCTGGAATCAAGATTGCCGGGAGAAATATCAATAACCTCAGATATGCAGATGACACCACCCTTATGGCAGAAAGTGAAGAGGAACTAAAAAGCCTCTTGATGAGAGTGAAAGAGGAGAGTGGAAAAGTTAGCTTAAAGCTCAACATTCAGAAAACTAAGATCATGGCATCTGGTCCCATCACTTCATGGCAAATAGATGGGGAAACAGTGGAAACAGTGTCAGACTTAATTTTCTTGGGCTCCAAAATCACTGCAGATGGTGACTGCAGCCATGAAATCAAAAGACGCTTACTCCTTGGAAGGAAAGTTATGACCAACCTAGATAGCATATTCAAAAGCAGAGACATTACTTTGCCAACAAAGGTCCGTCTAGTCAAGGCTATGGTTTTTCCAGTGGTCATGTATGGATGTGAGAGTTGGACTGTGAAGAAGGCTGAGAGCCAAAGAATTGATGCTTTTGAACTGTGGTGTTGGAGAAGACTCTTGAGAGTCCCTTGGACTTCAAGGAGATCCAACCAGTCCATTCTAAAGGAGATCAGTCCTGGGTGTTCTTTGGAAGGACTGATGCTAAAGCTGTAACTCCAGTACTTTGGCCACCTTATGCGAAGAGTTGACTCATTGGAAAAGACTCTGATGCTGGGAGGGGTTGAGGGCAGGAGGAGAAGGGCACGACAGAGGATGAGATGGCTGGATGGCATCACTGACTCGATGGACATGAGTTTGGGTGAACTCTGGCAGTTGGTGATGGACAGGGAGGCCTGGTATGCTGCGGTTCATGGGGTCACAAAGAGTCAGATAGGACTGAGTGACTGAACTGAACTGAACTGAAACATGAATAGCCAGAATTTTCTGAAGACAGACTTCACAAAGAATATATTCAACTTTTAACAGTTAAAATAATCTTCTACTTAAGTGTCCTCTGAACATGCCACTAACTGAACTCAATATTTTATTAATTTTCCTGTAAATTGCTCAAAGCAGCATGGCAACTAGCTTTAAGGACTCTATTGGGTCAGTTACTGTCCCATTACTTCATTCTGGTAATAGGTGGAAATTTAAGCTAAAAAGAAATTTGGAGATCATCTTGTTCCCTGTCTTCTCCCATTTCATTAACAAACTAACAGCTCAAAAGTTGAGTTGTTTTTCCAACTTAGGAAAACACATGCAGGTGAGAATAGCAAGATACTTCTTTCAGGAAACAGTTTGCAAGGAGCACTAATCATGTTCTCTGTCCTGTTCTCTCAGCTCTTTCTTTCTGCTGCACTCACTCCAGGGCCTGTGTTTCTGAAAAACAGTAGCTCCTCTTCAGAAGTGGCTCACTTCAGTCATCTCCTCAAATCCATCCTCAAGGGATTCTAGTTTGCCAACGTCATCCCACAGCTGTCTCTATGCCAAGCTAATTCTTGCCCCTCAGTTTGTCTTGGAATACAGCCACTCCAGACCCTTCCCTTCTCTGGGGCTTCCTCACAGGCGTCACCTGGACTAACCCAGAGGAGAGTGCATGACACAGTTTCTTATGGAGCGGGGAGCCCCACTGCTGGACAAGGCCAACTCTTTCTTAATGCCTCTCCAGTCAAGTCTTTTCTCTCTTCCATGATTTTTCTGTAAAGCCCTTCAAGTAATGATATCAGTAACTAGGGAACCAGCTGAAAGACTGTCTGGCCAAACAGCTCTCCCAAAGCTGATTCTGCACCTGGGAAAAAAGTCTGCCCTTAGCTTTGACAGCCACCTGAAGTGTGGAGCCAGCCAGTCTGGGCTGGAACCTCCCCATTCCTCCTGCTGCTGGAATCCTAGCTGCAAAGCATGCCTTTCACGAAGGAACTCTGAGAGTTTGTTGTTGCTTTTGCCATTTTTGATCTTCCCTGGTGACTCAGACGGTAAAGCATCTGCCTACAATGCAGGAGACCTGGGTTCAATCCCTGGGTCGGGAAGATCTCCTGGAGAAGAAATGGCAACCCACTCCAGTATTCTTGCCTGGAAAATCCCATGGATGGAGGAACCTGGTTAGGTTACAGTCCATGGGGTCGCAAAGAGTCGGACATGACTAAGCGACTTCACTCACTCACTCACTTGCCATTTTCATGCTGTGAATGAATGCTGCCCATTCTAGACTTGGAGAAAAATTGAGTGTAAGGCAAGCCCATCCAGATTCTAATCAAAGATATACACCACAACCAAGAGACAGGGAACAGCCGAATTCTGGAGTGTGGACCAAAACCACATTAGTCAATAATCTTATAACCTAAGATAAATAACTGATTTAACACAGTTATTTTAAAGAGTATTCCAGAAGATAGGAACAGATCACCAAATCCATGATTCAGTAGATGATGGCTTTTCTTGTTTACTATGTAAACTTCAAAGTTTTTAACTATACAGAAAAGTAGAGAGGATAATGTAAACTCATATACTCACCATCTTGATTTAATACTTTAAAATGTTTTATCACATTTGTTCGATCTCTTTTTTCACTTTGGTAAGAGAAATTTACCCATGCAACACCCAAACTCAGTATAAATCTCTAAAAAATAAGTACATTTTTCTATATGACCACAGTATTATTATATTGCTCAACAAAATTATTAATTTCTTAGCATCATCTCACAATTCAGTTCAGCGTCTCCAGTTGTTACTATATTTGGGGGTCCAGATTTAATCAAGATGAGCACATCTTGCTTATGAAGGGACAAGTATCTGTCCCTGGTTGGTCTGTGAGAGGAAGAGACTGTGTGGCCTCACATTACTCAGGGAAGACTGTAGAAGATGGTGAGACTGGGGATGGAAAGTTTTCAGGAGAGGTAGTGAGACAGGCTGGGATCCTTTGCTGCAGTGCTTGTATCTGGACAAACATCTCCAGGAACAACAAGATAAAAAGAAACTATAAGAGATGGAAATAAGTGCATGAATGCAGCTGCTGGGGCAAAGTGGGAACAAGATATGAAAGACCAGAAACCCAACTGCCACTTCTGAGGTATCCAGAGCAAAAACAGGGTACTGCGCATGATCCCTGCACACAGCTCCAACCAGGGGGTGGGCAGACCACCCTAGCCACCCGCTGGACCTGCTGTGACTCACACCTCATTTAAGGGACCAGCTTTAAGGGAGCGAGCAAGGGATCAGTTATTTGTTTTGCTCCCTCGTGCTTCATCACAAGCCCCAGTAGAACCTTGCCTGCATTTCTCATCTGGCCTCTTATCAATTTCTGTTGATCAAAGAGTCCAAGGACCCCTACAACGGGGTAGAAAATTCCAGGTAGAGACAGCAAAAGAGTAATACATGAGCAAGGAGAAGGTGGTCCGTCCATGTCTGGATATAGTGATATACATGATTTACTTTGTGGCAGTCACTTTCTGGGGAAAACGTAAAGGGTGAGATAGAGGAAGACAAACTGGCAAACTTTATGATTTAAATGGAATCAGTGTTTATCAATGATCACTTCATCATTTCAGAGGGCTTTAAGAAAAGGCATCTCCTTTTATAAACAATGAAAAAGAACTGTTAGTTCAGATGGCATCACCCGAAAGCTCTCCATACCCCCTGCTTACTTTACTTTCCATTTTCTTTTTCGCCTCCTTGTTATAAATCACAGCACCTCTGTGCAATTGCATTTGAAAATGACCAAAGAAACTAAAGGCCAAGGTTTGGAAAAGGAAATGGCAACCCAGTCCAGTATTCTTGCCTGGAGAATTCCATGGACAGAGGAGCCTGGCGGGCTGCTGTTCATGGGGTCACAAAGAGTCGGACACGACTGAGTGACTAAGCACCACATGCGTGCTGTATAGAGAAAATGGTCATAAAGCCAGTTCCTGGATGTTTCCTGGTTGGAAACGAAAAGGTGTCAGAAATGAGGCTGAAAATTACAACATAATAGTTCTAGAAAGCCAAGAGACAGCACAGTTGCTGGGTGTCTTGAAACTGTTTTGAATGCAACAGAGAAATGAGGACTGGAAGTGCTGCCACAGAGCTGCCCTAGGGCCGCCTGAGTCATCACACTAATTAGAAAGGTAGATGCTTGATAGACTAGACCGACTCGCTAGACTGACAAGCTAACTGGATTGACTGTCAAATCCTGGGGCCTGGGAGTTTTAATCCATTCTCCCAGATATTCTTGCACACTCAAATTTAAGAAACACTGGTCTGCAATATAGCCTCTCAAGCTTTCTCTTCAGTGTGTATCCTGCTTCCACAATTAGCACCTTGAAACTTCAACTTCCCCCTTGCTTTCTGCCTATAGCACAGAATTTTCCCTGTTCTTAACAACATAAGAAAGCAAGGAAGAAAAACATGCATATCAACCAAATTGGGGGGAAAAATTACTGTTGTTTTCTACCTTACAGTTCTTCCTTTTATCTTTAGTGTTTCAAATTTTACATATGACCTATAACTGTACTCTCCAGGTCTCACAAAATACCACTATTTAAGCACCCGACATCCACCTTCTACAGAATATTGCTCCAGAGACTTACCAGTGTGACAAGAGACACCACTATGCTAAAATCACCAGATGACCTGCTCATCAGTGACTCTCATTCTCCACCTGTGCTCTTGACTGCCGGCAGCAGCATTGAAATTTAACTCTTTGGACTTCTTAATATAGCAATCTAATACCATTTAACTTCTCATTTCCTATTTCTCAGGCTTCTTCCTGCCCCCAGGAAACAAGTGCTTTTTCCCAGACTCAACCTTCAACATTTGCTCTTAATTTTTCCATTCTCCCTCCAGTAGAGATAACATCCAATGTTTCCACTTCAGCAGTTACCCCCTCCAGTGAAGGGTCAGGATATCTAGGTGTATGACATGTCAACTGACCAAGAGGACAGTTTCCAGTTAGACATTCTCCTGTCCCCTGATGTCCAAGCATTTTCTCCAAATCCTCAGTCTCTCCCAGCCAGGTCCCTTCTAATTTCCTTTTATCTATAGACAGGCTTCCACAAGGCAAGCCTTAAACCGCATGTAACTTCAGCCACTTCTATCATATCTCATGATGTTCCAAGCCCTAGGTCTACTATGCATGCATATTTTTTCCTAGCTTGCCTCTGCGGTTCTTGCCCAAGTCCCATTACACCCATCAAAATATTAAATATGTAGTAATGAGAAAACTATTTCAGTAGACTTGAAAAATGTATAAACAAAGTCCCAGGTTAGGATCTGGTGGCTTGAGTTCTATTCAGTCTACCTCTCAGAGGCTCAGTTTCTTTTCCTGTAAAATGATAGTTTGAGAACAGCTTATTTTATAGGGCTGTTGGGGAGAATATAGATTTCACATAACACTTTAAGGTTATAGTTGTTAAGAATAATTATATGTTATTATTATTATTAAATGACTCTTGATTCTCCTTTAGATCAGGAGGTGACAAATCGGGCTTGAGGTCTAAGTAAAATTATGAAATAGATGAAGTCAGCTTCCCCAGCTCATCAAGTCTTTAGGGTGATTTTTCTTCCTGTCAAAGCTGTGGTTTCACGAAGGTCTAAACATTGGCTGGCTGACAACAACCTGTCTTAGCAGCATAGGATTTAAGCATGGATTTCATGTGTGTGTACTTGTGTGTGTGTGTGTGCTTGTGTGTGTGAGTATCACCGTGGAGAATAGCTTTGGTGAGCAGCCAAGTTTTCCTAGCATCGTTGAAATCTCCCCCAGGCTTTTTTCTGTCCTCCACTTTCTCAGGAGATACCCCCCAGAGAGTTTGCCATCAAGAACAGAGAAAACTGGAGTCAGGATTTCCTCCTGGCCCAGCCACCCACAAGTACTATTCCCCCTCTTCTGGAACAAACAGTGAGAAGCCCAGACAGGCTATTCGTGCCTGATTCACCCATTAATACCTCAGGGTCATTTTTAAGCTGGAGGCTGAAAACCAAATGGCTCTAAGTCCTTAGGTTGAATTGAGTAAAGTTTTATACTATCTATCCGTTACAGTAATAACTTCACTGCTATAAAATCCCTTGATTAACTCAATATTCTAAATGCTGTTAATAATTTAGATAGGCTGCAGCAACAACCCACTCCAGCGTTCTTGCCTGGAGAATCCCATGGCCGGAGGAGCCTGGTGGGCTACCATCCATAGTGTTGCGCAGAGTCAGACATGACTGAAGCGACTTAGCATGGCATGGTGGGCAGCAACAAAATGATCTGCAAAACCAAAGGGGAAAAGTAAGTATCATAAATGGTAATAGAAGGACATATAAAGTATTAACCCACTGAATACATAACACTCAGAATATTCACACTCATAAGTAATGAAATGGGAAAAGTTCAGATGTGTCCCTTAACCCCTGCTGTCTTTCTTTTTTGGAAGCAAAACTGAGAATATGATTTTGTGTAATGGTATAATGAAGACATTGTGCTTTGTGCATCTGGGACAGTCAATGCAATTTTAGCTATTTTCCACAGCAAGCAGGAGGAGGGATTCACATTTATTGGGCACAGATAGCTTTGTGAAAGTGAAAGTCTCAGTCATGTCCCACTCTTTGCAACACCATGGACTGCAGCCTGCCAGGCTCCTCTGTCCTTGGAATTCTCCAGGTCAGAATACTGGAGTGGGTAGCCTTTCCCTTCTCCAGGGTATCTTCCCAACCCAGGCATCAAACCCAGGTCTCCTGCATTGCAGGAGGATTCCTTACCATCTGAGACACCAGGGAAGCCCACAGAGAGCTTCACACATCTTAAAATTTAATCATCATAAAGACCATGATCATATTGAATATTAAGAAACTGGGGCTCTCTGACCTCAGAGAGGTCAGAAATCTTGTTGAAGTCCAGACTATAGAACTGGGTTTGAACTCAGATTTATCTCATTTCATATCTCTTCTCTAAAACCTTCTTATTGAAGTATAATATTCAAACAAAAATGCATGCTGGTCCTAAGTGGAAGGTGCTGAAATCTTTACTTTGTAAACACTTCATGTAAGCAACCCCTGGATTAAGGAACTGAGAAGCCCCAGGATTAAGGAACCAGAACCCCAAACACCTTCATGGAAAACCACTATACTTGATTCCAATACCAGAGATCAGTTTTGCCTGTTTTTGAATGTGAGTAAGTAGATGTGTAACAAGTCCTATCTTGACTTCTTCTACCCAATTTTGTGAAATTCATTATATCCTTATAAGCAGTTACAAACCATTGCTTCTCATTGCTATATAAATATTCCACTGTAAGAATACACAATGATACGTTTACCTACTCTATGGTAAATAAACAAGTGAAGCATTTCCTGTTTGGTGGTATTACAAATAATCCTGCTATGAACGGTCTTGGTTGACCTTATTTGACATTTCTGCTGGATCTATATCTAGGGGTAGAATCACTGTGTCATGGAATATGCATAGCACCAACTTTATTGAATAATGCCAACAAATTACTCAAAGTATCTACCTTTCAATCTGTAGAATATGAGAGTTCTAATTATTCTACATCCTTGCCAACATGTGCAATTGCCTGTTTTTTTCATTCAGCACATTTTAGGAGTGGATTGGTATCTCACTGAGATTTTAATTTCTATGAAAATTCTGGGCTCTCTTGACTTGCTTCTTCCTCCTGCTTCCTTTGTATTTCATGGCTTGTAACCAAACTTAGGGCCAACCACTAAATGCACACAGAGGTCTTCAAATGCATCAAGCCAGGAGAAGCAATAAGCCCATGAACAATAAGGTGGAATCTTTAGGCAAGAACCAGTATACTAATAACTATATCAAAAAAGGACAGATGAGAAGCAGTTAGTAGAAGTAGAGCACATTACAAAATAAGTCCCAGTTCTTCACCCTGTATCCATGCCCTTTCGGCAATGTGACTTTGCGGCTCCTCCCATCAAGAGGGAGAGCTTTTATATATGAACTGGCCTTTCAATTCACCTTAGTCCGTAGAATATAGCACAATTAACAGTATGCCTGTTTGGTTTAGACTTCAAGATATCCTGAATGGTTCTACTCATTTTTTGGAATCCCACTGAGCCACCAGGCTAGACTGTAAGAAAGTGAGAGACACATGAACTAGAGTAGAGTTGTCCCAGCTGAAACCAGGAGAGAGTTTTGTCCTCGGCCAAACCAGGACCAGGTCAGCAGAGTACTGGTCAATTACAGATTTGTGAATTTCTAAATGACTGTTGTTTCAATCCAGCAAAACCAAGGAGGAGGGCAAACTCTCCTGTTTCACACATTTCCCCCAAAGTGTATCCCCTGCTGATACTGGTTCTGTCTGATACTGATTTTCTCTGCCCAGTATTGTCTCCTCTTCCCAGGAAAAATATTTCTCTCTCTCTCTTTTTCTGTGGCCACACTGTGTGGCTTGTGGGATCTTAGTTCCCTGATAGTGATCAAACTTGCACCTCCTGCCTTGGGAACATGGAGTCTTAACCACCAGAAGATTAGGGAAGTCCCTGATATTACTCTTATCTCTGTGATGTTCCCTAAAAGCCAAGTGAGATGGGGTGAGGCGGGGCGGGTCTTCTTTTTCTTAGTCTCCACTCTTAAAGAACTTTGTATTAACTGAAGATTTGGGGACCACTCCCTTAGCAGAAGCAGGTTCCACAAGGGAAAGTCCTGCTTTTAATAGATTCTAATTTGCTCCTGGATCACCATTGCACATCAGTCCCCAAGTCCAGCCCCAAGAAGCCAGGAGTTGCCTGTGTCAGCACACACAGCTCCCTGAACTCTGATGTGCTGCCAAGCAGTTCTCCTCCCAAAGCAATCAAACCATCCCTTTGCCAGGGATGAAAATGACTGCCTTTGATGTCTCACCAGATCTGTGCTAGAACATTTCCAAAAAAGATGAGTCTGCAAAAATCCTTCCTTGGTAGAGAGGTGATACAGCAGATTGGGCCCAAGTGTTGTCCTAAAATGCCCAGGAATCACTTGCAATTTGTTCAAATAAAGACTCTTTTCAAGTAGGCATGGGGCCTGAGTTTCAATATTTTCAGAACCTCCTGAGTGATGCTGATGCCTCTAGTGCATGGGCCGCACTTTCACTAGCAAAGTTCTAAGGTCCAGATTTTAGACAAACAGACCTGTAACTCAGTGGCTCACAGCTTCAACTTTCTTGTCTGATAGCTGGATTGGTATAAGATTTATGTGAGACTGTGCATGTAGAAAACTAATCACAATCCCTAGTACACAGGATATGTGGGTGATATAGAGTTATTGTATTAATATTATGCAGAGATGTAGAGTTGCTCAATGTTTAATGTATAATCTCACTCTCCAGAAATAGGTCTTGATTCTTATCAGGATTTCCATGGGCCCAGTGCCAGGCAGCTTTCGATGTTTTCTAAGTCCCAAGATCTTGTCCTGGCAACCTTAGAAGCAGTCCTAAAGCCAATGTAAAATACAAGTTGTGGAATTTAGGTAATTCTGAGGGAGTCTTACTTAGGATAAGAAAGCTTAGAAACAGGGGTCCTAGAGAGGTTGTGGTGAGTCAGGGTCCCCTGATTTGAAACCTATGCTATTGAACCTTTCCCATGATTTCCACTCACGTCCAAAACCTGTGAAGCTTTTAGTCCTATGCATTTGCCCATAGCTTATAAGGTTAAGTTGAAATAAGAGTGCATCTGTCCCAAGCAAAAATACTCAGATGTTTCCCAAACCCACTTTCCCAGGCAAATCAAATAATCAGACAGAAGGAAGAATCAGGTTTTATGGGACTTTTCCATTAGATATGTTCATTAAACACTTACGACTCAACAAGTGGACCAGGGAGCAAAAGCACTGACATCATCTGAAAGTTTATTATAAGTGCAGAATCTCAGGTTCCCCCCATTAGACCTACTCAATCAACTTCTTTGGGATGGGACCCAGGGATCTGTATTTTAACAACCTCTCCAGGTGATTCTGAGGCATGTTCAAGTTTGAGAAGCTTAACTTTACAGCCTCAAACCAACTGTATCAATATGGTCCCTTCTCTTTTTAGGAATGTAGGAGCCCAGACCCTAACCAACAGTCTACCAAACTAGAATCTGTATTTTAGCAAGATCCTTAGGGCATTAGTATGCTCACTATAGTTTTAAAAATAATGCTCAAGGGTAGAACATACTTTGGGCTCAACCTACCCTCCAGGATACTGACTAGACGGATTATGGAACCAGGAAAAACATACATAAATTAGTGGAATAAGAGAAGAATTCAGATAGAGCTGCCTTTGCATTGTTATTGTTTAGTCGCTAAGTCATGTCTGACTCTCTTGCAATCCCCTGGATTAGCCCACCATGCTCCTCTGTCCATGGGATTTCCCAGATAAGAATACTGAAGTGGGTTAGCTACTTCCTTCTCTGTGGGATCTTCCTGACCCAGAGATTGAACCTGTGTCTCCTGCATTGCAAGCAGATTCTTTACCACTGTGCCACCAGGGAAGCCCATTGCATTGAAGCAAATAAGAAGGAATGAAAGCTTCAGGCATTACTATTCACGCTTACAAGTCTGCTTAACCTACGTTTGGGATGCACTGGGCTTAAGTGGAGTGGAGTTACAGACAGTGTTCTTACTGGATGACCATTAGAAGCAGTTTTCAATTTGACAGAACAGTGAGGGAGAAAACAGTTATGGTATCTTTGATCCATCCTCGTTCAATTTGAATCGGAAGCCAGCAGAAAGGGGGAGGAGGCTTTGTTCTTTGGATGCAGTTGAGGCATTCCTTCCCAAATTTTTACTCAGGGCCCTGGATTTAAAACTGACTGCTTCTGACAGTTCTAATTTCTTTGAGGCTCTAAGTATAGAAAGATACTTCTGTGACTGGAAAGAAAAAAGCCTTCTGGACAAGGTGCTTCAGTGGACACATCCACCACACCTTATCGTGCCTACTACATGTCCTGCATGGGGCTGACTTGTCCATCCAGGTCAACATCTGTGCTTTGGCTCATCTTGGATTTTTGATGATCAGGGAATAAAAATGGGGAAACTGGACCTTTGCTGGTATCTGACCAAGATATGGTATTGGAACCAACGTCAGAGTATGTAATAATTTTAAAGTTTATTTTCAAAGTTATATACATACCTGTAACATATAGCAACTGCTGACTTAAGCATATAAAACTCATCTACCTTCTTTTCCAGGTACTCCAAGCATCAGATGTGAAGATGTGATTAACCATGCAAGGGGGTTATTAGGGGAAATGCCTTGAGAGAAAATGGGGAGGGAGCCAAGGAAGACTGGGAGAACTGTGAAACCACAATGACGTCTAACTCCTATAAAGGAGAGAGTACAGGAAGAAAGGTTCTAGGGGCACAGACATCACTGTGCAGCCTGGGAAAGTTTCAGCAAGGTTGTCAGGGAGCTCCTGAGCCAGGGTAGTCTGCCAGAGGAGTACTGTGACCCCCAGAAATGGACTCCTAAATGCTCAGTCACTAAGTCAGCAGCGATGGTGTCTATAGCAATGAGTATCCTCTGTCAACATCTCTTCCTATAGCTGGAGAAGTGCAAGACACATTCTCAAAATTGAAACTTTCCTCCTCATCAAAAGCATTCAGTGTTGGCTAGTATTTAAAGAGCCATGTATCAGTCTGTTTGGCATCTCCTGGAGGGAAGATTTCATAAATATGAAATGCATCCAATCTGTACACTCACCTTAGACCTTCCACTGCTATCTGAGCAAATGATCAGGCTCTATAAGTTTTCTTTGGAGAAACAGCAATAAGAAGTTTGGAGTTGTCATGTCAAACTTGGACTATAAAGTATTGATGCTTAACTAAGGCATTGACCATTGTTGATCACCTTCGAGAAGCCAGGAAACCAGTGTGGTGAGGTGAGTGTGAAGTGATATGTATACTGCCTTGAAACATCAACAGAAGATTGGCAGCAAGGATTTTCTCCTTGTGAAATTGACATCATGGCACTTGATTGAAATTCACTTGATAGACTGGTTTTCCATGATGAATGACATCACACTGAAAAATTTGAAATGTTGTACAAAAGAAAAGTGACTGTGTGAATTGGACTCATGTCCAGTTAAGCAGAATAGGGTTTATTTTAAGGACACAAATGGGATTGGAACTGGAAACAGAAGTCCCAAAGAAACAGAATAGAACCAGGGGTTGTCTATTATTTCTCTTCCGGGTTTACCTCTCAATTTCTTCAGATGCACAGATTCCTTTTTTCCCCATAGTTTGGAGTTCAATCCTTGGTCCATCATGTAGCTAAGAAGAAAGACCCTGAATCTGAGGTCACCCATCATAGAAGCCCCTGCTGCCAAGAGGAACCCAGGGCTATTTCCTTGGGAAGCAGTTTGGACCAGGATATTTCAGTAAGAAATGAGAAACTGGGCATGTCTGGCACCTAGACATATCCAACAGGTACAGATTATAAATTGGCAAGGTGACATCATCCATAGAAACCAGACTATTGAATAAAAATCTAGAAGTATGACTTATTCTCCTTCCCGTCCACATGACCTGGAACAAATCACGTAACTGCTCTAAGCTTCAATTTTCTTGCTGGGAATAAAAATGTGTTATGGGGAAATTCAAATCATATAATTTGCATGAAAATGTGTTGTAAACTCTGAGATGCAAATAATGACCATCAGAGCTAAAGAAAGAATGGAAGCAAGCAAGCTGAGTTACTAACTTGCCAGGGAAGTGAATACACACCAGTGAAGAAATTCACTCAATGGTGAGTAGAAAACATACTTTGTTTTTTATTATAACATGCACAATTTTTGACAGATTACCAACAGACACAATGGTTGATTAAGTAAGCAGTGCCATGGTGATGGCAAAGGCTATCCGTACATCTTTTCATAAAAGATAAATGTCAAAGTTGGGATTTCTTTTAACAAAGAATTGAGAGGGTCTTTAGAAATCAAAGAATCAGATTGTAGAGTCGGAAGCACCGGTCTCTGCAAATGTAATCTCTTTTTTAAAGGCTGTGTTTTCAAAGGCTTGCTGGTTGGCAGACTAGCAAAACTCAGCATATTCGTGAAAGAACAAACTGAGGACTTGCAAAGACCTTGGAGACAGGAGACCTGTGTCCTGTGCTGCTCCTGACTGGTTGTTTGTTTCAAGGTTATTTATTGTCCTTCTCTAGGCCTCCATTTCCTCAGCGATAAAACGTCTATAATTGATGACAAATACTAATGTCCCTACCATCTCTGATGGATTCTGATTCCGAGGAACTTCATCTGATCATGACCTAAAAAACTATTTTTTTTTTCCTAATTAGAGATATTAGATGACATTAAAAAGTCAAAAAGGATTATGTTGGTATAGCCACAATATTGTAACAAATTACCTCCCCAAATTTCATTGCTTAAAGCAACCACCTTTTATTTTTCACAAGTGCAAATGGACGGGGCTCCTTGATTGCTCTGACTTGGACTTGGTTGATCTTGACTGTGCAGAAGGCAATGGCAAGCCACTCCAGTACTCTTGCCTAGAAAATCCTATGGATGGAAGAGCCTGGTGGGCTGCATTCCATGGGGTCACTACAAGTTGGTCACGACTGAGCGACTTCACTTTCACTTTTCACTTTCATGCAATGGAGAAGGAAATGGCAACCCACTCCAGTGTTCTTGCCTGGAGAATCCCAGGAATGGCAGAGCCTGGTGGGCTGCTGTCTGTGGGGTCGCACAGAGTTGGACACGACTGAAGCAACTTAGCAGCAGCAGCAGCAGATCTTGACTGGGCTCACTCACATGTTGTAGTCAGCGGGTGAGTTCTTGTGGGTAGCTAGTCTGTGTTGACCTAAGCTGGTGACACAGGGCCTCTGCCTCTAGTGGATGGGTCTGTCATCTTCCAGGAGACTAGTCCAAGCTTATTGATGTGCCAGTGGAAGGTTCCATGAAAGAGAATGGAAGGATGCAAGAACTGGCACTTAGTCATTTCCATTGCATTTTACTGACCAAAGAAAATCGTAAGGTCAGCTCAGGTTTATCAGTAATGAAGTAGACGTCATCTCTTGATAGAAGGAGCTACAAGATCATATTGCAGAAGTGCATGGAAGGAGGCAGCAATGACAGACTGGGGATATTTGGGCACTAATCAACCAAATGGTAGCTAGACTGATCTATATGATTCTTTCTGAAACACTTCACAATATTTTCCTAAGTCAGACAGGTTAAATCTCCACTCCTACACAGCAAGGGGAACCACAAGGAGTAGCACTCTGTTCATCTCTTTCTGGAAAATCCTCAAAACAAACACAAGAACAAGGACATGGCTTTTGCCTAAGGAACAGTAGGTTAATGGCTGGTTTATGTCCTTACAAAAGAATGGTTAGTGTGTCCCAGATGACCTCAAAGGCTCTCAGCCCTTTTTATCAGTCCATAAATACTGTCCAGAGATTTTTTTCAGTGCAGTCTTCATGAAAACTGCAACAGATACAAATTAGCAGAACAGAAGCTAAGAAGCTGTCCCCATACTAGCTATCCAAACAAAAGTCCCAAAGTCCCTCTTTCCTGTTGAAGTCAAGTGGTAAGTGTACCCTAGAAGTGGAGACCTCACTTTCTCCCATTGCCTTCCTCCAGCTCCCCAAGAGCAGTGAGGCCATTTCAAATGCTTGGTAGGCACATATGGCTATTGGACAGTTCAGATACAGAACACCTTTGCCACTGGAGAAATTTCTGATGGAAGAGGTGATTTGGGGAATGACTAAAGCTATCTGGAGAAGGCTGGCCCAGGTGGGGCCTTGGCCAACCCTGAGACATCCATGAAGGAACCAGACACCTAGAAGAAAAGATGGTGGCTATCCAGAGTGGGCATCATGACTCATATAATGTAGTCCTAGGTCTTTTAACTACAAACTCACTCAGTAACCTTGGGAAATGCATTAAATTTCTTCAATCATTAGTTTATTCTTCAGGAAAACAAGAGGTTGGGGTCAATCAGGGCTTCTCAAACTTGCAGGTATCCATACACATGAATTATCTGGAGATCTTGTAAAAAATGTAAATTCAGAGGCGGTTGAGGCACTGACATGCTTTGTTTGAAATCAGCTTTCAAGTGGTGCCAGTGATACCGATGTTCCTGGTGCATGGATCACTCTTTGAGTAGCAAAGGATTAAATCATAGAGCCATTGAACATTGCCTCGGAAAGGATCCCCTATTCCAATGCTGTCTCTATGGTCCTATCCAGCCCTAGAGTCCTTGAGGTCTGAGAACCTGAAGGTACCCTGGTGCCTGTGGCTCTTTAAGAATTTAATGGTCATTTGAATTGTTCAATAAAGTGATAAAAATGACCTCAGAATAACACCATAGTTTCCTTGTAACTATGTAAGTAAGGAGAGACTTGATTTTTGTCTAATGGTTTATATGAACTAATGGGCTCTTATCTTATAGCTCATGCCTTCCACTTAGTACAGACTGAATAATCTTTACATTTGCTTTAGATCATTACATTTACTCTAGGACCTAGTATCCGATGATCTGAGGTGGAGCTGATATAATAACAATGGAGACAAAGTGCACTATAGATGTAATGTGCTTGAACCATCCTGAAACCATCCCCCTCCAGTGTCCATGCGAAAAGTGTCTCCCATGAATCCAGTTTCTGGTGCACAAAAGCTCGGGGGCCACAGCTTTAAATGATCTACCTAAGGCCACTCTCCTCACGTGTTAATTGTATACAGTAAAATATGGCTATTCCTAATAGCATAGATATTCTTACTTAAAATTGGCAAGTGAGATAGCAGAGAGGCAGCACAGATTCATACAGCAAGTGAGATTGCTCCAGAAGTAGTGATTGGCAAAATCTAGATTTCTCCATGTGAACCAGTATGATGACTGGTAGAAAAATAACCTATATACTATATTCATATACTACATTATGCTGTACTACTCTACAGTTTGCTTCCACAGTATGCTCTTGAGCTCCTAAGTCATTGGTCTTGAATCCAAAACCTGCTGCTTTCTCATAAACCCAGCAATGGGTGCTTTAAGGGAGCAGCACCACTGGGTGATGTGCTGTGGCCCCTTTAATGTGAGCCGTTCAGTTTGTCTGAAATGGATGGGTACATTTTCTGCATTTGCAACTTGGACTCTGAGGCTGGGAATAGTAATGCTGAGGAAGCCAGAGTACAAAAGAAAAGGATAAAAGGGCAAAGGACTGAAACCCACAGGGAAAGGCAATTACAAGGTATATTCATGTACGCTATGCAGAGGGAGGGATTTATTACACTTCCAGGGTTTTCAATTTTGTTTGGGGGATTTTTTTTTTCCTGCATAAAAGGTAGGGCGAAAGAACTGATATTTGTCAGTCTGAATTGGATAAGTGTAGTTGCAAAGGATAAAGGGAGCTTTCAGAAAGTGGGCAGCTGCGGCAAAGCCTGAAGCCATGGTACTTGATACTGCAATGTACTCTCTCAGTGTTTCTGGGCAGCTTTTGAGAACAGCAGGCAAGGCATTCAGGGCTGAAAACAATGGCAAATGTCAAGAAGGAAAGAAAGAATCTAGAGCTGAAAAGACTGTTGATTGACAAGTAGGACAGATCAAAGAGAGAAATTCATATCAAGTATTTACAATTATAATGCTAATACAAATCAATAATCATAAAAAGAAACTACAGCAGAAAATTTTTAAAAACTAGCTTTCAATCATAAATAAAAATGAAAGAAGAAACTGGCCCAAGACTCAAACACTTGCCATTTCGTGCATTCTGATTTTTTTTTAGTGTGTATCTTGCTATTCAACTAACTAATGAAAAGAAAGTTTCATAATTGTGTTTGAATTTCTTTGCCTTAAAAATTATCCAGTGAAAATATGTTTGGAGAAGCACAAGATGGGGCTCATGTATAATCCACTGCAAATCAAGCTTCAAAAACAACATCTAAGCATGCGCTTTTGTGATTCACAGGAAATGTTTTCTGAGCAGCAGGATTTTGCAAATGCATTGCCTGGGCCCGCTGGGCTTGTTTTCACTTCCTTCTCACTTCCACTCTGTGCCCCACAAAGGTGGGATGTGCAAAGCTTCCTGGTGGCAGATTGGGATGGCAGGCCTGAAGGAAGAACCCTGTTTTGGAAACTTGCTCAGGCTTGTTTGGGAGCAGGGTGGTTTAGAAACCCAGGGAGAAATGTTGAAATCAGTTATTGCAAAATCGCTTTTGCAATAAGTAATGAATAAAACCTGAAGGAAAATCTCTTTCCTCCCCAAAGTAAAAAACTACCATCTGACTTGTCTAAACAGCTCTTCAGTAACAGAACTTTAAAGGCAACATAAACTAAAAGTGCTTCCCATAGCCAAGGCCAGAACCTCTGGCCATCTTTGATTGATTTATTCATCAGTAAATACCTGCCCGGACATGATAGGCTTCGAGCGGAGCCCAGCACAGCGCTGACAAGGAAGACTAATGCCTCTCATGGCTCTGAGACACCAACTCAGACGTCACCTCCTTTCTGGCTGACACTGTCTCACCTGGCTGCATCTCAGTTGTTCGTTATCTAAACATTGACCTTTCCGTCATATGTTTTGGTACACCTGAATTCTGTTATTTTCTACAACAGAGCTCTATCTCCACCCACTACAATATTATTGTGAAGATCCATTTTAATTGTTCAGTGTTGTAGGCCCAGGATGTACAACAGTGTCTATATATGGTAGGGTCTTAGAGTATGTTTATTAAGGAAGCAAATGAAGATGGTGCAAGCCAGCCAACAACCTTTCTGTTCAGATGCATAATCAGTTCAGTTCAGTCGCTCAGTCATGTCTGACTCTTTGCGACCCCGTGAACTGCAGCAAGCCAGGCCTCCCTGTTCATCACCAACTCCCGGAGTTCACCCAAACTCATGTCCATCAAGTCGGTGATGCCATCCAGCTATCTCATCCTCTGTCGTCCCCTTCTCCTCCTGCCCCCAATACCTCACAGCATCAGAGTCTTTTCCAATGAGTCAACTCTTCGCATGAAGTGGCCAAAATATTGGAGTTTCAGCTTTAGCATCATTCCTTCCAAAGAACACCCAGGACTGATCTCCTTTAGAATGGACTGGTTGGATCTCCTTGCAGTCCAAGGGACTCTCAAGAGTCTTAATACACAGAGAGAAAACCATAAAGCAATAAGTGGAAGATCCTGAAGAAAACTCAATTTCTATAGAAGTTAAACTTTTAAAAGTTCACTTCTGAAGAGCATCATAGACAACACTCCCCAACTTTTAATGAACTTTCATCTGTTTATGGATTCAAATCTGTGTGAGTAAATTCAAATCACAGTGAAAGCAATAATTAATTCTTTTTTCAAAATGACATTCTGACAATAACATGTTCTGATCAATAGAAAATGATAGAGTCTAGGAATTATGCAAAATACACATGGTATTTGAAAATGTATCAAAGGAGACATTTGAAAACAGTAAAAAAAAAAAAAAAAGTGTCAGATTACTTAATAAAAATTTCTAGGAACACCAGTTTGTCTTTCTTAAAACAAATTTGGATTTCCTTTTGTTTTTATCCCTTTATAAATTGCACCTTACTTGATTCTTTAATGTAATTAATAATAAAGTTCTGGAAGAGAATATTGGTAATATGTAATATAATTTATAGTGAGAAATTTATATAATTTTTCTAATCAAGATTTCACTATGTGAAGAACAAAGGCAAAAGAGAGATCACAAGCAGGGGAAATATTTGTAATGCATTTTGTAGGAACTAGTGCCCTCAATATGTAAGGATGTTTTATTAATCAATAAGAAAAATATCAAATAAATAGAAAAGGTGAAGTGAGGACATAAGCAGGAAAAAAAAAAAAACAAGGGTTTGCAATAAATGAAATGATATTCAATTTTATATGTAATTTAAAAATGCAAAATAAACAACAAGATATGAGTTCCTATCTTAAAAATGGAAAAACGACCCTTAAAGTTTTATTTATACAGTGTTAGTGAGGCTATGGGAAGAATACACTTTCAAAAATTAAGTGTAAAAATGAATTGCTATGATCTCTTTGAAAAGTAACTTAGCAACATCCGTGAAAATTAAAACAGTTGCCCTTAGCCCCACCAAATTGCTCTAAATACTGTCCTAGGTATACTTCTGTACCTACAGGAGCACAATGATGGTGAGAAAGAGAGAATGAAGAAGAGGGAGGTGAAACAGGTGAAATTACTGAGGTGAAACCAAGACAGAGGAGGAGAGGTGGAGGGGGTGGGGGAAGGGGTGAGAGGACCAGGAGGAGGCAAAGAGAAGAGGGGAGGAGGAGGAAGGAGAGGAAAAGAGACAAAGCGGAAAAAAAAGAGAAGCTTCGAAATGGTCATATACGGAGAGTATCTGTATAGTGGAATGATGCGCTGCTGCTGCTGCTGCTGCTGCTAAGTCACTTCCGTCGTGTCCGACTCTGTGCGACGCCATAGACGGCAGCCCACCAGGCTCAGCCGTCCCTGGGATTCTCCAGGCAAGAACAATGATGCACTACAGTCCAAGAAAGGCAATACATTTGGATTTGTTGTTATAGACAGATCTCCAAAACAACTGAAAAAGGTGAAATAGGAACAGTTGTAAAAAGCCATATTAAACAGTTAAAAAAAAAAAAAGGAAAGGCAATACCCTCCTATTTTGGAAGAATGCAGAATAGCCCTAAAAACAGGATGTCATTCTTCAACTTCCCCCATATTTAATATCAGCACAGGTATACCAGCTAGACAGTAATAAATAGGCTTGACTAGTAGATAAAACTTCCAATTTAAGAAAATGAATTAATTTGAGAATGCCAGTAAGACATTTTCTAGCCATTAGAAGACAGAATAGGTAGTATGGCAGTGTTTTACTAATGTTTCTGATGTACAAGGGAAGATGTGTATCTTGCATTATGAACTATTAACACACTCACAAACTGAAAGAAAAGTTTAATCAAATAATACATTAACCTAATTACACATAACTCGATATTTTCTATCCTTTTCTTATCCTATTCCATTCTGTGTCATTAGAAAGAAAATGCTAATCTTGACCACTTAACTTTATTTCGCAACCTAACAGTTATATGAAACTACATGTGAACAGACACTGGTGTGAAAGAATCCATAAGGGCTCTCGAATCAGACTGATCTGGGTACTCAATCCAGGCTGACAACTCGTTATTGTTGTTTAGCTGCTCTCCTGTCTGACTCTTTCGTGACCACATGGACTGTGGCCCACCAGGCTCCTCTGTACATGGGATTTCCTAGGCAAGAATACTGGACTGGCTTGCTACTTCCTTCTCTAGGGGATCTTTCCAACCCAGGGATTGAACCTGGGTCTGCTACATTGGCAGGTGATTCTTTACCACTGAGCCACCAGGGAAGCCCCTGTAATTGTTATGCTGCTGCTGCTAAGCTGCTAAGTCGCTTCAGTCGTGTCCGAATCTGTGTGACCCCATAGACAGCAGCCCACCAGGCTCCCGCATCCCTGGGATTCTCCAGGCAAGAGCACTGGAGTGGGTTGCCATTTTCTTCTCCAATGCAGGAAAGTGAAAAGTCAAAGTGAAGTCCTCAGTCGTGCCTGACTCTTAGCGAACCCATGGACTGCAGCCCACCAGGCTCCTCCATCCATGGAATTTTCCAGGCAAGAGTACTGGAGTAGGGTGCCACTGCCTTCTCTAATTGTTATAGTAGTAATTGTTATAGTAGTTATTTAATTTCTCTAAACTTGGCCTCACCTGTAAGAAGAGGCTTTTAATTCCTAAAATATAGGTGACTGCAGAATGAAATTGTGTAGGTGATGGTCCCTGTTGGCACCAGCATTCCATTTTTTCATTTGCTGAACAAAGAGTTCTTGAAGAAAATGGACTTGATTCCTGTTCTTAGGCAGCTTGCCTTCTCACTGTGCAGTCAGTAAGCTGCAAGCTGCTGACATCAGCTCATAGTGAGGTAAATTCACCATGAAACTGTGAAAGTGTTAGTCTTTCAGTCATGTCTGACTCTTTGTGACCCCAAGGACTGTAGCCCACCAGGCTCCTCTGTCCATGGGATTCTCCAGGCAAGAATACTGGAGTGGGTAGTCATTCCCTTCTCCAGGGGATCTTCCTGACCCAGTGATCAAACCTGGGTCTCCTGAATTGCAGGCAGATTCTTTACTATCTGAGCCACCAGCAAAACCCAAAATTCACTGTAGATTTTTATAATTTTTTTAAAGAAATTGAGGATTCAGTCTGGATTCAGTAGAGAGGAAGCTGTGTAGCAAAACTCATTTGTCATGAATCCTGATTCTCAGGTGGCCCATGGTTCTCAAGCAGGGGCAATTTTGTCCTTCAGGGGGTATTTTTGGTTGTCACAACTGGGGGACCAGTACTGGCACCTAAGGATAGAGGCCTAGCTAAGCTGAGCTAAGTCACTTCAGTCGTGTCCGACTCTGTGCCACCCCATAGACAACAGCCTACCAGGTTCCCCCATCCCTGGGATTCTTCAGGCAAGAACACTGGAGTGGGTTGCCATTTCCTTCTCCAATAAGGATAGAGGTCTAGGAAGCTGCTAAACATCCTCCAATACTCAGGACAGGGCTGCCACAATCAAGAATTATCTGGCCCCAAGTACCAGTAATCCCAGCTTGAAAGAAGTTGTGTTATGAGAACTGAACCACTGTGATTATTATGACTGGAAGTGCCTTTAGAGTCTTCGTGTGGGAGTCATTCTTGCCAGCTTGGGCAAGTCTCCAAAGCACTCAGTTTCAATTTCCTCATCTGCGAAATGGGTATAATAATATCTGTCCACCTCTATAATAGGTTGAGATGTGCAAATCAATTCAAAGATGAAAAGCTTTAAGACTGGGTGGCCATTTCACATGGGTACCTTTTTATTACCATTATTGGCCTTTTCATAAAATAAAAAATTGCCAGCAAACTTCAAAGATTTTGTTAATTAAAAGAGAGGTATCAAAAGCACAACACTAGGTTAATTATTACACCAATACCCAATTTTCATCGTTAGGAATATGGCTAGTTTGAGAGAGGTCTGCACTATAACACCATAGGTTCAGAAGAGAATCAAAATTAAATTAGCTTTTATTAGTGCCAACATTCCAAACATCTGATGTAAAACTAACAGAGAATATATTATGGTTACTCATTATTCATTCTGTTTACAGATAGTTCCCTTCTCAATACCGTCCCAGACCCAAGGAGCCAATAACACAAAATGTGCCAAGAATTACAAATTGTGTCTTGCTCAGTACTTGACTATCTTTCCAGATTTATCAAGGTTCACTTAAAAACCAACTTGCCAGTAGCTGTTATGGAACATGAGAGGATGAGTCAGTACTTTCCTTTTCCCTTGCATGCTCACACCTCCGTATCGGTCTCTTAGAGGACGTTTATCTTGTAGCTCCGTGTATGTCGCTGGTCTGTTCCTCTCCTTGTAACCTCACACTGTCTGATTGTGAGTCCAGAGATGGGAGGATCTTGCCTTATCCATTTCTTTTCTTTTTTAAAAACTATGTATTTATTCATTTAGTTTGGGCTGCACCAGGTCCCTGTGGTGGCACGGGGGCTCTTACTGCAGCACCGAGGCTCAGGAGTTGCAGCTCACAGAATCTCTAGTTGTGGCCCTCCAGCCCAGCTGCCTCACAGCACGTGGGTTCCCAGTTCCCCAACCAGAGGTCAAACCTATGTCCCATGTGCTGGAAGGTGGACTGTTAGCTACGGGACCACCAAGGAAGTCCCACCTTATTCATGTTACAGTTTGTAAAGAACAGCTTTGCAATGTAATCAAGTGAATGGAGTTCTGCAAATATTCCTCAGAAGAGGTCTTCTTACTATTTTCAGTCTTTGCTCTCCTGCATCTGTACAGAGATTCTTGGTGAAAACTTACAGGAGGAAACAAATATGGTCCCTGTTTTCATGTAGCTTCTATTCTCACTTTGCAGGTAGGAAATTACAAACTGCTGCAGGATTGAGCTCTTGGGTCATAGACATAGTCAACCTCACCAGAACTCGGCACATTTTGTTTAATGAGATCCTGTTAGTCTTCTCAGTGGAATATCACAGAATCAGCACAAACCACAAAGTGCAGAGTGATTTGTTGTGTAAATTGGAGTGATTCCCTAAATCCATGTCCTGGATATGTGTTACAGAAATACAGGAACAGAGATGCATGTTAGGGGTGTCTGGAGCTTCAGCAGTCACATAGACTGGGTTGGCAGTAGTGGGGAAACAAGCGTAGTAGGGAGGTAAGAGCTGAAAGATTGGTGACTTTTAAGTTAAGATTGGTGACTTTTGAGAAATCTGTATGCAGGTCAAGAAGCAACATTTAGCACCAGACATGGAATAATGGACTGGTTCCAAATTGGGAAAGGAGTACGTCAAGGCTGTATATTGTCACCCTGCTAATTTAACTTATATGCAGAGTACATCATGAGAAATGCCAGGCTGACTGAAGCACAAGCTGGAATCAAGATTGCTGGGAGAAATATCAATAACCTCAGATACACAGATGACACGAACCTTATGGCAGAAAGCAAAGAAGAACTAAAGAGCCTCTTGATGAAAGTGAAAGAGGAGAGTGAAAAAGCTGGCTTAAAACTCAACATTCAAGAAATGATGATCTTGGCATCCAGTCCCATCACTTCATGGCAAATAGATGGGGAAACAGTGGAAACAGTGACAGACTTTATTTTGTGGAGCTCCAAAATCACTGCAGATGGTGACTGCAGCTATGAAATTAAAAGACACTTGCTCCTTGGAATAAAAGCTATGGCCAACCTAGACAGCATATTAAAAAGCAGAGACATTACTTTGCTGACTAATGTCCATCTACTTGAAGCTCTGGTTTTTCCAGTAGTCATGTATGGATGTGAGAGTTGGACTATAAAGAAAGCTGAGCACTGAAGAATTGATGCTTTTTAACTGTGGTATTGAAGAAAACTCTTGAGAGTCCCTTGGACTGCAAGGAGTTTCAACCAGTCAATCCTGAAGGAAATCAGTCCTGAATATTCATTGGAGGGACTGATGCTGAAACTGAAACTCTAATACTTTGGCCACTTGGTGTGAAGAACTGACTCCTTTTAAGAGACCCTGATCCCTGATGCTGGGAAAGATTGAAGGCAGGAGGAGAAGGGGACAACAGAGGATGAGATGGTTGGATGGCATCACCGACTCAATGGACGTGAGTTTGAGCAAGTTCCACGAGTTGGTGAAGGATGGGAAAGACTGACATGGGACTGCAGTCCGTGGGATCGCAGTGTTGGACACAACTGAGTGACTGAGCTGAAGTTACTTAAGTCAAAGGACAATATATTTGATACAATTAAGCCATTCTTTTAGAATCTTTCCAAAAATCTGATTAAAATATAAATGAGGACTGTCTAGATCAACAGATCCAAGCTTTCCTTCAGTGCTTATTAAGTACTAAATCCTAGTGGATTCTGGTAGTACAGAGATGAAGGAAACGTGGATAGTTCTGGGGCGTCTTCCAGCTGTCTCCCCAGTGATTCAAGAGGATAACATCTTTCAGGCTGCATAACAACAAGCTGTAAACAAATGGTCTGAAACCTTGCATCACTGCTTGGAAAAGTGATTTCTGGGAGTGCTGCTAGATCAGCAGTGAGCTCTGTGTGAGTAAGAGAACAACTTTCATGTTAAGCTTCTGAGAGAAGGGGTTTGTTTGTTACTGGGCTTTAACAAGCCTCTCTGACTAATACACAATCATTTCATTAAAAATATACTTGCAAACTGGAAAGAAAGAATATAATGCCAGAATATGTACAGTTCTGAGAATTCAGTAGGTTTAATATAATAAAGACATCCCTATAGCTCATATTTTCCTCATTTGATTATGGATTCAAAAAACTAACTTAAGACCAACATTATTCATTAAAATTAAAATAGCTTATAGATAATTTTGTTGACAAGAAGGCTCTGAAGGGCTTAAGGTGTGAGATGATTGTACCATATTAAGTTTATATTTAGAATGTACTGCCCATTGAAGGTGAGCAGAAGATACCAATGAGAAAACATGATGTGAAAGATGAGATTTCTCAGAAAAACCACAGATGAGATGAACATTGAGGGTAGAAAGAGAAAACGTGGCTTACTACTGGAAAGGATCACCTCTAAGTCTGTAGTCCTGGCATCGTGAGGATAATTTTAAGAAATATTATTTTCAAAAGGTGCTGGATTTTTAAAAATTGTTAGTTGGGGGTGCTACCTACCTACCACATGTCCCCACTGGTCACCTTCCTGGATCACTGCATTCATCAGGCCCTCTCTTATCTTAAGCTCCAACCCTCTCAAAGAACTACCTAATTTGCTGTATATTATGGATCATTCTAAACCAAAAGCTTGATATGAAAGCACTCTAATAAAAATATACTTAGAGTCTATGTTTTATCAGTGGTTTATAAATTCTGGTTTTCATATGCAGGCAATCTAGTTTTAAAAAAATATTTTCAAAATATACACATGAATACACAGAGTTTTAACTGCAGAGGCTTTTTTTTTTTTTATAAATTAAAATGAATATTCTCCAAGTAGAAAAGGATTTATTATTTTAACGTCTTAGGAGAGTAGCACTTTCTGTTCTCAAAGAGCAAAGAGCTTATTGGATATCGACTCTGGGGTTTTAAACTCTAGATTTTAAAGCACACTGGGGTTTAAGTGAAAGAGTGTGAGTACCAGAGGGCATTGAGTGAGTGAGTGAAGTCGCTCAGTCGTGTCCGACTCTTTGCGACCCCATGGACTGTAGCCTACCAGGCTCCTCTGTCCATGGGATTTTCCAGGCAATATCCTGGAGTGGGTTGCCATTTCCTTCTCCAGTGGATCTTCCCAACCCAGGGATCAAACCCGGGTCTCCCGCATTGTAGACGACGCTTTTCCATCTGAGCCACCAGGGAAGGCACCAGAGGGCATTAGGGATCCATATTTGAGCGGACATAACCAGATTTCCTTCCTTACTGACAGTATTTTACCTTTCCAGATGAGTCCAAGAGAGAAGCAGAGTGACTTCCAGTGAAGACATTTTCCCTTGACAGCCAAAATTCCATACAGGATGGGGAAATGGATGGGAAATCCTGACTGCCTTATCTGTTCTAGCTTCTTTATTTCATTTTAAGCAGGAACAACCAGAAATTTGCCACTTCGATGAGGAAATCTGTAATTCTTAATCTCATTGTGGAAATAGCAAAGGGTTGGAGCAGTCTCACTGGTTGGAAAGGCGATTTTAATGCACTCTTATCACCTAATTTCTCTCCCATCCTTTTATGTAGACTTTGCTCCTGCTAAACTGTTCTTCTCTTGGCCTAAAAGGTCTTCTCTATCTGTACTCCTTTGTTTGTGTGTGGACGTGCGTATGCACACACACACTCATACACGCAGCACATACAGTGTATGGCGTTCCCCCTCGTTGCCTTTGCTATTTCATGCTTACTGGCTCCTCTTCCAGTTGTTGGTACTTGCTTCTCTTTGCCTGAGGGCTCTCTGTGGTCATGAAGCCTGTCCCGACCTTGCACAGGCAGGCAGAAAGTGTCAGAGAATTAATACCTCCTTTTCAGGAGCAGCCTCAACCTATGGGTGTCAGGAATGGTGTACAAAAACCACAGCTTCCTCATCCTTTGGAGAAAGTCAGTCCAGGGCATTTGTTCAACATGGCTTCCCAGGGCTTCCCATGGGATGTCAGCTGCCCACTGGGCCAAGCATCTTATCATCTACTCTTTGTTGACTCCTCCTTTCCTGCCTCACTTCTCTACCTTCTTACTGGTGTCTCCCCCACCTTCGAAATAAGCTACTTGCATTTGACTCATCCGTATCAGGCACTACTTTTGGGGAACCTCAAACTAACACACACACAGGACACACACACACACAGTCTAATTACAATCTCTATGAGGAAGCTTCCTCTGATGATTAATGTAGAAAAAAATCTCTTCACTATCTTAATTCCCATAGTCTAGGGTTTGTATCAGAGAAGGCAATGGCAACCCACTCCACTACTCTTGCCTGGAAAATCCCACAGAGGGAGGAGCCTGGTAGGCTGTAGTCCATGGGGTCGCTAAGAGCGGGGCACAACTGAGCGATTTCACTTTCACTTTTCACTTTCATGCATTGGAGAAGGAAATGGCAACCCACTCCAGTGTTCTTGCCTGGAGAATCCCAGGGACAGAGGAGCCTAGTGGGCTGCCATCTATGGGGTCGCACAGAGTCGGACACGACTGAAGCGACTTAGAGGCAGCAGCAGCATTAGGGTTTGTATTTTTCTATCTGACATTTCATGCATTTTTGCCCATACAAACTCTCTGCAAGACTGAAAATTCCTAAAGGGCATTTTATATATATACTATTCCCAATATGTATGCCCCATAATCAGCCTCAATATGGACAAAGAAAAATTAGGTAATAACTTGATTTTGAAATATAAACTCTATCCATGCTTCCATTGAAACTCAGTCAACAAAGGAGTCATTTCAAATTTATTATTTATAGAGGAGTCTTTATAAGACAGTGCATCTTGATTTCTTTAAAGACATTTGACAAGATTACACAATATGTGTCTATGGGAGATTTAGCTAAATCTGGACAGGTGAGTGGAGAAGGCAATGGCACCCCACTCCAGTACTCTTGCCTGGAAAATCCCATGGATGGAGGAGCCTAGTAGGCTGCAGTCCATGGGGTCACTAAGAGTCAGACACGACTGAGCGACTTCACTTTCACTTTTCACTTTCATGCATTGGAGAAGGAAATGGCAACCCACTCCAGTGTTCTTTCCTGGAGAATCCCAGGGACCGGGGACCCTGGTGGGCTGCCGTCTATAGCGTTGCACAGAGTCGGACACGACTGAAGTGACTTAGCAGCAGCAGCAGGACAGGTGAGCTTTCAGTTGTATGAATATAGAGATAGTTGAGGAGTACACTGATGTATGTACTTCTTAGTACTGAATGAGTACATGTTAGTACTCATTCAGTGCTAACCTGAATGAAATGCTTGAGGATGTTTCTGGTCTCTGACACTGGTCATTGCCTATCAGAATATTTTGTAGGAAAAATATTTACTTTGTATTTTATTGGAGTTTGCTGATATTAGCAAACTATGAACTATGGATGGAGGTTCGTACAGGAAGTGGTGATCAGGATCTTCCCCAAGAAAAAGAAATGGAAAAAGGCAAAATGGTTGTCTGAGGAAGCCTTACAAATAGTTGACAAAAGAGAAGCTAAAGGCAAAGGAGAAAAGGAAAGATATATCCATCTGAATGCAAAGTTCAAAAAAAGTAAGAAGGAAAGATAAGGAAGCCTTCCTAAGTGAACACTGCAAAAAATAGAGGAAAGCAATAAAATGGGAAAAACTAGAGATTTCTTCAAGAAAATTAGAGATACCAAGGAAACATTTCATGCAAAGATGGGCACAATAAAGGACAGAAATGTTATGGACCTGACAGAAGCAGAAGATATTAAGAAGAGGTGGCAAGAATACACAGAAGAACCATACAAAAAATATTTTAATGACCCAAATAACCATGAAGGTGTGATCACTCACCTAGAGCCATACATCCTGGAGAGTGAAGTCAAGCGGGCCTTAGGAAGCATCACTATGAACAATGCTAGTGGTGGTCATTGAATTCCAGCTGAGCTATTTCAAATCCTAAATACTGATGCTGTGAAATTGCTGCACTCGATATACCAGCAAATTTGGAAAACTCAGCAGTGGCCACAGAACTGGAAAGCTCAGTTTTCATTACAATCCCAAAGAAAGGCTGGGATTGACTACATGTGGCTCTAAGATGAGACCTCTTACACCATCAATAAATAATATATATTCAAGAGACTTCCCTGGTGGTCCAGTGGTTAAAAATCCACTTTCCAATGCAGGGGACACAAATTTGATCCCCGGTGGGGGAACTAAGATCCCACTTGCTGTGGGGTAACTGAGCCCAAGTACCACAACTGAGACCTTATGCAGTCATAAATAAATAAATAAAATTCAGATTTAGCAAGTACATTTATGAGATTTGTAAATTATAAAGACTTGGAGGGAGAGTTAAGCTGTTAGTAGAATTATGAGTCAAAATGTCTTTCATAGATTAGAATAACTGATTGAAACCAGATAGATATGTTTAAGAGAAGTCAGCATAAAGGTCTATGTCTGGTATTGGTGTAGAACAGTCATGCATGACCGACTGTTATTATTACAATAATTAGCATTAGGCATCCCTGGATTATGTTGCATATACACAGAAGACTCCTGTCGACCTAAAAAAATATCCACGTCTAAGGAACCTGTAAGATGGCATCTGTACCAACCACCCAGGAGTCTTGCTGGCAGATGTTTAGGCCCCCTATGATATTTTGCAGTATTCAAAGCCAGTGCCACAGAATCAGCAGGCAAATCTATTTAAACCACTGGAACTTAAAGTAGATGACAGCATTTAACTTGAAGGACATAGCCTCAGTACCGTGTTAATTTAGTATGTTTTCAGGAGCAATCTTTATTTACTATGTGAGGAAAACAAAGTGGAAAAAGAAGTCTAGCTATGGAGTTAGCGATGGAGTTATGGAGCATGCAGATTGGAAGTAGTGTAGACAATGCCCTTAAGAAATTTGCAGTCTTGCAGAGAAGTTGGTATGGGCAAAAATGCATGAAAAATTCACTATGTTGAAGTTAATTTATTCCTGAAGTTTAGTGACCAAACTAACTGAAAAGCTGCAATAGTAAATTTGTGAAGCAATATTAAGCATAAAAATATTTTTGAATAAAGAATTTTTAAAACTTATAGTAATTTTATTAAACTTGCATTTCTTAGAGAAAATCACTCATGTTATTATTATTATGGAGAGACCACTCTATGCTCTCTCTTGGTCTGTACAGACTCTCCCATATTCTCTGGAGTCATTTAAGAAGCCATGACAAGGGAGTGAGGGTCATTAAGACAGAGATATTGTAACATGTATCCAAGCTGAGGGGCCTGGGTTTTCTCAGACAGTCCAATTAGATGGACTATTTTTATATAAGTGAACTTGGGTGGACTCTTCATAGTTGCAGATGGCAGATTCTGGATAGAAGTGTAGAAATCACACAAAAAATTCCTAATAATTTAATTTGTCTAAAAGCACAAGACTACAATTAAAGTTCTTTAGGCTTCAAAGGGACCTTCCAGTTCATGCACTTTTTTTTTGCAGATCAGGGCACAAATTCAGGCAGGAAGGGAACTCCAGTTCCTCTTAGGAACAGTAAGAGGCGCAGCTAAGATACAGATCCTGACTCATAGCCTATTATTTTTCTCCTCACATTCTAAGCAGACTCCTTTGCCCAGTAATCATCCATCTGGCAAGGATGTGAAATCAGCTCTACCAGGGCTTCTTAAGTCCTATGGTGAAGGACAACATTTTCTCCCGTACCTCTCATCGATTTTGAAATCATTTTTGGCCTAATTATTTTTATTTTAAATATATTTGTTCCAATATTTTTGTTCTATATCTACTCCATGAGTGCTGTCTGGATGCATTTGGATGTTAAGCACTATCAAATTTCTTAAGAGTTGTTTTCAATTTCCTTACTTATCTCATGCATTCAGTGGCACTTATGTGTGTGCATTTTTAAGTTATTGAATGTCTGTAAGTTGGATATCATTCTGATACAAGCACAATGTGGTTTCTGTGGTGGTTTTTGCCTTTAAATTTCTATAGGTATATCTGATTAATTGTTTTGGGGATAGTCCGAAGAATTTCTCTTTGACAATGTTTTTAATCCCATATATGGTAGGCAGCACCTAAAATAGTTCCCGATGACCCTCACCTCCTGACATTCAAGCCCTGTACAGATCTCCTGTCCTAAAATGTGGGCTGGATGTATTTTATAGGATATCATTTACAGGACTAGATTATAAAACGGCTTTGATCTTGGCTGTGGGTCCCCTCTGTCTTTCCCTTTGTCTCTGTCAACTTTCTCAATCTTTCTATCTGTATTTCTCTCTCTTTCTCTCCTTTTCCCTCTCTTCCTCAGATCTTTGCTCTCAGGACAGCACACTGCCAGTAGTCCTAGATATAGACCTACAGAGGAAGCAGCTGATGAATCCAGCCAACAGCCAGCTAGGACATTTTACCTGCACATGTGAGTGAGCCTGGAAGCAGCCCCACAGCCACCAAGCTCTGAGATGACAGCATCCCCTGCCAACACCTTGACAGTAGCTTCATGAGAGACTCTGAGTCAAAAGCACCCAGATTAAGTCAGATTTCTGACTCAGCGAAACTATAATACATGTTTGTTGTTTTATGCCACTGTTTTCAGGTAATTTGTTGTACAGTGATGGGTAAGTAATGCTGTGCTTAATCTCTCAGTCGTGTCCAACTCCTTGTGACCCCGTGGACTATAGCTCATCAGACTCCTCTGTCCATAGGGATTCTCGAGGGAAGGATCCCTCAAGAGTGGGTTGGAGTGGGTTGTCATACCCTCCTCCAGGGGATCTTCCCAACCCAGAGATAGAACCCAGGTCTCCCACATTGCACGTGGATTCTTTACCATCTGAGCCACTGGGGAAGCCCAGGGTAACTAAGAGCTATAAGCACAGCCAGGTTAAGCTGTAGTCATCATCAACAATGAGCATGAATCAATGTACTTTCTCTTTAGCTCCACAGTTGAAATGTAATGGATCAAATGTGATGGCCCATCAACAAGGAATGGGCACAGTGGCTACTCCCCAGGAGCAATGTACCCACCCCCTAGGCACTGGGAACAATAGATGCTGATGATTCATAGCTTTCCTCCTTCACTGGAATTTCCTCCAGCTGTGGGGAATTGCCTCTCCAAAGATTATGACTGATTCATACAGGGACACAGGGGTCTGGCCTCCTTGCCTCTTTTGGGACAACTTAGAAGACCGTCCCAGCACAAGAGTTACCCACTGGGTCAGCTGAGACCCCTGTTACAACTGTACCATGGGTCAAATTTTCTCTTTCCCAATCCTCCTTTCTCAATTCCTCATAGATCTATCTCCCATCATGGTTGAATTCATTGTCCAGGCAATTGTGTGATAAAATCTTCCTAAGTAAGTAGATATATTTCTCTCTAAAAGCTCCATGGGTTTATTATCTTTCTAGGATAAAACCCAGTTCAACCTTCTTTATCACTGTCTGCATGACCCTCACCCTGATCCATGTGCTAGTCACTCATGCTTATCACTGGTACTGGTTAACCTCACTCAGAGTTAGGGAAATAAGTCAGTGAGTGGACTTGGCAGCTTTCTGTTTTGTAAGAACCCCTGAGCCACTGGCTGCTCTTTCATTCTCCAGGGCTGCTCTTATAGCTCTAGTCCTATCTGGACAAGGAGACCAAGTGGTAACTGAGGCCACATTTGTATTGGCTGAGCCAAATAATTCTCCACCAAATTGAATATCACAGGCAGAACTATGTTGGGCTAAGAAAGAGAAAAGTTGTGGACAAGTTGTTCTTTGCTCCCTGAGGCGCCTACTATTTCAGCCAGTTGGTCTCTGCCTCCAGCTTAAGCAAAGAGCTTTATTTTGCCAAATAAACTTTGTAAGAGACAATGTGAAAATTGTCTCTCATTTTTTCTACTGAGAATAAGAATAAAATGGAGGTTGGAAGGAATAAATATCTTTCGAATACTAATGCACTTAATGCTTACAATAGCCCAGGGACTCCTGAAAATTATCTCCATTCAACAAAGAAAGAAATGAAAGTTGAGAAAATGAGTATTTTGGCTATGAACTAGACACTATGGTCTAAGAAAAATTACCCAAACCTTGGACATAAAACAAAAGATCACTGCATATTCTTTCAAAATCCTATGGCAACATTGTCTAATAGGACCACCCAGGATTATTTAATTCTCTAAAGGCAGATTGGCAAATTCTGCCTTACCAGCTGAACCTGACCCATAGCATGTTTGTGTAAATAAAGTTTTATTGGAACACAACCCTATTCATTCACTTACCTATTGTTTATGACCGTTTTATTGCTGCAATGGCAGAGTTGAATAGTTGCCACAGGTATCCATTTGGCCCACAAGTCTCAAATATTTACTATCTGGCACTTTACAGAAAAAGCCTGTTGACCTCTGTTTTCATTACTGTTCATTACTAATTAGGGACCAGACTTGAAACTACTTGTTAATTCAGAGGGCTTTGTCTGATAGAGAAGCAAATGCTTTGTGTGTTGAAAAAAAAAAAAAAAAAAAACCTCCAAAGATTTTAGTCTTTCACCTGTGGGCCAGGAGCCAGTTTTGCATCTAAGCTAACAATTCTATTTCAGTGTTCCTTCAGTATCTATATATCCTCAGCCTCTCAAAGTCTCTCTGAACCATCTTTGCCACCTTGATGGTTTCCTCATTAGTAAGTTAAAGAAAATTTTGACACCTGCTCACTATATATTTTATCAAATTAATGTTCTTAAGTTTGTGAAAATTATGCTTTTACACAGGCAGGCCTATGATTTAGAAAAAAAAGATGTCTGATTTTAAAATCCGTTTTCATTCTGCTGCCTCCTCATCCATGGAAATTAAAAATTAGATGTGTTGATAACTCCTTTCACTGTGATGTTAAGATGGTAGAGCAGGAGATCATCAAGATTGTTTCCCCTTCACTCCAGTCTGATTCTTTGGACAAGAGCTCTTATGTAGGTCTAATAAACACATTTTAACAAACAGCTTCATTCAATGGCGGTGAAAAAAACTAAGCAGGTTTCCTTTCAAGCCTCAACAAGCAAAACTCAATTTGGAAGACAAAGTAAATGGCTCAGCTCTTTTTGCTGTTATTTAATTTACCATTACCAGGATCTACAATCCTTCCAGTCTCCAGGGTTCACCTGGATGAAATTACATAAAACTTTTGAAAAAAGCTTTTTGCCAGAAGGTGGCTCTTGTCATTGAACAATGGGAAGAGTTTGGTAAGCAATAGTTTGGGGTGAACATTCTCATAGTCAAAGGCTCTTCTTTCATCTACCTTTGACTGGCATCAGCATTAGTATCAGTTCAGTTGCTCAGTCGTGTCCAACTCTTTGCAACCCATGGACTACAGCACGCCAGGCCTCCCTGTCCATCACCAACTCCCAGAGTTTACTCAAACCCATGTCCATTGAGTTAGTGATGCCATCCAACCATCTCATCCTCTGCCATTTCCTTCTCCTCCCGCCTTCAATCTTTCCCAGCATCAAATGAGGTATAATTGTCCGATTATGTAAAATCAGAGCTATATCCCTTACGTTGCAAACTTGTGAGAAATTGAACAACGTGTTCAAATTGCTCATCATTTAGTAGATGCTAAGTAAGTGAAACTGCCATAGACTCTTCCCTCCCCTTTAATTGGGCCCTAACATGTGTATAAGTTTGCACGATCGTGGTTTAGTCTAGTCGACTGCAAGAGCAGAGAGAAGTTTAGTAGAAGGTCTAAAATACACTTAAAGAGAGGACTTAGGTGCACTCAGTAGTTTCTCCTACTGTAATTATGATGTTTAAATATTTGTTTTTATTTATTTGGTTGCTTTGGGTCTTAGTTGCAGCACATGGGATCTTCGATCTTTGTTGTAGCACACAGGAGTTTTGGGGATCTAGTTCCCTTACCAGGGATTGAACCCAGGTCCATTGCATTGGGAGCATGGAGTCTTAGCTACTGAACCACCAGGGAAGTCCCAGCAGTTTCTTCTATTCTACCAGGAAGTTCTCTTAGACTGTAGCATTCTCATTCTGTTCATTCTAAGTTATTATGCTTGACTTAATGTTTTGATGCTTAAAGTGGTCATTTCTATATCTGTGTTCCTGGTGGAGTGAAGTGTTACAATGGCTCATGAAGACTGTCCCTTTCATGCCTTCCTTCCATGTATTGAATTCTTATGTTCTCCATTAACAAATGTACACGTATGAGATTTGTTGTTCCCAAGGGACCTGCAGAATAAAAATGCTTTCAGATCACCCACAGATCTTAGCACGTGCTCACTTGTAGTCTTTTCTGACATGGGAAAGTCTCTTAGAAACCTCTTCTTTCTGTGCCATTTTCTTGTATATTTTGTTGATTTTTTCAGTTTCTGAAAGGACTTCTTATGTCTACGTTCTGTGTCACAGAAGTATGACACTAATCTCATAGGCAGCTATTTGTTTCCTGGGTCCATTTCAACTTTTCTGTCAAATGCATCATCTAGTTTGTAACCCACTCTGGGGCATGGTCTCTGCATCACTCAGTAGGAAACCAGCAGTCTCAGAGTTTCCTTCCTGGACTGTGCCTCAAAGCCCCTCTGAGAAGTGAAACTACCCAGAACACCTGGAATACATATCCTTACTGGGTGGTTGGTTTCATCCTCCAAAGGCTCTCAACTCTTGTATCCCTAAGGTTTGTAAAATCCATTCCAGGAAGAATAGTTGTGAATTCCTTCTTGAGATTACTTCTCAATCAGAAAGGAGGTATATATAAATATGTATATATACATATAAATATGTGTATATTAATGTGCCGGTTGTTTAGCATAAATTATCTCATTTTACCCCCATACAACTTTGTAAGATGTCATTATCTCCACCTTTTAGGTGAAGAAACAGAAACTCAGTGGAGTTAAGGAACTTACTCTGTATTCGGGATCATAGAAGGTGAGCTCGTGTTAAAATCGAGGCCAAAGCCCATAGCCCATGTTTTTACTACATTGTAGGGCATTGCTGAGCAAATTTTAGTATAACAGTCACCTGCAGGGACTTCCCTGGTGGTTTTCAGCCTTCCAGGCTCAGTGCAGGAGATGTGATTTCAATCCCTGGATCAGAAAGATCCCCTGGAGGAGGACATAGTAACCCCCTCCAGTATTTTTGCCTGGAGAATCCCATGGACAGAGGAACCTGAAGTGACTGAGCACACATGCACACATAGAGTAAACGTCTATTAAGAGGGAAGAATGTTGTCCAGTCACTTGACATAATGATGATAGCAGTATTTTAGAGCTAAAGGAAGCTTGAAGATTGTCTTATTTGACTTCTTCATCTTATCAAGAGCAAGTGTGACTTGCTCAACTTTATTAGAGAAATGTAATTTCTGGTTCAGTAAAGTGTGAAAAGAAGAGAAGTGAAAGGCAATGGAGAAAAGGAAAAATATACCCAATTGAATGCAGAGTTCCAAAGAATAGCAAGGAGAGATAAGAAAGCCTTCCTCAGCGATCAATGCAAAGAAATAGAGGAAAACAATAGAATGGGAAAGACTAGAGATCTCTTCAAGAAAATTAGAGATACCAAGAGAATATTTAATGCAAAGATGGGCTTAATAAAGGACAGAAATGGTATGGACCTAACAGAAGCAGAAGATATTAAGAAGAGGTGGCAGGAATACACAGAAGAACTATACAAAAAAGATCTTCACAACCCAGATAATCACAAAGGTGTGATCACTCACACTCACCTAGAGCTGGATATCTTGGAATATGAAGTCAGCTGGGCCTTAAGAATAAAGCTACACATCAGTGTCTCTTTTGCTGTCTCATGTTATGGACTCTGTGGGAGAGGGAAAGACTGGGAAGATTTGGGAGAATGGCATTGAAACATGTAAAATATCATGTATGAAATGAGATGCCAGTCCAGGTTCGATGCACCATACTGGATGCTTGGGGCTAGTGCACTGGGACGACCCAGAAGGATGGTATGGGGAGGGAGGAGGGAGGAGGGTTCAGGATGGGGAACACATGTATACCTGTGGCAGATTCATTTTGATATTTGGCAAAACTAATACAATTATGTAAAGTTTAAAAATAAAATAAAATTTAAAAAAAAATGAGAGAAAAAAAAGAATAAAACTACAAATAAAGCTAGTGGAGGTGATGGAATTCCAGTTGAGCTATTTCAAATCCTAAAAGATGATGCTGTGAAAGTGCTGCACTCAATATGCCAGAAAATTTGGAAAACTCAGCAGTGGCCACAGGACTGGAAAAGGTCAGTTTTCATTCCAATCCCAAAGAAAGGCAATGCCAAAGAATGCTCAAACTACCGCACAATTGCACTCATCTCACACACTAGTAAAGTAATGCTCAAAATTCTCCAAGCCAGGCTTCAGCAATACATGAACCGGGAACTTCCAGATGTTCAAGCTGGATTTAAAAAGGCAGAGGAACCAGAGATCAAATCGCCTACATTCACTGGATCATAGAAAAAGCTAGAGAGTTCCAGAAAAACATCTATTTCTGCTATATTCACTATGCCAAAGCCTTTGGCTGTGTGGATCACAATAAGCTGTGGAAAAGTCTGAAAGGGATGGGAATACCAGACAACCTGACCTGCCTCTTGAGAAACCTGGATGCAGATCAGGAAGCAACAGTTAGAACTGGACATGGAACAACAGACTGGTTCCAAATAGGAAAAGGAGTACGTCAAGGCTGTATATTGTCACCTTGCTTATTTAACTTATATTCAGAGTACATCATGAGAAACGCTGGGCTGGAGGAAGCACAAGCTTGAATCAAGATTGAGGGAGAAATATCAATAACCTCAGATATGCAGATGACACCTTATGGCAGAAAGTGAAGAAAAACTAAAGAGCCTCTTGATAAAAGTGAAACAGGAGACTGAAAAAGTTGGCTTAAAGCTCATCATTCAGAAAACTAAGATCATAGCATCGGGTCCCATCACTTCATGGCAAATAGATGGGGAGACAGTGGAAACAGTGGGTGACTTTATTTTTCTGTGCTCCAAAATCACTGAAGATAGTGATTGCAACCATGAAGTTAAAAGACGCTTAGTCCTTGGAAGGAAAGTTATGACCAACCTATACAGCATATTAAAAAGCAGAGACATTACTTTGTCAACAAAGGTCTGTCTAGTCAAGGCTATGGTTTTTCCAGTGGTCAAGTATGGATGTGAGAGTTGGACTATAAAGAAACCTGAGTGTAGAAGAATTGATGCTTTTGAACTGTGGTATTGGAGAAGACTCTTGAGAGTCCCTTGGACTGCAAGGAGATCTAACCAGTACATCCTAAAGGAAATCAGTTCTGAATATTCATTGAAAGGACTGATGTTGAAGCTGAAACTCCAATACTTTGGCCACCTCATGTGAAGAGCTGACTCATTTGAAAAGACTCTGATGCTGGGAAAGATTGAGGTCAGTAGGAGAAGGGGACGACAGAGGATGAGATGGTTGGATGGAATCACTGACGCAATGGACATGGGTTTGGGTTGACTTTGGGAGTTGGTGATGGATAGGGAGGCCTGGCATGCTTCAGTTCATGGGGTCACAAAGAGTCAAACACAACTGAGCAACTGAACTGAACTGAACTGAAAGTTTTAAGGACCACAGTTGATGGTTATTCAACTCATCCATTTCTGGCCAACTGAATTATTTCAAAACAAGAGAAGTTTGGGCAACTGTGTGATTAGAGGCCACCTTCCTATAGTTTCAGCAAATGGAAAATTTGTGAATACAGCTTTTTTGTTCATAGACCAAGCAGGGAATATATATATATCTTGGGATGGCAGTTTTTTTCAGAAACTGGTCATGGAATCTCTCTGATTGGTGTGTGAAAGAGGTAGGTGGATCCATATGGGGCATTTTATTGTGTTTTTCCTGAACCTGATCCAGAGATCCTGACTCAGAATTTCCCATCCCTGCTTGCTTTAAAGTAATCCTGCCCTAGTCTTTCACTTGCCTCTAGCTCCTCTGTGCTTTATCTTACCTAGAACTTCTAAATTACATTCAAGCAAGTCAAGAAATACTGTTTGCATCAGGCCAAATTGTGATGTGAAGAGCCGACTCATTGGGAAAGACTCTGATGCTGGGAAAGATTGAGGCCAGGAGGAGAAGAGGGTTGCAGAAGATGAAATGTTTAGATAGCTTCATTGACTCAGTGGACATGAGTTTTAGCAAACTCTGGGAAATAGTAAAGGACAGGGGAGCCTGGCGTGCTGCAGTCCATGGGGTTGTAAAGAATTGGACACGACTTAGCAGTTGAACAACAACAATAAGATCAAGAAAATCATTTGTGTACTTTTATTTCTAAATACAGAGTTAGAAACTTTTTTCATGGATGAGCTCATTTTAATGTGATTTGCTGTCTTGTTTGGAGAAGGCAATGGCACCCCACTCCAGTCCTCTTGCCTGGAAAATCCCATGGACGGAGGAGCCTGGTGGGCTGCAGTCCATGGGGTAGCACAGAGTCGGACAGGACTTCACTTTCACTTTTCACCTTCATGCATTGGAGAAGGAAATGGCAACCCACTCCAGTGTTCTTGCCTGGAGAATCCCAGGGACAGAGGAGCCTGGTGCGCTGCCATCTATGGGGTCGCACAGAGTCAGACACGACTGAAGCGACTTAGCAGCAGCAGCAGCTGTATTGTTAGATGCATATTCTGGTGTCAAAAGTTCTCTACTAGGTGTTTGGGGAGTGGAGGCTATGTTAGGGCTGATCTAATTTATTAAACTGGGAGTGGAAGGAGATCAAGTCTAGTTAAAGAGTTAATGAGGCTCATAAACAAATGTCTATAACTGAGGAGATGCATACTGTGCGGTATAGACGGGTTGTGTCTTTGAAGATATTTTTTGATTGTAGTGATCCTCATGGATGAGAAGGAGATTGTGTAGATGATATGGACAAATAGAAAAATGAAATAATTTTACAGTGGAATGAAAGCTTTTCATCCAGTATCAAGCTATGATTGTTAAGATAATCACTAAGAAATTTGTAACAGTGGAAGGAAGCCTTCAAACAGAACTAAGGGGCAGGGCTTTGGGGGTAACCAGAACACATTTTTACTGTATAACCTACATTTCACTATATATATCCATTACTTTTTCTGAAGGAAAGGAAACTAAATATTTATTTCAAGAGCAGTGTAACCACATTGAAAACTGATCACTGACAAAATGTGGTCCAATGGAGAAGGCAATGGCAAACCACTTCAGCATCCTTGCTTTGAGAACCACATGAACAGTATGAAAAGAAAAAAGATATGACACTGAAAGATGGACTCCCCAGGTCAGTACATACCCAATATGCTACTAGAGAAGAGCAGAGAGATAGTTCCAGAAAGAATGAAGAGGCTGAGCCAAAGTGGAAACAATACCCAGATGTGGATGTATCTGGTGGTGAAAGTAAAGTCTGATGCTGTAAAGAACAATATTGCATAGGAGCCTGGAATATAAGGTCCATGAATCAAGGTAAATTGGAAGTGGTCAAACAGGAGATGGCAAGAGTGAACGTTGACATTCTAGGAATCAGCTAACTAAAATGGACTGGAATGGGTGAATTTAACTCAGATGACCATTATAACTACTACTGTGGGCAAGAATCCCTTAGAAGAAATGGAGTAGTCCTCACAGTCAACAAAAGAGTCCAAAATGCAGTACTTGGCTATAATCTCAAAAACAATAGAATGACCTCTGTTTGTTTACAAGGCAAACCATTCAGTATCATAGTATCCCCAATCATTAATGCTGAAGAAGCTGAAGTTGAATGGTTCTATGAAGACGTATAAGACCTTGTAGCTAGAACTAACACCAGAAAAAGATGTCCTTTTCATCACAGGAGACTGAAATGCAAAAGCAGAAAGTCAAGAGAGACCTTGAGTAACAGTCAAGTTTGGCCTCGGAGTATAAATCAAAGCAAGACAAAGGCTAACAGAATTTTACCAAGAGAACACACTGGGCATAGCAAGCACCATCTTCCAACAACACAAGAGACGACATTACACATGGCATTACCAGATGGTCAACACTGAAATCAGATTGATTATATTCTTTGCAGTCAAAGATGGGGAAGCTCTATATGGTCAACAACAAAAAAGAATGGGAGCTGACTGTGGCTCAGATCATGAACTACTTATTTCCAAATTCAGACCTGAATTGAAGAAAGTAGAGAAAACCACTAGACCATTCAGGTATGACTTAAATAAAATTCCTATGATTATACAGTGAAAGTGACAAGGGATTGGACCTGATATACAGAGTGCCTGAAGAATGGTAGATGGAGGTTCATAACATTGTACAAGAGGCAGTGATCAAAATCATCCCCAAGAAGAACAAATGTAAAAAGGCAAAATGGTTGTCTGAGGAGGTCTTACAAATAGCTGAGAAAAGAAGAGAAACAAACGGCAAAGGTGAAAAGGAAAGATATATCCATCTGAATGCAGAGTTCCAAAGAATAGTAAAGAGAGATAAGAAAGCCTTCCTCAGTGATCCATGCAAAAAAAAATAGAGGAAAAAAAATAGAATGGGAAAGACTAGAGATCTCTTCAAGAAAATTAGAGATATCAAGGGAAATTTTCATGCAAAGATGGGCACAATAAAGGACAGAAACGGTATGGACCTAACAGAAGCAGAAGATATTAAGAGGAAGTTGCAAGAATACACAGAAGAACTGTACAAAATGATCTTCATGACCCAGATAACCAAGGTGGTGTGACCACTCACTGGACATCCTGGAATGTGAATTCAAGTGGGCCTTAGGAAGCATCATTATAAACAAAGCTAGTGGAAGTGGTTGAATTACAGCTGAGCTATTTCAAATCCTAAAAGATGATGCTATGAAAGTGCTGCACTCAATACGCAAGCAAATTTGGAAAACTCAGCAGTGGCCTCATTCCAATCCCTAAGAAAGGCAATGCCAAAGAATGTTCAAACTACTGCACAATTGCAATCATTGCACATGCTACCAAAGTAATGCTCAGAACTCTCCAAACCAGGCTTCAACTGTATGTGAACCATAAATTCCCAGATGGTCAAGCTGGATTTAGAAAAGGCAGAGGAACCAGAGATCAAATTGCCAACATCCTTTGGATCATAGAAAAAGCAAGCAAATTCCAGAAAAGCATCGACTTCTGCTTCATTGATGACACCAATGCCTTTGACTCTGTGGATCACAACAAACTGGAAAATTCTTCAAGAGATGGAAATACCAGACAAGCTTACCTGCCTCCTGATAAACCTGTATGCAGGTGAAGAAGCAACATATAGCACCAGACATGGATCAATAGACTGGTTCCAAATTGGGAAAAGGAGTACTTCAAAGCTGTATATTGTCACCTTGCTTATTTAACTTATAAGCAGAGTACATCATAAGAAATGCTGGGCTGGATAAAGCACAAACTGGAATCAAGATTGCCAGGAGAAATATCAGTAACCTCAGATATGCAGATGGCACCACCCTTTTGGCAGAAAGTGAAGAGGAACTATGGAACCTCTTGACGAAAGTTAAAGAGGAGTGTGAAAAACCTGGCTGAAAACTCAGCATTCAAAAATGAAGAGCTTGGCATCCAGTGCCATCACTTCATGGCAAATAGATGGGGAAACAATGGAAACAGTGGCTGACTTTATTTCTTGGGCTCCCAAATCACTGCAGATGGTGACTGCAGCCATGAGACCAAAAGACACTTGCTCCTTAGAAGAAAAGCTATGACCAACCTAGATGGCATATTGAAAAGCAGAGACATCACTATGCCAACAAAGGTCTGTGTAGTCAAAGCTATGGTTTTTCCAGTAGTCATGTATGGATGTGAGAGTTTTCCATAAAGAAAGCTGAGTGCTGAAGAATTTATGATTTTGAACTGTTGTGTCGGGGAAGACTCTTGAGAGTCCTTTGGACTGCAAGGAGCTCAAACCAGTTAATCCTAAAGGAAAGCAGTCCTGAATATTCATTGGAAGGACTAATGCTGAAGCCGAAGCTCCAATACTTTGGCCACCTGTTGGGAAGAACTGACTCATTAGACAATATCCTGAGGCTGGGAAAGATTGAAGGCAGGAGAAGAGGACAACAGAGAATAAGATGATTGGATGGCATCACCGACTCGATAAACATGAGTTTGAGCAAGCTCCGGGAGCTGATGAAGGACAGAGAAGACTGGCGTGCTGCAGTCCATGGGGTCACAAAGAATCAGACACAACTGAGTGACTGAACAACAATAACCACATTGACAATACTGTATGATTAGAAACTGAATGCAGTTACCCTCAAAGAGTCTTGTTGGTCACAAATGGGACATAATCTGCCCAGTAGTGATACTTCTAGCACTAAAATCCTTCATAATTTCTTAAAATTTTTTTCATGGGAGCAAGTTGCTTCCAGGATTACCAGCTACTATGGTTGAACTCCAAACATGCATGAGGCCCCAGTTTTAGAAAATATAACACATTCTCATACAAAATGGTGGTTGGGATAATAGCCTAAAAACATGATACTTCTGTAGGTCAGAGAAAAGGGAGGGGGAATCTAATAGAGTTATAATGACTGTGCCAACAACATGGAGGAGGCAGAGTTTAAACAAGTTCTTGAAATCCCACGTGATGTCAGAACATGTGGGTGGAAGGAAGCGAGCCCTTGAGGGCATCAAGCCCCTCTCAAGATGTGCAGTCGTACAATGATGTCATGGATTCTTCTTTGGCTACGCTTCAGTTTATAGATTTATTGGAGCTAAATTTGAAATTTGTTACAGGGACTTGAATGTAGGTGAAGAAATTTGCAAGGAACTATGCAAGTACTATGACCATGGTAATTTTTTTTCACTGATTATATTTTCTCTGTATGCAGAAGAGCTTAGAGGAAAAGCAAGTGGCATCTGGGAGGGGAATTCCTCTCTTCATAGGAGTGATTGAGGCTTGTTTATTTGGGGGGACATCTAGAGAAGAGGGAAGGGAAGAGGTGGGGTTCCAGGCTCCTAAATTCTGACTTAATAGCAACAGCAATGGTTCAACTTGCTGAGTGTACTGGACTTCCACTTGACATGTCATTTGAGGAAAGCATTGTGTCCGAAGAAGGTTTTAAATTCATCATCTGAGTGCAAACCCACAGGCTCTGACCTGGGCTGGAAATCCAATGATGGGCAGAGAGATAGATGGAAGATATCGAGGAAACATGAACACCTAGGAGGAATTTGTGACTGACTGGATGTATCTATAGGGGAGGAACTATAAAATATGGCTCCAAAGATCTGTGCCATGGTCCTTTGGGGACTATTTTCTGTACAGAACTTCTGTGACTGTAGAACATCCAGCATAAATGACTTCCAGGAATCTGAGAACCTGACATGAAACCTGGAAGAAGCTAGTGGGTGAAAGATGTAAGTTGCAAATCTTAAGTAGGGAAGGTTGTAAAGACACGGGAAACAGTTTTCAGATTTGATTTTCAGAGACTGTGAATGAGAAGATAATAATTACAGCAGTAGCAATACTTAGAGAATATATATGCTCTGCGTTAGAAATGGCTTATTCTATTTGACAATTAGCACTTTAGGATTTGCATATTATTATCTTGATTTTATAGCTTAGATATTGTGACACAGAAACATACAAAATAACGTACAGGATTGTAGGCCCACTGAGTCCTTGTCCTAGGATTCAGACCCACTAGTCTGCCTCCAGAGTATGTATTCTCTCAGAAGGTGGGGGCAAGATTTTAAGATGACACATGATAAATGGGCAAAAAAAAAAAAAAAATCAAGAACTTGGGCAGTGAAGCAGAAGGCTATGAAGGCATTTGGAAGTGTTCATAGCAGGGCTGTTGACTATGATAAGAAATTGAACACAACCCAAGTGTTTATCAATTAAGGGCTGGCGAAATAAAATATGTTTCATACCATCAATGGAGTACTATGCAGTAGTAATTAAAAGATGTGGTATGGCTGTATTATTGAACTATGAGTGTAACAGCAAGTGACAAAACAGCTACTTTTGTATGATCTGTATGTAAATTATATAAGAGACATGGTCTGTTTAACCTAAAAATGTACATCAGAAGATCTTCAAAATATTGAAAATGATTAACTCATTATTAGAGTCATGGATAGAGGAATTTGGATGCTTTTTACTTTCTTTTTTCTTGTATTGCAAGAATTTTCTAAAATCACTACAAGTTAGCTGAGTAATAAAAGATAAACAATAGGTTATTTTCACTTTAAAGCAGAAGTAAGAATGGTCACATGCATAGATGTTGCAGAGGACACTAAGGAACATTAAGACTGAAAGGAAAAATTAAGTTTGGTTTCACTTCAAATACTGTTTGGGACAAGACTGCTGCTAAGTCGCTTCAGTTGTGTCCGACTCTGTGCGACCCCATAGATGGCAGCCCACCAGGCTCTCCCGTCCCTGGGATTCTCCAGGCAAGAACACTGGAGTGGGTTGCCATTTCCTTCTCCAATGCATGAAAGTGAAAAGTGAAAGTGAAGTCGCTCAGTCGTGTCCGACTCTGTTCGACCCCATGGACTGCAGCCCACCAGGCTCCTCCATCCATGGGATTTACCAGGCAAGACTACTGGAGTGGGGTGCCATTGCCTTCTCCAAGACAGCCAGTCATTTTCTCTAGTTCTACTTCTTCTTCTATGAAAAATAGCAATAAAATTGAAAACAGAATCCTTTGCATAGGAAAACCAGAATACAAATTATCCTGGTCTTGGAAAAGGACACTTGTGATAAAATTCATGAGTTGGAGACTATAACCACCCCCATTCAGACAAATAAGTGTTCCCATTCAGATAAATCAATTTTGCATGCTGATACCTTTCTGTTCTCTCTCTCTCTCTCTCTGTATGTGAATTTGTTCTGTTTTGGTCACAGTTCATATAAACACATGATTGTCTATCACCTTGTTATCATCAAATATGTCTTTCTGCTTCAAAATCCACTTTGCCAGCTCTGTTTATGAAAATAAACCCATGTACACAGAGACTTTACACATTTCATTTCTGAATCACATGCTATTTTATGCTTAGAATATCAGGATATTTAAGTTAGAGCTTAGATCTCTGTAGAACTCAGGGATCAACACTATCAGAGAAAAATCTCATTCAGCTCTGATGTGAGTCAGATGATTTATAGAAAATAAAGTGTAAAACCAAATATCATATGGTATCACTTATATGTGGAACCTAAAAAAAAAAAGATACAGGTGAAATTATTTACAAAGCAGAAATAGAGTCACAGATGTAGAAAACAAACTTATGGTTACTACAGAGAAAGGGGGAGAAGGGATAATTTGGGAGATTGTCATATATGTATCGGAGAAGGCAATGGCACCCCACTCCAGTACTCTTGCCTGGAAAATCCCATGGATGGAGGAGCCTGGTGGGCGGCAGTCTATGGGGTCGCTAAGAGTCAGACATGATTGAGTGACTTCACTTTCACTTTTCACGTTCATGCATTGGAGAAGGAAATGGCAACCCACTCTAGTGTTCTTGCCTGGAGAATCCCAGGGACGGGGGAGCCTAGTGGGCTGCTGTCTTTGGGGTTGCACAGAGTCAGACACGACTGAAGCGACTTAGCAGCAGCAGCAGCAGCATGTAGAAAACAGATAACTAATAAGGACCTACTTTATAGTGCAGGGACCTCTACTCAATACTCCATAGTGACCTATATGGGAATAGAATCTAAAAAAGAGCAGATACATGTATATGTACCACTGAATCCCTTTGCTATACACATGAAATTAACACATTTTAAATCAACTATATTCCAATAAAGTTTTTAAAAAAAATTTCCAGTATCAACCAAATTGAAAAAAATAGTGTGGGCTCCTTTTGCTGTATATGCCTTCAACCCCTATACTAGCACTTCAAAATTTTTTTCCAGCAATTGGGGATCATTAGATGAAAACCCTTAACATCTCAAGAAAGTGTCATCATTGCAAGCTAAGACCAAATGAATTATTAACAGCACAGATAAGTCATTTTTAGAGACTGATGAATCCTCTCAATTTTACTTTCTTGTTATTGTGTTTTTATCTTAAACGCTATGTTATCAGCCCAACTGAATTAAATTCCTTCATGAGTAGCTTTTGCAGAAACATATTCAAAGGAAGCTGACTTAGTAACCAGCTTTCCAGATTCAGAAGGGGAGGTAATTTGTCCTCACCATCATTAAGGGAAGTAATTTGTCTCAGGAAGGAAAACATTTTTTCAGTCTGATATTTTTTTAGGCCAAAAAAGTAGAAGGATTTTCAGTAGAGCTCAGAGTCATTACTTGTTTTGGACTACAGGAAAGAAGTTCATCTAACAGGTCCATTGACCTACCTGATAACCTTCTACTATATTTAATCCATATTTTACATCATATAACTTTGCCATTGTTCATAAACGGACTGTGTTGTAGCTACCTGGAGAGCACACTGTCTTGTACTTTTATATAACCTCATTCCCAGTGCTTTTTCTCTTCCATTCGTCTTGATGAGCCTTTAGGACTTATTAACAGAACTTGTAGGAATGGCAGGTAGGATGACAAGCTTGACTAAGTCATTTGACAATTTTGCTAGCATCTCTGACACTGTGAAGAAAGTGATGTCACTCAGTCATGTCCGACTCTTTGCGACCCCGTGGACTGTAGCCTACGAGGCTCCTCCGTCCATGGGATTTTCCATGCAAGAATACTGGAGTGGGTTGCGATTTCCTTCTCCAGGAGATCTTCCCAACCCAGGGTTTGAAGCCGGGTCTCTCGCATTGTAGGCAGACACTTTGCCATCTGAGCCACCAGGAAGTCTGCATCACTGAGACCATGAAGAAAGGTCCCCATTTATACTCACACATTTTTCTTTCATATATTTGGTGCTCATTTATTTTTAAGTTGGTTATTCTTGAGCGTATTTGGAATACCACAGAAAAAGAGCATGGTGTATCTATGTCTGACTCTTGTTTAAGCCGGGCATGAAAGGAAAGAGAGACTAATCCAGCCTTTGAACATGCTATCCTTTTGAAAGGACTTTCATGGAATTTGGCCTTGGGGTTGAACTTGCAGAACCAAATGGCTATACTAAACATAATCTCCCCATGAGGTTACCCTGCTAACCTGTGATCTGTGCTTGCTGGATATGACGTTTCAGGTAAGAGACTTCATGGTCCACGGCTCCTTCGTCTAACACGGTGACTTGCCTTTCTTGGCTTCGGTGATCAAACTCTTTCTCGAGCTAGGTGATGGTGGTCAGAGACTACTCTCCTTCTTGGCCAGAGGCTGTACTGCTGTGTCCTCCTTATTCTGCTGACTGCCAGTCAGTTACTTTCCTGGCATGTAGCCTCAGACAAGAAACACTTTCCCCATTTCTGTTATGTCATCTACCCTTTTTGTTCCTTTCTACCTTGACAAATACATACTTGCATACGTACACTTATAGGCACATGTCCCATCAACATTTGAAGAAATTTTTTTTATCACATTATGATGTTTATTAGCTAATTTTAGGGTCTACAACATTTTAAGTCATGTCTAATACTTTCTGAGTTGTCCAGCAATCACATTAAGGAGAACATAACATTATCATTTTTTGACAGATGCTATGAACCACTCCTGGATATAAATGCTTCGTATACATTATCTTATTTAATTCCTGTGTTGGCCCTGAACATTACATGCCACTGACTCTATTTTGTACAGGTAGTTCAGAAAGGCTTTTGTCCCGAGTCATAGGTAAGACTGGTAGACTAAGACTGCTTCCAAAGCCTTGATCGTTTGCATTTGATAGCAATATAGCCTATCTCCACATCATTTTTTAAACTTTGCAGAAAGAATTCTTTAAGGGAGCAGATGTTGTCAAGAAGGAATGTATAACTAGTAACCTCTGCCATGCTCTCCCTCTGATCTGTACTCCCTAGACCTTCCTCCCTCAGCCTCTACTTTCCCATCTCCCAGTCTTTCTCCTTTCTTTCCTCCCTCCCCACAAACATCCTTCCCTTCCTTCCTCCAACTACCTTCCTTCCCTCACTCCCTTTTTTCCTCTCTTCCTTTCCATCTTCTCTCCTTCCTTCCCTCCTCCACTGCTCCATCTCTCCATTTCTTCATCCAAGGCACATTTAATTTACAGAGGAATTAAAATGTTCCAGGAAGTGTGCTCTTTCGATCACACGGATAAACTTAATTATCACAACAGCTTTTGGTGTAATATGTGTTTGGAAATTGACCTTCAAAGAGATTAGGTAACAAGCCCAAAGCCATTTAGTGCATAAATGTTGAAGCCAAAATTTGAGTCTCAGCAATCTGTCTCTTGATCCTCAATCTGAGCACTATATTATACTTTACAAAAGGTTTCATTTCACTAGGTATAAATAATTAAATTATCTATAAATAAATAAATTAATTAAAACTATCAGGTATTATTTAAAGTACAGTATTTGATACTGGCAATTGTGCAATGATTCAGAAATCCTTAAGTTATGGAGAATGCAGCTTTGCACATTTTTGCAAAATTTTACAGCTTGCATATTTTTGGGAAAATTTTATATTATTTCAAGAACACATAAAACTCCATATGGCTTGGCCCAGTCTTTCTTTTAGGAATTTATTCTGAAAAATCAGTAAAAAAAAAAAAAAAAATAGTAGCCATAAAGGTCTGTCTGTTGAAACACTATTCTGAGCAGGAAAAACAAGGAAAGGTAATGCAAATGTTTAACAATGAAGTAAATCATTAAAATATGGTAAATCCAAATCTTGAAATGCCTTATGCTCATTAAAATAATATAGTTTTAAACTTTGGGCTGAATATTCTTTGGAAGGATTGATGCTGAAGCTCCAATACTTTGGCCACCTGATGAGAAGAGCCAACCCCTTAGAAAAGATCCTGATGCTAGAAAGCATTGAACGCAAAAGGACAAGGAGGCAGCAGAGGATGAGATGTTTAGATAGCATCATCGACTCAATGGACATGAATCTGAGCAAACTCCAGGAGATAGTGGAGGACAGAGGAGTCTGGCGTGTATGAAGTAGCAAAGAATTGGACATGACTTAGCGACTGAACAAAAACAAAACTTCTGGCTGTGATATATAGCATACTTGCCGAAAAGTCCACAAAATCGTTCAATTTAATAAATTACTATTTAGAAAACATCTATGTATACTTTATATGCAGATTATGAAATGGTCAGTAATGTGAAGGTCCCCACTTTCCTGATCACTGCTCCTTCTGAGCCTCCCCTTGCTGTCTAAGGATGCAACCCTAAGCAAGGTAGGTTAAGTGTACTTGTTACTGAGCTATAATAAATGGATTCCAGTCTGTAGGTATTCTGTTGTGTCTGGCTTCTTTTCACTCACTGTGTTTATCCATTTTACTGATGATGCCATATGGATTAATTCCAAGTTTCAAGTTGTTTAAAACAAAACAATGGTACCCTGAATATTCATATATTCATAAACTTCTATCCTGGTGCACATAAGCACACAATTTTCTATCTGTATTGCTACTTACATTTATGGCATTACTCGCTCATAGGGCCTATATATCTTCAACTACACTTTCTACTGACAATCTATTTTCCAAAATGAGGGCAACAATTTATTCTCTTAACAGCAGCATTTGAGAGCTTCTATTACTTCATTCTCTCACCAATCTGCATACTGTTATTGCAGATCTATTTAAATCTTTTGGCTTCTTGGATTGCCTTTCTTTTCCTTATTAGTTTGTACATGTTCTTTATATATTCTCTTGACAAGTTGTTTTGGCTCTGTATGTCGAAACATTTTCTCCCACATGTGATTTGCCTTTTCACTCTCTTAATAGAGATTTTGAATTAACCACAGTTGTTCATGTTAACATAGAACAATTTATTTTTTTTTTCTTATCTTAAAAAATTTTCCCTTCCTCATGGTAAATAATATAATTTTCTTGTTTTCTAAAATCTATTTTTTTTGTTTTGTTTTGTTTGTTTTTTGTTTTTTTTTTTTTTTGCTTTGTCATCTAGGACTATGCTCCAAATTCAGTTGATTTTTAAGAATAATGTGAGGTAGGGGTTCCAAATAATTTTTCCTATGTTGTCCCATGACGTCCATTACAAAGATACTTCTTTACTACCCTATAGTGTGTTTTATAAATCAAGTGTTTTCAATTTTGCATCATTGTTCTATTAATCTGTACTAACCTTAAACCATATACTACCCTTAACTCTACTACAGACCCAAGCCTAAGCTAAATATTAAACCTAGTCCCAACTTTGACTGTAATCCAAATCTCAACACTAATCCTTACCATTAACCTAATATTAGTTCTAGTCCTAACTCCAACACTAAAACTAGTGCTAACTCTAACACTATTAAAATAATAACCCTAAACATAAAATCTGACACTAATCCAAATTAGACCTAATCCAAATAGTAATCCTATATCTGAAGGCTAACCCTGAACTTACATTATCAATGTTTTGTTTTTTTTTTTAACTTTACAATATTGTATGGTGCACTGGGACGACCCTGAACTTAAAGATAAGCTTAGAGTTATTCCTAATTTCTGTCCTAAACCTAACACTTACCTTAAGCCTATCTCTAACCACAAACTTAACCTCACCATTCTAAATTACTGAAATTTTCCTTGTGGTATGGAATAAGATCAATTTTTATGCACACTCCATGTATATTAAAAGGAAGATGGACTTATCAGTTTTTGCATGCTGTGCTCAAGTTCATTAAACAAATTGTTCAAGTCTTCCCTGTTAATTGTATTGATATTTGCCTGCTTTATCTGAGAAAGATGTGTTAAAATTGCCTGTGCATGACTTTTAATTATGCAGTATTCATCTGTCCTATTTTGGGTAAAAATTTGCATACTCAACTCTATAATTTTCAGCCAATATTTGTGTGTTTCTGTATATGCATATGTATGTTTCTGTATATGTCTGTATGTGAGTATATGTGTATTTGTGTCTATGTTTGGACATAAAGAAGTGTAGTAGTGGAAGGAAGAATTGTTCGTTTTCTTAAAACTATTACCCACCATGTGAAGAAGCATGACTTAGCTAAATGAATGATGCAGTCATGTGGAACAAAGCTCAGGTTATCCATCTTAAAGGTTCATCAACAGACAAATGGATATACCATACATTGGATATATATACAAATGTGGTATATATATATATATCATATATACAATGTATATTATATACATTATATATGCATGCATATATATACATACATATATATATATTATATACATACTATAAATATATATACACAATGGAGTATTACTCAGACATAAAAAAGAATGACATAATGCCATTTTCAGCCACATGGGTAGACCTAGAGATTATCATACTAAGTAAGTCAGAAAGAGAAAGACATGTTATCAATTATATATAGAATCTAAAATGTGACACAAATGAATATATCAATGAAACAGAAACAAACTCATAGGGAATAGACTCATGGTTGCCAAGGGGGAGGGAGGTGGAGGCGGGAAGGATTGAGAATTTGAGATTAACACATACAAATTAGTATATACAAGATGGATAAATAACAAGGTCCCACCATATAGCACAGGGAACTATACTAAATATTCTGTGATAAACCATAAATGGAAAAGAATATGCAAAAGTCACTTTGCTGTACAGCAGAAATTAACACAATATTGTAAATCAAATATACTTCAATAAAAAAAATTTTTAAAGCTGGTTATCTATAACCACCCATCCACAAAACAAATGCCAAACGGTAAGAGAACGCAACAAATATGAGCCAAACTGTCCTCCGGGCTCGTGGCTGATGCACATGCATGCGGAAGCACGAGTGACATCGGCCCAAAGTTGCAATCAACCCAGTTATGAGCAACGACTGTGGCGGTTTCAGTCTCAGAGTTTGGGGATGGTTTGTGATGCAGCGTTAGCTAACTCATACAATGCTCATGTCCTAACAAGACTTCCTAGTCTTCTAAAATAGAATTCACGTATTTCATGGATGCCTAGATATTGTTGTTGTTCTGTCGCTAAGTCATGTCCAACTCTTTGTGACCACGTGGTCTGCAGGATGCCAGGCTTCCCTGTCCTTCACAATTTCAAAGACAATTATGTTTTGAACACAATTTCCAATCTAAGCTTTCACTGGTGTCCAATTCTGATGGTACATGTGTCTTCTGGAGATGAATTTCTCCCTTTTGAACTCAGCAAATGCTTCCACAAGTCAGGAGCCGTGTGCCTTATTTTGTAGTAGTAATATTTTAAAGTATGAATTCATAAAAATACTAAGAAAAAGAAACTCAGTTGAATATTTAATGTCACTTCTAACAATTGTTTCCATTTCTTGGAAAAACTCCTAGCATAATAAATGAAGCAAACATTTCCATCATAAGTGCATTTATTATTTCCACATGGTGTGTGTATAAGTAGTATGTGCAATTAGGTTTGCTTTCAAATTAAAAATGTTTTAAATCTCACACAAAGAGTCAGTTCTGTTCTATCAGGGGGTCCTGCCAGCCATGATTTTCTCACGGTAACTGGGAGACTCAAAGTAACTCTACCACCATGCTCCTTGGAGAATAAAGGTCATATTTTTGGTCTCTCACAGCTTCTTTTATTTTTTTAAAGCCAGGGAGGAATATGTTTGTGTCAGATTCAGTGGGTTTCTTTGCCCGTCCATCTTCCTTTCTGTTTTCTAGGGTGCCTTAGTACTTGCAGGGCACGTCTCCTGTCCCTGGAGTGTTTACCTACCTAGAACCGACTTGTGCAAGGTGAGTGGGTGGGCCATCACATGATAAGTGACATTGTCTCATGTCTCTGCACCCTCGTGAGCAGGTACATCTAAGGATCATCACTCTGTAGCTACACTCTCAAGTTCAGGAATACTAGCTTCAAATTACACAAGCAGTCATTCAAGCACTTGCTTTGTGACCATGCAATTACTCAACTTAATTTTTTAAAAATCTGTCAAAGAAGGTAATAATGCCTGCATTTCAAGACTATTTGAAAATTTAAAAAAGATATATTTTGTAAACCTAATAAAAAGTCATTGTTTTTATGGGCAATGGTGTTAGTATGTCGACTCTTTGTGACCCCATGGACTGTAGCCCACCAGGCTCCTCTGTTCATGGAATTCTCTAGGCAAGAATACTGAAGTGAGTAGTTATTCCATTCTCCAAGGGATCTTCCTTACCCAGGGATGGAACCCAGGTCTTCTGCATTGCAGGCAGATTCTTTACCATCAGAGCAACATGGAAAACCCAGTGTTAATATAAAGAGATTATTTTAACAGTAAAATATGAAAAAGATATAAATTGCCTAAGCCACCCTTTGAAATCTGTTACTTTGCAAGTTGGCTAACTCTGCAGCTAAAGAAAGAAAGTACATTGTAGACGTAACAATACACCCAAGTTTCTGGAATAAATTTACCATGGAGAAACTGTCTTTTAACATCTTTGCCAAATTCTCACTAGAGATGCCTATTCTCATTTCTTTTCATCTTCTATTTATTCTGTGGATGTATCCTTCCATTGTTCCACTTAAACTGCAAACATTATGTCACCCAAATTGCCAACCCTACAGAGATGTGTTCTATTTTTGTACCTGAACTCTCTATATTGGACAGTTGACCACTACTACTTTTTCACATTTTTAACCACTGGACCACCAGGGAAATACCAATTTTAACTATTGTTAAGTGTTCAGGTTAGTGATATTACATTGCATTTTTGTGCAACCATCACCACTATTTATCTCTGGAATTTTTCATCTTGTAAAGCTGAAACTCTGTACTTAGTAAATAATAACCTCTCTTTTGCCTCTCTATAAAGTGGCTGGCAATTGCCATTCTACTTTATGTCTCTATGAATTTGACTATTCTTGGTACCTCACATAACTGGAATCACGCAGTATCTGTGATTAGATAATTTGACTTACCGTAATGTCTTCAAGGTTCAGCCATCTTGCAACATATGTCAGAATCTCATTCCTTTTTAAGACTAAAAAGCTTTCCATTGTATGCATATATCACATTTGATTTATCCATGTATCTGTTGAAGACACGAGTTCTTTCTACATTTTGGCTAGTATGAATAAGGCTACTATAAACACGGGGGTCTGCTAACATCTGTTTGCTGTTCAGTTGATCAGTTATGTCCAACTCTTTGTGACCCTATGGACTGCAGCATGCCATGCTTCCCTGTCATTCACCATCTCATCAGTTCATTTCAGTTCAGTCTCTTAGTCATGCCCAACTATTTGAGACCCTATGGACTGAAGCACGGTAGGCTTTCCTGTCCGTTACCAAACTCATGTCCAAACTCATGTCCATCAACTTGGTGATGCCATCCAATCATCTTATCCTCTGTCGTCCCTTTCTCCTCCTGCCTTCAGTCTTTCCCAATGTCAGGGTCTTTTGAATGAGTTGGCTCTTTGCATCAGGTGGCCAAAGTATTGGAGCTTCACCTTCAGCATCAGTCCTTCTAATGAATATCAGGACTGATATCCTTTAGGATTGACAGGTTTGAACTCCTTGGAGTCCAAGGGACTCTCAAGAGTCTCCTTAAACACGACAGTTCAAAAGTATCAATTCTTCAGCACTCGGCCTTCTTTATGATCCAACTCACATCCACATATGACTATTGGAAAAACCACAGCTTTGACTATATGGACCTTTGTTGGCAGAGTGATGTCTCTGTTTTTTAATAGGCTGTCTAGGTTTGTCATAGCTTTTCTTCCAAGTAGCAAACATCTTGTAATTTCATGGCTGCAATCACCATCCACAGAGATTTTTGGAGCCCAAAAAAGTAAAATCTGTACATGTTTCCATTGTTTTCCCATCTATTTGCCAGGAGGTGATGGGACTGGATGCCATGATCTTGGTTTTTTAAATGTTGAGTTTTAAGCCAGCTTTTTCACTCTCCTCTTTCACTTTCATCAAGAGGCTCTTTAGATCCTCTTTGCTTTCTGCCATAAGGGTAGTGGCATCTGTGTATCTGAGGTTATTGATATTTCTCCTGGCAATCTTGATCCCAGCTTGTGCTTCATCCAGCCCAAAATTTCAAATGATGTACTCTGCATATAAGTTAAATAAGCAGAGTGACAATATATAGCCTCAATATACTCCTTTCTAAATTTGGAACAAGTCTGTTGTTCCATTTCCAGTTCTAACTGTTGCTTCTTGACCTGTGTACAGATTTCTCAGGGGGCAGGTAAGGTGATCTGGTATTTCCAACTCTTTAAGAATTTTCCACAGTGGTTTTGTGATCCACTCAGTCAAAGGCTTTAACATAGTAAATGAAACAGGAGTAGATGCTTTTCTGGAATTCTCTTGCTTTTCCTCTGATCCAGCAGATGTTGGCAATTTGATCCCTGATTCCTCTGCCTTTTCTAAACCCATCTTCATATACTGTTGAGACCTGGAGAACTTTGAGCATTACTTTGGTAGCGTGTGAGATAAGTGCAATTGTGCCGTAGTTTGAGCATTCTTTGGCGTTGCTTCTTTTGGGGATTTAAATGAAAACTACCTTTTTCTAGTTCTTTTTTTTTTTTTAGATGATAATCATTCTTATTCTTATTAATTTTTTTTACTTTACAATATTGTATTGGATGAGTTCTGTGGCCACTGTTGTGCTTTCCAAATTTGCTAACATATTGAGTGCAGCACTTTAACAACGTCAGCATCTTTTTAATTGTGGCTGCATTCACCAACTGCAGTGATTTAGGAAACCAAGAAAATACAGTCTCTCGCTGTTTCCATTGTTTCCCCATCTATTTGCCATGAAGTGATGTGACTGGATGCCATAATCTTTGTTTTTCGAATGCTGAGGCTCATTCCAGCTTTTTTACTCTCCTCTTTCACCCTCATCAAGAGGCTCTGTTTCACTTCCTGCTTATAATTCCTCCAAGTACATACTTAGTAGTGGAATTGCAGGATCATATGATAATTCTATTTTCAATTTTTTGAGGAACTGCAATACAGTTTTTAATAGCAGCTACATCCTTGTACACTCCCATCAGAAGTATTCAAGTATTTAAATTTATCTACATCCTTGCCAACTCTTGTTATTTTTTTAAACAATAGTCATCCTAATGGGTGTGAAGTATTATCTCATTGTGGTTTTTCTTTTCATTTCCCTAGTGATTAGTGATATTAGGCATATTCTCATGCAACTGTTTGACATTTGTGTGTTTTCTTTGGAGAAATGTCTATTCTTCCCTTTTTAAACTGAGTTATTTATTTTGTTGTTGTTGTTGCTGTTGAGTGGTAGGAGTTCTTTATGTATTTTGAATATTAAACCCTTATAAGATATATGATTTGTAAATATTTTCTTTCATTCTGTTGGGTTGCCTTTTTACTCTGTTGATAATTTCTTTTGCTGCACAAAACTTTAAGTTTGGTACAGTCTAATTTATCTTTTTTTTTTTGTAATACCAAGAGTCTGAGTGTGTTAGTCACTTAGTTGTGTCCCACTCTTTGAGACCCCATGCCTATCAGACTCCTCTGTCCTTGGAATTTTCCAGGCAAGAGTACTGGAGTAGGTAGCCATTCCCTTCTCCAGAGGATTTTCCCAGTCCACAGATCAAACCCCAGTCTCCTGCACTGCAGGCAGATTCTTTACCATGTGAGCCACCAGGGAAATCATTGTCAAATCCAGTGTCATCAAGCTTTCCCTCTATGTTTCTTTCCAAGTGTCTTACATTTTAGTTGTTATATTTAGATCTTTCATCCTTTCTGAGTTGTTATTATTTTTTTTTTTTTGTATATGAATCCAGAATGTTATGTTGAAAAGACTGTTTTTATTGAATGATCCTGATATTTTGGGTGAAAAACATCTACTTCTGCTTCATTAACTATGCTAAGACCTTTGACTGTGGGGTTCACAACAAACTTGGAAACTTCTTAAAGAGATGGAAATACCAGACCACTTGACCTGCATCCTGAGAAATCTGTATGCAGGTCAAGAAACAACAATTAGAACTGGACATGGAACAGCAGACTGGTTCCAAATTGAGAAAGGAATACGTCAAGTCACCCTGCTTATTTAACTTTTGTGCAGAATATGTCATTCGACCATGTATGTGAGGGATTCTTTCTGGAATTTTCATTCTATAATGTATCATTAACTCTATCTGTTTAAGCCAATACCACACCCTTTTGATTACTAGAGCTTTGAAATAAGTTTTGAAATCAAAAGTTTTGAGATTTCTAGGTTTGTTGCTTATTTTCAAAAGTTGTGGCTAGTCTTGGTTCCATGAGATTCCATATGAATTTTAAGATAGACTTTTCTATTTCTGCAAAAAATCATTGAGATTTTGCTAGAGATTCCACTGAATCTATAGATTGTTTCACATAATATTTTCATCTAAAGAATACAGTTTTCCATGTCATGTACAAATGATGTCTTTCCACTTATTGACATCTTAAAAAATTTTTAACTCATGTTTTGTAGTTTTTAATGTATAAGTCTCTGCCTCCTTTGTTAAGTTTATTCCTAAGAACTTTAATTTGTTTATGCCACTGCAAATGGAGTTGTCTCCTAAATTTCCTTTTCAGATTGCTCATTGTTAGTGAAAAATGAACACTTTTTAAACAGTCACATACTGATGTGCATGCGTGCTCAGTCTTGTTCAGTTCTTTGCAACCCCAGGGACTGTAGCCTGGCAAGTTTCTCTGTCCATGGGATTTTCCAGGCAAGAATATTGGAGTGGGTTCCCATTTCCTTCTCCAGGTGGTCTTCCCAACCCTGGGATCGAACCCACATCTCCTGCATTGGCAGGCAGTTTTGTTTTTTTTTTTTACAACAGAGCCACCTGGGAAGCCCATAAACACTCAAATAAGGAAACTTTTATTTGAGGTTCAACATGAAGTCATACAAGTAAAACATGTATAAATACAAACACACATTAAATCATAATGCAGATAGCATAAGACAAAATAAAAACAAAGATAAATTAATTGGTGGCTACATACAGTTGGACACAGTTTTGTCTTATACAGTAGGGCATATTTTACAAAATAATCATCATAGAAACAGAAGACCAGTCTTCAGTTTCCTATAAGATGCATTACTTTAACAATCTAATCCTATTTTCTCCACCATCTTCCTTTAGTGAGGCTGGTAATTGTGTAGAAACATAATTGATTGTAGTGTGTTGATTATGTGTCTTGCAAGTTTGCTGAATTCACTTATTAATTCTAGCTGTTTTTTTTTTTTTTTTTTGTAGAATCTTTAGGATTTTCTACATATAAGACCATGTCACCTGTAAATAAAAATAACTTTAATTTTTCCTTTTCAATTTGTATGCCTCTTATTTATTTATTTATTTATTTTGCATAATTCCTCTGGCTAGGATTTTCAGTAATCTGCTGTATAGGAGGGATGAAAGCAGGCATTCTTGTCTTGTTCTTAATCTTAAAGGAAAAGATGATTTTAGCCTTTCACAAATCACTATGGTGTTTGCTGTGGACTTCTCATATATGGACTTTATAATTTGAGATAGTTTCCCTCTGCTTCTAGTTGAGTTTTTTTTTCCCATGGAAGTGTAGAATTTTGTCAAATGCTTTTTTTTTTTTTTTGCATTGAGATGATTTTGTGGTATTTCTTCCCCTTTACTTTGTTCATGTGGTATATGATATTGATTGAAGTCCATCCTTTTATTCCAAGAATAAATCTCATTTGGTCATGATTCTGTTTGCTGATATTTTGCTAATTTTTGCATCAGTTACCTTAAGATACATTGGTCTGCAATTGTTTCTTCATGTAGGATCCTTGTCTGTCTTTAGTGTTGTGGTAATGCTGGCCTCATAGAATGAGTTATAAATAAAATGTTCCCTCATTAATTTTTCAGAAGAATTTGAGAAAGATATGTTGCTCTTTAGTAGCTAAGTTGTGTCTGCTCTTTTTTGACTCCATGGACTGGAGCCCACCTAGCTCCTCTGTCCATGGACTCTCCCAGGCAAGAATACTTTAGTGGGTTGCCATTTTCATCTGCAGGGGATCTTTCTGACCCAGGGATTGAACATGCATCTCCTGTACTGGCAGGTGGATTCTCTACCACTGAGCCACCAGGGAAGCCCCTTGAGGAGGATTGGCTTAATTCTTTTTAAAAATTGTTATAATTAGCCAGTGAATTAATTTGTTCCTTGACTTTTTATTGTTGATTGGTTTTTTTATTTTGATTCATTCTCCTTACTAGTTATAAGGCTAAGATTTTCTGTTTTTTTTTTTTTTTCTTTCATGATTTTGTTTTGATACGCTATGTATTTCTAGGAATTTGTCCACTTAAGATAAGTTATCCATTTTGCCTGCATACAATTGTTCACTGTACTATCTTGTAACATTTATCTTTATTGCTATAAAATAGATAATATTTACCCATTTCATTTCTCTCTTTTTTTTTATTCAGTCTAGCTACAATTTTATTAACTTTGTTGATCTTTTTGAATAACCAGCACTTGGTTGTATTGATTTCCTCTATTGTTTTTGTGTTCTGTATTTTGTTTATCTCTGTTTTAATCTTTATTATTTCCTACCTTCTAGGTTTAGTCTGTTCTTTTTTCTGATTTTTTAATATGTAATTTTAGGTTGATGATTTGATCTTTGATCTTAGGTTGTTGATAAGGTCTTTGTTTTTAATGTAAGTATTTGAAATGATAAATTTGCTTCTTAACACTGCTTTTGCTACATTCAATAGTGTATATTATTTTTCATTTGTCTTAAGATATCTTAAAATACTCTTGTGATCTTATTTTTTAACTATATTGGTTGTTTAAGAGTATGTTATTTAATTTTCCACATATTAATGGATATTTCTGTGTTTCTTCTGCTATTGATTTCTAGTTTTATTCCATTGTGAATGGAGAAGATGTTCTGTGTAATTTGAATCTTTTAAAATTTTATTCAAAATTTTTGGAGCTTAACATATAATGTAACGATGAAAGTTATGTACACTTGAGAAAAATATATATTCTTCTTTTGTTGGGAAGAATGTTCTGTAGATGTCTGTTTGATCCAGTTAGTTCACAGTCTCATACAAGTTCTCCATTTACTTATTTATATTCTGTCTTGTTATACCCATTTTTGAAGGTGGGATATTGAAGTCTTCTGTTATTACTTTGTAGCTGTCTATTTTTCCCTTCAATTCTATCACTGTTAGCTTCATGTAATTTGGAACAATGATGTTTCCTGCATATATGTTTTCAATCTTCCTAAATTTGTTAAGTTTTTTTGTGTGTCCTAACTTATGATCTATCCTAGAGAATTCTCCTTGTGTATTTGAGAAGAATGTGTATTCTGCTACTGCTGAGTGGAATGTCTTGTATATGTCTGTTAGATCAATTTGGTTTAAAGTATACTTCAATTTTAACGTTTCTTTACTAATTTTCTATCTGTATGAGCTACCCATTGTCGAAACTGAGAGAGTAAATTCCCCCTACTATTACTGTATTATTGTCTATTTTTTCCTTCAGATATGTTAGCATTTGCTTAATATTTTTAGGTGCTACAATTGTTACATTCTCTTGATAAATTAACTCCTTTATCACTATATAATAACTTAGTTTCTTGTTACAGTTTTTTACTTAAACTCTATTTTGTCTGATATAATTATAGTCTACTGCTCCCTTTGGCATGCATAAAATATCATTTTCAATCCCTTCGCCTTTAGCCTATGTGTATTGTTAAAACTGAGTAAATCTCTTGTAGGCAACAAATAGTTGGATCTTGTTTTACCCACTTACCCATTCTATGCCTCTAGTTTTGAGAATTTAATCATTCACATTTAAAGTAATTATGGGAGATAAAGACTTGCTAATGCCATCTTGTATTTCCTAGCTATTTTGTAGTTTCTTTCCTTTTTTGCTTCTTTTCTTACTGTCTTCCTTTATGAACTGATGATTTTCTATGATAGTATGCTTTGATTCTCTTCTCTTTATCTTTCAAATATATATTGCAGGTTTTTGTTTTGTGGTTACCATGTGGATTACATAAAACACATTTTATAATAGATTATTTTTAGCTGATAGCAACTCAACTTTAATCAAATACCAAAACTGTGTTTTTATACTACCCCTCCCCATGTTTCGATATCAGTTCAGTTCAGTTGCTCAGCCACATTAGACTCTTTGTGACCCCATGGACTGCAGCACGCCAGGCTTTTCTGTCTATCACCAACTGCCGGAATTTGCTCAAACTCATGTCCATTGAGTCAGTGATGCCATCCAATGATCTCATCCTCCAATGTCCTCTTCTCCTGCTGCCTTCAATCTTTCCCAGAAACAAGGTCTTTTCCAGTGAGTCACATCAGGTGGACAAAGTATTGGAGCTTCAGCTTCAGCATCAGTCCTTCCAATGAATATTCAGACTGATTTTCTTTAGGATTGACTGGGTTGATCTCCTTGCAGTCCAAGGGACTCTCAAGAGTCTTCTCCAACACCACAGTTTGAAAGCATCCATTCTTCGGAGCTCAGCTTTCTTTATGATCCAACTCTCACATCCATACATGACCACTGGAAAAATCATAGCTTTGACTATATGGACCTTTGTTGCCAAAGTGATATCTCTGTTTTTAAATATTCTGTTTGTCATAGCTTTTCTTCCAAGGAGAAGGCAGACGTCTTTTAACTTCGTAGCTGAAGTCACCATCTGCAGTGATTTTGTAGCCCAAGAAAATAAAGTATATCACTGTTTCCATTGTTTTCCCATCTATTTGCAATGAAATTATGGGACTGGATGCCAGGATCTTTATTTTTTAAATGTTGAGTTTTAAGCCAGCTTTTTCACTCTCCTCTTTCATTTTCATCAGGAGGTTCTTAGGTTCCTCTTTGCTTTCTGCCATGAGGGTAGTGTCATCTGTATATCTGAGGTTATTGATATTTCTCCTGGCAATCTTGATTCCAGCTTGTGCTTCATCCAACATGGCATTTTGCATGATATACTCTGCATATAATTTAAATAAGCAAGGTGAGAATATAAAGCCTTGAGACACGCCTTTCCCAATTTGGAAGCAGTCTGTTGTTCCATGTCTGGTTATAACTGTTGCTTCCTGACCTGTGTACAGATTTCTCAGGAGGCAGGTGAGGTGATCTGGTTTCCCCATCTCTTAACTAATTTCCCACATTGTGTTGTGATCCACACAAAGGCTTTGGAATAGTGAATAAACCAGAAGTAGATGTTTTTCTGGAACTCTCTTGCTTTTTCTCTGATCCAGTGGATGTTGACAATTTGATCTCTGGTTCCTATGCCTCTCTAAGTCCAGCTTGAACATCTGGAAGTTCTCAGTTCATGTACTATTGAAGCCTGGCTTGGAGAATTTTGAGCATTACTCTACCAGCCTGTGCGTTGACTGCAATTGTGCAGTAGATTGAATATTCTTTGGCATTGCCTTTCTTTGGGATTAAATGAAAACTGACCTTTGCCAGTCCTGTGGTTACTGCTGAGTTTTCCAAATTTGCTGGCATATTGAGTGCAGTAGTTTAACAGTATCAGCTTTTAGGATTTGAAATAATTTACCTGGAATTCCATCATTTCCACTAGCTTTGTTCATAATGATGCTTCCTAAGGCCCACTTCCTTTGCACTTTGGGATGTCTGGCTCTAGATGAGTGATCACACCAACGTGGTTGTCTGGGTCAAGAAGATCTTTTGTGTATAGTTCTTCTGTTCATTCTTACCACCTTTTTTAAATATCTTCTGCTTCTGTTAGGTCCATACTGTTTTTGTCCTTATTATGCCCATATTTTCATGAAATGTTCCCTCGGTATCTTTAATTTTCTTGACGAGATCTCTAGTCTTTCCCATTCTATTGTTTTCCTCTATTTTTTCACATTAATCACTTAGGAAGGCTTTCTTATCTCTCCTTGCTATTCTTTGGAACTCTGCATTCAGATGGGTATAGCTTTCCTTTTCTCATTTGCCTTTTGCTTCCTTTATTTTCTCAGCTCTTTGTAAGGCCTTCTCAAACAACTGTTTTGCCTTTTTGTATTTCTTTTTCTTGGGGATGGACTTGATCCCTGCCTCTGTACAATGTCATGAACCTCCATCCATAGTTCTTCAGGCAGTCTGTCTATCAAATCTAGTCCCTTGAATCTATTTGTTACTTCCACTCTATAATTGTAAGAGATTTTATTTAGGTCATACCTCAGTGACATAGTGGTTTCCTCTACTTTCTTCAATTTAAGTCTGAATAAATTCCTTTTGCAATAAGGAATTCATGATCTGAGCCACAGTCAGCTCCTGATCTTGTTTTTCCTAATAGTATGGAACCACTCCATCTTCAGCTGCAAAGGGCATAATCGATCTGATTTTGGTATTGACCATCTGGTGATGCCCATGTGTAGAGCTGTCGCTTATGTTTTTGGAAGCTGGTGTTTGCTGTGACCAATGCATTCTCTTGACAAAACTGTTAGCCTTTGCCCTGCTTCGTTTTGTACTCCAAGGCCAAATTTGCCTGTTACTCCAGGTGTTTCTTGACTTCCTACTTTTGCATTCCATTCCCCAATGATGAAAAGGACATCTTTTTTTGGTGTTAGTTCTAGAAAGTTTTGTAGGTCTTCGTAGAATCATTGAACTTCAGCTTCTTCGGCATTAGTGGTCGGGGCATAGACTTGGAATACTGTGATATTTAATGGTTTGCCTTAGAAATGAACAGTGATCATTCTGTAATGTTTGACAAGTCAATATCATAGTAATTCAATTTATGCCCCTTATGAGTCCCCTTTTATGTGAGGGGTTTCTTTACTCTTCTTATTTTAAAATTTTTTCTTTATTTTTCATTTTAGACAGTGTCATTATAATGTATGCTGGAAAGGATCCTTTTGAGTTGAATCTTTTGGGAAACTTATGAACTTTCTAAATTTGGATTTCCAAATCTTTCCCCAGATTTGAGGAGTTATCAGTCATCATTTCTTAAAATAAGCTTTCTGCCCCTTTCCCCTTCTCTTCTGTTTCTGAGACTCCAAGAATCATAGATTGTTTCTCTTTATATCTCATAATGCACCTAGGCTTTCTTCACTCTGGTTCATTTTTTCTCTGTACTAGAAACTGATAGGCCAAATTAAAAGAGCTTTTTATGATGAATATCCATCTAGTCAATGATCAGCTTCATCATATTGACAGATATTACTCAGGTATGAAGTTCTTCAGCCACTCTTGACCCCTCTTTCTCTCTCATACTGAACACCCAGTCAGTCACGGACCCCTACAGTTTTTATTTCAGAAACATTTTCAAAATGAAGTCACTATTTCCCACTGCCATTTCTAACACTCTGATCCAAGCCACAATCATCTCTCATCTAGGTTATTCAGAAAATTCCTAGTAATTGATATGTTCTTTGGCCAGAGTGGGTTTTTAAAAAACATTATTCAGATAATGTCACTCTCTGTTCAAAACCCTCTGGTGGCTTCATGCTTTACAGGGAGCAAAAGTTGAAAGGCACTTGTTCTGCCCAGTCTTTTCCTTTAATAATTATCTCCTTTGAACACATGTCTTACTGTACTTACTCTCACCCTTTCTACCCTTGTCATATTGGGCTCCTTTTTTTTTTTCTTGGAATAAATGGGCATGTCCCCTGATTTAGGGCCTTGGTACTGACTGATCATTCAGATAAAAATGCTTTCCCCTAGATATCTTTACAACTAACTCCCTCCCTTTCTTCTTGCTTTTGCCCCAAATTAGCTGCTCAATGAGACCTACTATTTAAAATCTGCAAACTGCACCTTCCCAGACTTCTTTCCCATTACACCCTTAGTCATGGTTTTTCCTTTATTCATAACATCCTATGCCAGAACTACACAATGTGTGGTCCTCAGACCAGCAACGTCAGCATCACCTGGGAACTTGTTAGAAATACAAATTCTCAGGGTCCACCCTAGACCTGCTGAATCAGAATTACCAGGGTGGAGCACAGGGATCTGTGTTTTCATAAGCCTTCTAGACTCTTATGTATGGTAAAGTCTGAGAAGCATTGTTTTATGTTCCTAGCTTACTGATCACATTTGTTATTCACTGACTCTCTTGATAAAATGAAGGGCCCATAAAGGCAGTTCCCAGTGTATTTCATTCACTATTTTTCTGTGCATTTAGAACAGATCTGGCACATAGTAGGCACTCAATACATAGCTGTTAAATGAACAAATTATCTTATACTTAACTTGAAAGCAAATAATTTGCTGATAATATTTTTAAAGTCAGACTTTGAGTATAATTTACATAGAGTAAAATTTAAATCTTTCTAGGAAACAGTTCTATGAGTTTTGACAAATGCTTATATTGGTTTAACCACCACCACAGTTAAGACATTGAGCAGTCCATTGTCCCCAGATAGTCCATAGTTCCACTTTATAAACGCAAACCACTCCCTTACACATACACAGCTCCTGGAAATCACTGATTTTTTTTTCAGTTTCTATAATTTTCTCTTTCCAAAATGTCATATACAAAGAAGCATATAGTACATAGCTTTTTGGACCTGGCTTTCTCACTTTTCACCCACCATCAGTGATTTTCCACCTTGCTGTGTGTATTAATAATGTCTTCCTTTTTATTTTTGTGTAGTCTTCTATTGCAAGGATATAATACAATTTGTTTAAATATTCACAAGTTGGATAACATTTGGGTTGTTCCAGTTTCTGGTGATTATGAATAAAGCACTATACACATTCATATATAGGTGTTTGTGGGAACAGAAACTTATTTCTCTTGGGTAAATGCCTGGGAGTCAGATTGCTTATTGTATGAAAAAACTATGAAACTGCTTTTCATTTTGCATTCCCACCCGCAATGTGTGAGCATCCCAATTGCTGTAGATTCTTACCAGCATCTGACACTATCAGTTAGATGATGATGGTGATGATAACAGTAACTATTACTAGTATTTTTTGTGGCTTTAATTTGCATTTCTCTAGTGGCTAATGTTTCTGAGCAATGTTTAAGTGGCTTAAGAGACATCCTTTTACAAAACTGTATGCTCAGATATTTTGGCCATTAAAAAATATTGGGTGTTTTTATCTAAATTTCTCACTTTTGAGATCTTGCTGTTGTCATTGTTTTTGGCTGTAACTGTTTTATCAGATATGTTCTATGCAAATATTTCCTCCTAGTCTGTGGCATATTTTTCCATTTCCTTAAGAGTGTTTTTTGAAGAGCAGAAGTTTTTAATTTGAATTAAATCCAATTTATTATTTACTCTTTTCTGGATTGTACTTTTGTACAGTAGCTAAAAATTTTGCCTAACCCAAAGTGACAGAAAAGTTTTTCTATGCTTTCTTCTAGAATTTCATCATTTTAGATTCTAAATTTAGATCAAGCTCTATTTTATTCTGAATACAATTGATGTTATGGGTTGAGGTTTTTTATTTTGTTGTTTGTTTTCAATATAGAGGGATTTCCAGTTATTCTAGCATAATTTCCTGAAAATGCTGTTAATATTTTGAAACAGATGCTTTGTATCATTTCTAAGGGTTTAAATAAACTTCTTTAACAGTCCTATAAAGTACAATTGTTTCTTTGATTGGCATACCAATAAAATATAATCATGATTCTATGTCCCAGTTTTAAATGGAAGACCTGATTAAACTTCCAGATATGAGTAGAAGACTTTTAAGAAAAAAGCAAATTCTGGGGAACGGTTCATGAAGAATTAAAGAATTAAAATTTTCAGAAGTTAAACCTGAGAATTTTAGAAAGAAAGCATTATAGCAGTAAAGGCATTTGGTGACAAGTAAAAGAATGTGACTCTTTTTAACTCAAGTGGGAAGAATATATACCATAATGTATTCTCAGAAAAGTCAGGAACTTTGGGAAGTAGACTTACTAAGGAATCAAGGAAAGTTAGCCTAGCCAAGGCCCAGCTCCAGGAAAGGCCGCCTGTACCACCGCCTCTGGATGCCACCTTGTGCTACTGTCCCTCTGCCCCAGTCTCTGCTGCCCTGCTCACTTGCCCCGGTGCTGCTGAGCCCACCAGCCCAGGCACTTCTTGCCACATCAGTAGACCCACCACATCACATCCGTTCTGCCCTGCTGCCTTGATAGCTTGCTAAGCCTGTACTTTCCCCCCACATTCTCAAGATCCTCAGTCCCAGCTAGGAGTCAGTTTCCAATTGACCATGTCAGTACAGTCTCCAGCAGATACAGGTGATGGAAAGGACTATCCATATACCTGAGACAGTCATTTCCTAGGCAGGTTGATAAGGAGTCTAGGGGTCCCCAAGGAGAGAGGGGTCTGGAATTCTCAAGCAGGAAGAAAGGACAAACTTTTTTTTCTTTCTCTATATTCCTTAGGATTATATAACAATAATGTATCCTGCCTGAGGACAGTCTCTGGATTAATGACAGTCTCTGGATTAAACCTTCTGTTATCTTAAATGTAAATTATTGGAGTCTTTACAAGGATGTATCCTGCCTGAGGACAGTCTTTGGATTAAACCTTCTGGCTAATTCTGTTATCTTAAAATGTAAATTATGGGAGTAGGTCTGATGAGGTCTTTACAACCTCCAGACATTCTTTGGATTCATTGGAGAGTATATAACTTCACTGCTAACACTAGCAAGCGGGTACTCTTTCTGCCCCCTTCTAATGTCTATGTCAGAAGCTTTCTCTATCTCCTTTATACTTTAATAAAACTTTATTACACAAAAGCTCTGAGCGATCAAGCCTCGTCTCTGGCCCCAGATTGAATTCTTCTCCTCCGGGGGCCAAGAATCCTGGTGTCTTTGCGTGACTCAACAACAACCTTTCATACCATTAGTATTCATAGCCATGGTATTCCTGCTGAACATAAAAAATGTGTGGGTGATGCAAAACCAAAGCCAGAAATGTCTATCAAGATAATTTTGGCAAATGCCTTAATTTTACAAGTAAGGAAATTGTGTTTAAAAATCTTTTGTGACGCTACAAAAGGAGAAATCTTCCTTGAAATAACCTTAAATGACTAACGTGTAGCCAGTGGATCCAATTCCCATCAAGTATAACTCTGGGGAGAGACTAGTCTGGTGCTTTAACCAAAGTATTTCCAACCGATCAAACTGGCATCCAGACAGATCTGTTTTGTGGCAACCAGTGAGGTACTAAGGACTAGAGACAAACTTTTGGAGAAGAGGTATTTGGAGACATTCCTTGAGATTCAGTACTCATTCTGTGTCCATAAAAACCTGTGGGTTTGGTCTGCTAGAAGCATGCACGCATCTCTGCTACTGAGCTCAACAACCCTACATCCAGGGTAATTAGGGCCTTTAGCCAAAGTCTGAGGAAAAACATTTTCCAATATGAGCATTTTCTTGTCAGTCACATGTACCTATGAAAGGGGAATAAAAAACTGTGTCTGGGATTATAGCAGCTATTGTATGATTTAGTTTTCCTATAAGACTGTAACTCTGGGTCGTGTGTCTCATTAATTCTGATTTTTTTTTTTTCCTTCTTGGGATGCGCCAATTGGTGCTGAAGGCTTCTCTGCTTCTTCCGGCAAGATTAGCATTGAAGTGTCTTAGGTAGTGGTCCTGTTATGCTAAAGACTGAATGAACATCTTTGCCTGGAGATGATTGTTTTCCTGGGAGAGATCTTAAACCATAGAAGCATTCAACTTCAAATATCAAGGAAGAAATGCATTCCAAGAAAGCCAGAATTCTACCTTCAGGAAAGTAGATTTTATTCCCATTTTGCATATGAGGTAACTGAGATCCAGAGAAGTTAAATATCTTGGCCAGTATCTCCAATAAAATAAGTTATGTAACATGGTTCTTTAACCCAGTACAATACATGTAGACAATACAACATGGCTTATATCAGTCAGAATATGTTAGGTCATACTGCAGTAACAGCCTCAAATCTCGGTGGTTTATATCAATGATCACTTTCTATTTATTTCCCACACTATCTCACTCAAACAGTAGACTGCAGGTTTACTCTGTGTCTCTACTCCCAGACCCAGATTGGGATGTGATTGAGGCACATCCATCTGTATCATTGCTAGTTTTATTGTAGAAGGACAAGAGATTGAAGAAAGACAAATTCTGTCTCTTCATGCCTCTACTAGGAAAAAACACATCACTTCTGCCCATTTCATGGCAAAAGTGACATACATGACCAAACCTGACATCAATGAGGTGGGAAATGTATAATCCATCCCAAAGATGAGTAACACATTTTGAAAAATAATACAGCTTGGTTTTTGAAGTGTGATCTATAGACAGTCGATCAACATCACCCAGGACCTTATGTGAAATGCATTTTGTCAGACCTTGCCCCAAACCTGCCTATCAGAACCTTCCTTTTAACAAGATCCCCAAGTGATTCATATTTATCAGAGAAATACTAGTCTAAACCACCACTCAGTTGCTACTGTTGCAAGCTGAACACATCAGGACTTCTCCTTTTGCCAATGTCTTGCCCTACTTCCTTCTCTAATATTTGTCATGAATTGATAGGAAGACTGGGATTGCAGAAAAGGATCCCCAGATTCATTTAGAAACTCACTTTAAGCACTTTATTTAAAGTTTAGGACATGTTGTGCATGTTCTTTTTTCTTAGGATAACCAAAAGATAAATGATACAAGGCATCTGGGTAGGCTAGACAGAAATCTATCTATCTATCTATCTATCTAATCTATTTTGCAGAAAGCTCTGCAAAATCTCTGGGGTATGCCCAGGGTGGTTTTGCTAAATAAATGTTGCTAGGTTTCTATTTATTTCAGCAACAATGTACCAACTCCAAAGTGACTGCTGCTCTAACACTAAGGATCTACAAAGAAAAAAATAGGACATTCAGGATCGCCAACCCACGAGTTCTGTTCCTTTGCTACAGCTAAGTCATTGTTAAGAGTAAAGGCCAGACTTACAACTTTGAGGAATTCTCTGAAAATACACACAAGTCTACTGGCAAGGACTGTTGAATGAAAAGACTGTGTCTTGTTGGCCAAAAGTTCCTGTAGAGTGTCAGAAATATTATAAAAACCTGTTTCTAATATTTCATCTCTCACTAAGGAACCCACAGAAAACCAGCAGTCAACTGGGTGCTTTGGAGGCCCATCATCTCTTCATTTTTTTTTCAGTTGAGGGTGGGAAGTTTCCAAGAAGAGTATGGTTTTGGTATCTAGAAAAGAGGAATTCTGGTCTTGACACCACATAACCTGAACTGGGCCCAGGAAAAGCTTCTGTTATTTGCAAAAACCTACTACATTACAAGAATTCTTTATTTTATGACAGTTTTGATCAATTTTGCTTCTGTTTGAGATCTCCTTTGAACAAAATAATCTACAGCTCTACAAGTACAGGTTCTCCGTAAGACCTTCTCATTTTAACTATCTAAAAATCCATGATTTCCCATCAGCATGAAAGACATTATGATGATGGTTAAGAAGAGGATGTTTTCCTCCACTCTGCTTAATGGAAGAAAATGTAGTCAGCGTAACAAATAGCAGTGTTGATTAATTGCAAAAGTGTGAAGACTTACTTTTTGCAGGTATTTAGCTTTTATAGAAGGTGAGACCAGCATGAGAATCAAGAAATTATGTAAATAACATAAATGATATTTAAAGTATGGGCTTTAGGTTGAGTCCTAGCTTTTGTTGTTCAGTCAGTCAGTAGTGTCTGACTCTTTGCAACCCCATGGACTGAAGCACACCAGGCTTCCATGTCCTTAACCAACTCCTGGAGCCTGATCAAACTCATGTCCATTGACTAGGTGAAGCCATCCAACCATCTTATCCTTTGTCACCCTCGTCATCTCTTGACTTCTATCTTTGCCAGCATAATGGTCTCTTCCAATGAGTCAGCTCTTCCCATCAGGTGGACAAAGTACTGGAGCTTCAGCTTCAGCATCAGTCCTTCTAATGAATATTCAGGGTTGATTTCCTTTAGGATTGATTGGTTTGATCTCCTTGCAGTTCAAGGGACTCTCAAGAGTCTTCTCTAACACTATAGTTCAAAAACATCAATTCTTCAGCGCCCAGCTTTCTTTATAGTCCAACTCTCACATCCATACATGACCACTGGAAAAACCATACCTTTGACTAGATGGACCTTTGTTGGTAAAGTAACTTCTCTGCTTTTTAATATGCTGTCTAGGTTGGTCATAACTTTTCTTCCAAGGAGCAAGAGTCTTTTAATGTCATGGCTGCAGTCACCATCTGCAGTGATTTTGGAACCCTCAAAAATAAAGTCTGTCACTATTTCCACTGTTTCCCCATCTATTTGCCATGAAGTAATGGAACCAGATGCCATGATCTTCGTTTTCTGAATGTTGAGTTTTAAGCCAACTTTTTCACTCTCTTCTTTCACTTTCATCAAGAGGCTCTTTAGTTCTCCTTCACTTTCTGCCATAAGGGTGGTGTCATCTGCATATCTGAGGTTATTGATATTCCTCCCAGCAATCTTGATTCCAGCTTGTGCTTCTTCCAGCCCAGCATTTCTCATGATGTACTCTGCGTATAAGTTAAATAAGCAGGGTGACAATATACAGCCTTGACTTACTCCTTTACCCATTTGGAACCAGTCTGTTGTTCCACGTCCAGTTCTAACAGTTGCTTCTTGACTTGCATACAGTTGAAGCCTAGCTTGGAGGATTTTGAGCGTGACCTTGCTAGCATGTGAAATGAGTGCAATTGTGTGATGGTTTGAATAATCTTTGGAGAAGGAAATGGCAACCCACTCCAGTACTCTTGCCTGGAAAATCCCATGGACAGAGAAGTCTGCAGGCTACAGTCCATGGGGTCGCAAAGAGTCAGACACAACTGAGCGACTTCACTTTCACTTTCACTTGAACATTCTTTGGCATTGCCTTTCTTTGGAATTGGAATGAAAACTGATCTTTACCAGTCCTAGGCCCACTGCTGAGTTTTTCAAATTTGCTGGCATATAGAGTGCAGCACTTTAACAACATCAACTTTCAGGATTTGAAATAGCTCAGCTGAAATTCCATCACTTCCACTAGCTTTGTTCATAGTGATGCTTCCTAAGTCCCATTTGACTTCACTCTCCAGGATGTCTGGCTCTAGGTGAGTGATCACACCATCATGGTTATCCAAGTCATTAAGACCATCTTTGTATAGTTCTTCTGTGTATTCTTGCCACCTCTTCTTAATATCTTCTTTTTCTGTTTGGTCCATACAGCTTCTGTTTTTTATTGTACCCATCTTTTCATGAAATTTTCCCTTGGTGTCTCTAATTTTCTTGAAGAGATCTCTAATCTTTCCAATTCTATTGTTTCCTCTATTTCATTGCATTGTTCTCTTTGGAAGATGTTCCTATCTCTTATTGCTATTCTTTGAAACTCTGCATTCAGATAGGTATATCTTTCCTTTTCTTCTTTGCCTTTGCTTCTCTTCTTTCTCAGCTATTTGTAAAGCCTCCTCAGACAAGCATTTTGCCTTTTTGCATTTCTTTTCTTGGGGATGGTTTTGATCACTGCCTCCTGTACGATGTTATAAATCTCCATTCATAGTTCTTCAGGCATTCTCTCAGATCTAATCTCTTGAATCTGTTTGTCATTTCCACTGTATAAATGTAAGGATTTGATTTAGGTCATACTTGAATGTGCTAGTGGTTTTCCCTACTCTCTTGAAGTTAAGTCTGAATTTCCAATAAGGAGTTCATGTTCTGAGTGTTCCTGTTCTTATTTTTGCTGACCATATAGAGCTTCTCCATCTTTGGCTACAAATAATATAATCAATCTAATTTCAGTTTTGAGCACCTGATGTTGTCCATGTGTAGAGCTGTCTCATGTGTTTGGAACAGAGTGTTTGCTATGACTACTGTTGTCTCCTGGCAAAATTCTGTTAGCCTTTGCCCTGCTTCATTTTGTACTCCAAGGCCAAACCTGCCTGTTATTCCAGTCTTAGCTTTGATATTCACTAAATAGTGACCCTGACTAATCTCATTATGTTTTTATTCCCAATTTCATATCATGTACGATGTAAAGATAATAGTGCATAACTTATAAGGAGTACTAACTTTACTGTATGTATTAACTCTCAGCTTTCGGGATAAAGACCTTGACATTTTCAGTCAGAAGATCTCAGTTTTGTACTTGACTGCTCATATTCACTGGTTGTGAGAACTTGGGCAAATGTGTTAATTCTAGTATTGATCAATTCAATTGTTATATATACATGCACACATATATTTTCCTATATCTTACCTATATATGTATAAAACACACACACACACATATATATGTATATATGAAAGATGATAATGCCATTTTTTAATGAAAGTAATGAAAGAGTTTTGAAAAACATATTATCAGTGTCTAGTTTGCATTAGTCACCCGTGGATAACTTGTACAGAAGGAAGAAGTGGTTACAATTAGTTTCAGAAACAATACAACCGAGCTTTGAAATTCACACCACTGGTAGATTGTTACAGTAGGAACCCCAATGTCCTTCTATATCCATGCCCTTGTGTGGGCCCTTCCTATTTTGACTCTGGGATTGGCTGTGTCTTGTTTTGACCAATGCAGCTGCAGTGATCATGATGCAGTAGTAGGCTTACTCTTAGGCTTGCCATCTGAGGATGCTGCTGCTGTGTAAAGAAGCCCAGATTGCCGACTAGTGTAGCCAGCTGCCTGCATCATCCACCCACCAGACCGTGAGTGGGGTCTTCTTAGACTGCAGCGCAGGTGACCTGCCCTGCAACTGCAGCTGCAAGACTGATTCCAGGTGAGACCAGCAGAACTGTCCTGAAGAACCCAGTCCTGATTTCCAACCTACAAAATCTGAATTAAATGGTTTTTTTTTAAGTCACTAAATTTTGATAGGATCTGTTATGCAGAAATAGATAAATAATATGCAGGCAGGAAAAAAAAAAGAGACAAAACATTCACCTACATAGTCTTCAACCTTCTGAGCATGGTTAAGCTTGTGACTGAGTTGCCTAGGGGTTTTTGCCTGTTTTCAATGGGTAAGCATCTAAGTCAAGTTAAAGCATCTCTATGTCTACAAAGTTGGCATCAACACAAAGTTTAGTGCTTTTAATTCTCTTTCCTTATTCTTAAAATGGGCTTCATGTTTGTAAATCATTTGCATGCATTGTTCTATTCGATACCAACAATATCGCTGCAAAATCATCTCTTCCACTTTCTTCCTTTGCAGTGAAAACAAAATTAAGTCATAGGGAACTCTTATGGCTTCCCCAAGATAGCAAGGTTGATAAAGTTGAGAGAAATCCAAATTTTAAAAGTTATTTTCCTCAACACACTATTTATTGCATGCCTGTCCAATTAACCTATTTGGTGAGTCTTTACTGAAATTGAAAAAGAAGAGAACAGAAGTAAGTTGATCTACACAGGTATGAAGGCCAACCCCAAACCATCACAAGAAGACCTTAAGTCATGTTACATACTTCATTCAACTTTTAATCATATGCATTCATATTTTCCAGTGAATGTCTACAAAGTGATTCCTTTATTTTCTCTACATTTTAAAGCCAAATCATGTAAATTATTTATTGAGAATGGGATGTAGAATTTATATTATGATGTCCTCTATTATTTGAAGATCTCAGCATTGAAATCCACTTTTATAGATGAGAGAATGGTTGGAAAATAAGGTAAAGTCCTTCCTTTCAGAGAGGTTGAAAGTACTTTTGTGAGGGCCCTAAAATATAATGGGCTTCAAATTCTGAGCAAACAAACTGCTTTACAAATATCTTTTAAAATACGCATATGGAATGCTTTCAACATTTTCAGTATAAAATATTAAAGTAGGTGTCATAAGACGTAAAGTAACCTTGATTGTGACCCCTACTCTCACCCTCTCTGAGTCTTGGTTTCTCCATGTGTAAACTGTCTATGACTACCATGGGTCATGGAGTAAGGTTATGTGTAATGTATCCAGTAGAGGACTTGTCTCATAGAAAGATCCCAATAGACAGAAACTACTTGTATTATTACTACCCACCTTGTAATGTAGATGCAGCAGATATTAAATTTCTCATTTGTCCAGAATGGGCTATTGCCCCTTTCTGTTGAGCAGAAAGAAGTGATTGATTCATTTTAGCACAGGAAACTAACGTCCTAGTTAAGACTGGAGTGCTAGCCCCTCATTTTTTATCTCCAACCATACTCTTGCCAAATCACGTGGTAGCAGTTACGTCATAGTAAAAGACAGAAATAAGACTCAATTAATATAATATTTACATATTTAATATTTATGGAGCACTTAGTCTGTGCAAAGCATTGTGCTTAGAGATGTGGAGTCTATACAAATAATTTAGTTTTGCAAGTATGTGGCCTTTAGAGACAATAAGATTTGGCTTCTGATCTTTCTTCCTCTCACAGATACCTGAATTTGAAAAAGTGAGTTAACTTCTCAAGCCTTGATATCCTCATGTTTAAAATGGGAATAATTGTATATAGAATATGTCAATCTCTGTAAAATCATAGCAAGTCTCATAAAGAACACTTGTTAATTTTATGCTTGCTATTTATTCTGATCTCAAGGAGCTTATAGTCTGTTAGGGTATATAAGACATTAACATTAAATATATAAAGAAAGATGAAATGAATGCCTATGGACAGAACAAGTGAAGTACTGTTTTGAATAGTGGCTCAGATGGTAAAGTGTCTGTCTGCAATGCAGAAGACCCGGGTTCGATCCCTGGGTTGGGAAGATCCCCTGGAGAAGGAAATGGCAGCCCACTCCAGTATTCTTGCCTGGAAAATCCCATGGATTGCAGAGCCTGGTAGGCTACCATCCATAGGGTCACAAAGAGTCGGACACGACTGAACGATTTCACTTTTGAATGGGAGGACTTCACTGTGGGTCTGGAGGGAAAATGTAATTTAAGTTGGGCCCTATAATACAGATGGATTTGATGGATTTAAGGCATATGAAGACTTTAATAGACATTTTTGGCACAGAATTATGTTTCATATCGGACATGGGTTAGGTTTTCAAGAGTTCTTTAAAGTAATATCTGCAAGTAAAGCAAATGAGGGCAGGAGAAGAAGGGGGTGACAGAGGATGAGATAGTTGGATGGCATCACCAACATAATGATCATGAGTTTGAGCAAACTCCAGGAGATAGTAAAAGACAGGGAAGCCTGGCAAGCTGCAGTTCACGGGGTTGTAAAGAGTTGGATCTGACTTAGCGACTAAACAACTTGTAAGTAAAGAAATGCTCTGTAATTGGGTTAATGGAGATATTAGGAAGCCAATAAATTGTTCATGTTTTTCTTTAAAAAAAAAAAAAAAGAGCATAAAAATTAGAAAACAAGTCTCAGTTGTCCTCTCATATTCTGTTTTCTGACCCAACTTTTTCACTGAGTGTTGACTCCAAAGCAGTATCTGTTGGCACAAACAGTAATTAGATTCTACTTTTGCCTATTAAAGTATTGTAGGATCTTAAAAGGTCATTAAAATCATCATGAATACACATGCTCAGAATTAGGCCCTGCCATCTATCACTGTGGAATCAAACATGCTCTAAGTACAGGGTGAGATTTTCCTGACTTTAGCCAATATAATTACTTTTGTTCCAGGAACCAACAGGGTGAGGCTTGGATTGCTGTTCACTCTCCAGCACAGCCCCTGCTAACAAGTGAAACTAAATTGCTTTTCTCCCCTCTATGCATCTGGGTCCATCTGTGCAGGCCAAATAGATTAGCTTCTAATATCTCAAAACAGATGTTTGCTCTTGGAATTGGTGTGTGTGTGCAACATGTTCCATGAGTTGGTGGGAATATTCTGGGCTCCAGGGTGTGTAGAGACATCATTCTGGGTGGGGTGCTCCGAATAATCAGTGTGGGTGAGAGAGGGATGCTGGCAAGGGTTTGTTCTCCCTTGTGCTTCCCTCAGTAGGAGAACTCCGTGGAGGAAAGTGTGCCAGGAGGCTCCGTGAGTCAAGGTCTGGTCAGGAAAAACCAAAGCCATGCCAGCTATTTTGACATAAAGTACATAGGAAATTGAGTGGGCAGGAAAAGGCAAAATAGGAAAAGCCATGTGACAGAGTAACTGCAGGAAGAGCTTGCAGTCCTCCTCCTAAGGCTCGGGGAAGGAAGGAAAGAAATGGACCTTATTAAGATGGAGAAGACGTGCAAAAAAAAAAAAAAATGTCCATCAAACTCTTGAAGACCTAACCCATGTCCAGTGTGAAATATCTCAGACCCTTATGATGGGAATGCTTCCTCCTGAGGCTGACACCTCAGAAACACAAGAAGTGACCCTGTAGAGCCGATGCTCAGAACAGCAACTGGCTAGTGCTGGAAACTGGAAGGACCTGTGGTGAGCTGTTTCTGTGAGTCAAGAAAAATGAAAACTGGAGTTAACTGGCTGTCTTACATTTGCATGCCTTGGCCCCACGCCAGACCCACGGACTCAAAATCTTAGAAGTGCACAGCCCACGCATATGTATTTTTTAGCAATCTTTTCAACCACTGATTGATGTTGTCAACAAAAATGGGACTACTGTGCCCTCATCTGCTTTCCCAAAGCACTTAAAGATGTTCTAAACTGATTTACTATGTCTAAGAATTGTCTTTAGCTGTCCTGACCTTTCCAGTAATGGGTGGTGTAGGTATTTGAGCTGTCACCAGCCATAACTTTTCTCAGTGGATATCAGTTAGTTTCTAGTTCTGTCTGGATCACCTTGCCAACACTTTATTTCTAGTACTTGCATCAACCTGGTGAATGAGCCAGGGGTAACTAATTATTCATCCACTCAGTGCCTGTTATATGCCAAAAAATATACTAGGACCAGTCTTCCAACTTAGATAAAAATCTACATACTCTTGGCCTCCTTGAAATTTGTTAGGAGTTAGCCATTTACAATGAAACACAGTCATCAATATGTAATTGCAAATCTAGATAAATCTTATGAAGAAGAATAAAATGTTATAAGAATATTAGGTGGATTGGCTGCAAAAATGGCTCTAGTGATTCTACTCCCTCTAAGTACACAAATAGCAGCATGACTCTGCAGCTCCTGTCAATAAGAGATGAAGTCAGCTCAGTCCTTCAGAAGTCGATGTTCTGTGGGGTTGGAACCTTGTTACTGTTGGCCTCTGTGTGGATATGATCTCAAATGACTATCCCCAACCAGCAACCCAAAGCTATTGGGTCTACCCCACCCAACGTGGGCAGAGTTTTCCCAGCATAGCCATCAGCCCTGTGGACAGCAGAGTTACAGTAGTTTTGGCTAGTCCACAGACACTGCAGGCCATGCAGCTACAGTGGTTCTTATGGAGAGACTCAGAGCACAACTAACTCCCCAGAGATATGGCTAGACCGGTAGCTACAGTAGTAATCAAGGTTCTCGATCGTCTTACAGGCAGTAGTTCTCATAACCTGGAGACGGCTAGCAGGCAGCTCCTAGCAGCACCTTGGGAAGTTATGGTAGCAGTTCTTCCAGCAGTGGCTATGGTCAGCGCCAGAGTGGGATTGCTAGACCAGAGGATAAATGCATGTCTGGCATGTAAAGGAACTGCCAAAATATTCTCTGGTGTATCTGCACCATTTGACATTCCCACAGCAATGAATGGGGGTTCCAATTTTTCATATCCATGTCAACACTTGCAATTGTCTGTTTCTTTTTTATTGTAGCCAACTCAGTGAGCAGGTATCTTGCTGTGATTTTAATTTGCTTCTTACTAATGACTACAGTCAGCCTTCTGTAGCTATGGGTCTGCCTGTTCCCATGGATTCACTCAACTTTGGACTGAAAAATCATTTTTATTTCAATGCAAAACTTGAATTTGTCTCATGCCAGCAACTATTTATATAGTATTTTCAATGATGTTTACAGCTATTTATGTGGCATGTACATTGTATTAAGTACTGTAAGTGATCTAGAGATGATTTAAAGTATACAGGAGGATGTGCATAGCTTATATACAAATATTACACCATTTTCTCTAAGGGACTTGAATATCCTTGTATTTTGGTATCTGCAAGTGCCCTGAAACCAATCCCCTCTGGATTCCAAGGGACAACTGTAATGGTACTGAACATCCTCTGTTGAGCTTATTTGTATATCTTTATAGATAAAGTGTCTATTCAAATTCTTTGCTCATTTTATATATGGAGTGTTTGTCTTTATTACAGTAAGTTCCCTACCTATAAATGAGTTCTATTTCATTCCCAGAGCATGTTGTAAGTCTACTTTGTTCGTAAGTCCAACAAAGTTAGCCTAGGTACCCAACTAACACAATTGCTGATATAGTACCATACCGTAATAGGTTTATAATATATTCACATCTTTGAAAGTTTACAACTTGAAGGTTTGTATGAAGGGAACATACAAAAGATATATGTATGTATTCTGGATACAGGTCCCAAATAATTTAATTTAAATGACTTAAAATATGTTCTTTCAGACTTCAGTTCAGTTCAGTTCAGTCAGTCATGTCTGACTCTTTGCAACCCCATGAACTGCAGCATGCCAGGCCTCCTTGTCCATCACCAACTCCCAGAGTCTACCCAAACCCATGTCCATTGAGTCAGTGATGCCATCCCACTATCTCATCCTCTGTTGTCCCCTTCTGCTCCTGCCCTCAATCTTTCCCAGCATCAGGGTCTTTTCAAATGAGTCAGTTTGTCACATTAGGTGGCCAAAGTATTGGAGTTCCAGCTTCAACATCAGTCTTTCCAATGAACACCCAGGACTGATCTCCTTTAGGATAGACTGGTTGGCTCTCCTTGTAGTCCAAGTGACTCTCAAGAATCTTCTCCAACACCATAGTTCAAAAGCATCCATTCTTTGGAGTTCAGCTTTCTTTATGGCCCAACTCTCACATGACTACTGGAAAAACTATAGCCTTGACTAGATGGACCTTTGTTGACAAAGTAATGTCTCTGCTCTTTAATATGCTATATAGGTTGGTCATAACTTTCCTTCCAAGGAGTAAGCGTCTTTTAATTTCATTGCTGCAATCACCATCCGCAGTGATTTTGGAGCCCAGAAAAATAAAGTCAGGCTTTCATACTATAGATCATCTTTTCACTTTGCTGACTCTGTAGTTGCAAAGACAAAAGCTTTTAATTTTGATGAAATACACTTTAGCGTATTTCATCAGTTGTGTTTTCAGTGTTATATGTAAGAAACCATTACGTGACCTGAACTCACCAAGTTGTATTCTTCTAACAATTTTATAGTTTTAGTTCAGTTAACTATATGATCCACCTGATATATTTTTGTGTATGATGTGAGTGAAGAGTTCAAATGCCTTCTTTTACAGGTAGATGTCCAGTTGTCTCAACACCATTCGTTGAGAAGACTATTCTTTTCTCATCAAACTTCTCACTTTGCCAAAAAATTGGCTACAAATGCTAAAGTATATCTTGGAATTCTCAGTTCTACTTCATTGATCTATAGTTGACAGTGGCCTGCTCTGGGGTCAGGGGCACTGAATATATAATTCCTGGCATAAGTCCTTTTGAAGGGAATCACCATTACCTGTACCCTAGTTTGGCCACAGGGCAAACTTCAGAGAGGGAACACAGCCCCACCCATCAACAGAAATTGAATTAAAGATTCACTGAGCCCCACACATCAGAGCAAGAACCAGAATCCCCCACAGCCAGTCCATCCCATCAGGAAGCTTTCACAAGCCTCTTATCCTTATCCATCAGATGGCAGACAGACTATGAAACCCAACTACAGAAAACTAACCAAACTGATCACTTGGACCACAGCCTTGTCTAACTCAATGAAAATATGAGCCATGGCATTCAGGGCACCCAAGACGGATGGGTCATGGTGGAGAGTTTTGACAAAACATGGTCCACTGGAGAAGGGAATGGCAAACCACTTCAGTATTCTTGCCTTGAGAACCCCATGAACAGTATGAAAAGGCAAACAGATATGACACTGAAAAATGAACTCCTCAGGTCAGTAGGTGCCCAGCATACTACTAGAGATCAGTGGAGAAATAACTCCAGAAAGAATGAAGGGATGGAGCCAAAGCAAAAACAACACCCAGTTGTGAATGTGACTGGTGTTGGAAGTAAAGTCTGATGCTGTAAAGAAAATATTGTATAGGAACCTCAATGTTAGGTCCATGAATCAAGGTAAATTGGAAGTGGTCCAACAGGAGATGGCAAGAGTAAACATAGACATTTTAGGAATCAATGAACTAGAATGGAACAAAATGGGTGAATTTAATTCAGATGACCATTGTACCTACTAATGTTGGCAAAAGTCCCTTAGAAGAAATGGAGTAACCCTCATAGTCAACAAAAGAGTTCAAAATGCAGTAAAGGGGTTCAGTCTCAAAAATGACAGAATGATCTCTGTTTGTTACCAAGGCAAACTATTCAATATCACAGTATCCAAGTCTATGCCCCAACCAATAATGTCAAAGAAGCTGAAGTTCAGTGATTCTATAAAGACCTACAAGACCTTCTAGAATGAACACCAAACAAAAATATCCTTTTAATCATAGGGGACTGGAATGCAAAAGCAGGAAGTCAAGAGATACCTGGAGTATCAAGCAAGTTTGGCCTTGGAGTACAAAATGAAGCAGGGCAAAGGTTAACAGAGTTTGCCAAGATAACACACTGGTCACAGCAAACACCCTCTTCCAACAACACAAGAGATGACTCTACACATGGACATCACCAGATGGTAAACACTGAAATCAGATTGATTACATTCTATGCAGCTGAATATGCAGAAACTCTATACAGTCAGCAAAAAAAAAAAAAAAAAAAAAGATCAGGAGCTGACTGTGGCTTGGATCATGAACTCCTTATTGCCAAATTCAGACTTAAATTGAAGAAAGTAGGGAAAATCTCTAGACCATTCAGATATGACCTAAATCAAATCCTTTATGATTATACAGTGTAAATGATAAACAGATTCAAGGAACTAGATATGATAGACAGAGTACCTGATGAACTATGAATGGAGGTTCCTGACATTGTACAGGAGGCAGTGATCAAGACCATCCACAAGAGGAAATGCAAAAAGAGAAAATGGCTGTCTAAGGAGGCCTTACAAATAGCTAAAAGGAGAAGCAAAGGCAAACGGGTGAAGGAAAGATATATCCATCTGGACGCAGAGTTTCAAAGGATAGCAAGGAGAGATAAGAAAGCTTTCCTTAGTGATCAATGCAGAGAAATAAATGAAAACAATAGAATAGGAAAAAATAGAGATACCTTCAAAAAAATTAGAGATATCAAGGGAACATTTCATGCAAAGATGGGAACAATAAAGGACAGAAATGGTAGGGACCTAACAGAAGCAGAAGATATTAAGAAGAGGTGGCAAAAACACAAAGAAGAATTATAAGAAAAAGATCTTATTGACCCAAATGTGCACGATGGTGTGATCACTCACCTACAGCCGGATATCCTGGAGTGTGCACTCAAATGGGCCTTAGGAAACATCACTATGAACAAAGCTACTGTAGGTGATGGAATTCCAGTTGAACTATTTCAAATCTTAAAAGATGATGTTGTGAAAGTGCTACACTCAATATGTCAGCAAATTTGGAAAACTCAACAATGGCCACAGGACTAGAAAGCTCAGTTTTCATTCCAATCCCAAAGAAAGACAATGCAAAAGAATGTTCAAACTACCAAACAATTGTATTCATCTCACATGCTACCAAAGTAATGCTCAAAATTCTCCAAGCTAGGCTTCAGGAGTATGTGAACCAAGAACTTCCAGATGTTCAAGCTGGATTTAGAAAAGGCCAAGAAACAGGAGATCAAATTGTCAAATCTGTTGGATCATCAAAAAAGCAAGTGAATTCCAGAAAAATATCTGCATTTGCTTCATTGACTACACTAAAGCCTTTGACTATGTGGGTCACAAGAAACTGGAAAATTCTTAAAGAGATGGGAATATTAGACCACCTTATCTGCCTCCTGAGAAACCTGTATGCAGGTCAAGAAGCAACAGTTAGAACTGGACATGGAACAACAGACTAGTTTCAAATTGGGAAAAGAGTGTGTCAAGGCTGTATATTGTCAACTTGCTTACTGAACTTATATGCAGAGTACATCATGAGAAACACCAGACTGGATGAAGCACCAGCCGGAATTAAGACTGCAGGGAGAAATATCAATCGCCTCAGATATGCAGATGATACCACCCTTATGATAGAAAGTGAAGTAGAAATAAAGAGCCTCTTAATGAAAGTGAAAGAGCAGAATGAAAAAAGCTGGCTTAAAACTCAACATTCTGAAAACAAAGATCATAGAATTTGGCTCCATCACTTCGTGGCAAATAGATGGAGAAACAATGGAAACAGTGACAGATTTTGTTTTCTTTTGCTCCAAAATCACTGCAGGTGGTGACTGCAGGTATGAAATGAAAAGCCACTTGCTCCTTGGAAAAAAAGCATGACAAAAGTAGACAACATATTAAAAAGCAGATAGTTTACTTTGCCAGCAAAGGTCCGTATGGTCAAGGCTATTGTTTTTCTAGTAGTCATGTATCAGATAGAGAATAGTTGGACCATAAAGAAAACTGAGTGCTGAAGAATTGATGCTTTTGAACTGTGGTGTTGGAGAAGACTCTTGAGAGTTCCTTGGACTCCAAGAAGATCCAATCTGTCAATCCTAAAGGAAATCAGTCCTGAATATTTATTGGAAGGAATGATGCTGAAGCTGAAACTCCAATACTTTGGCCACCTGATGTGAAAAACCGACTCAATGGAAAAGACCCTGATGCTGGGAAAGATTGAAGGCAAGAGGAGAAGGTGACGACAGAGGAAAAGGTGGTTGGATGGCATCACCGACTCTATGGACATGAGTTTAAGTAAGCCCCTGGAGTTGGTGATGAACAGGGAAGCCTGGTGTGATGCAGTCCATGGTTTCAGAAAGAGTCGGACAGGACTGAGAGACTGAGCTGTACCGATGTTAAGGAGTACTGTAATTTGTAGTAAAATTTGAAGTTGGAAAGTTTGTGTCTTCCAACTTTTTCCTTTTTCAAGATTGTTCTGACTATTTAAGGTTCCTTACATTTTCTTATGAATTTTAGAATTGGTTTGTCTATTTTAGCAAAAAAAAACAAAAAAACAAAAAAACCTACTGAAATATTTACAGTGATTATATTAAATCTGTCAACCAATATGAAGATTGAACCAAGTTGTGTGATCTGCCTGTTTTTATAATAAAAATGAGTTAAATAAGTCTTTTAATGTGTACTCATTTTAGATACTTATACAAGTTTTAATTTTGTGTCTCCTTGAAAATTATTTTAACAACAGATATGAAATTAGGGCTGCCATGAGGCTCAGCCCTAGCCTCTCAGCATTACTTACTCTATGCTCTTTCCTTGGCAATGCCATTCACACCTACAGCTTCAATTTGCCTCAATTTATAGATCAGTGCCTCCCAGATTTTTTTTCTCTAACTAAAGCTTCATTGTATAAGCTCCAGAGTCTTAATTTTACCTGCCTACTCGTCTTCTCCACTTACATGTCTCAAACGCACTTTTAACTCAACAGGATTGAGCTTGAATCCATTCCTTCAGCTTCCTGGCCTAGGTCCTATTCTACTATTGATCTCTATGCCATTAAAAGAGATCATTTTCTATTAGATTGCACAAGCCAAATACCTAAAAACCACAGATTACCTCCCCTCCTCTCTGCTTTCCTCTCCACCAAACTCACCTTAGAAATCAGTCTAGCTACAGATTCAACTTTGCTGTATAAGCTACCATTATGTCTTCCCCTCAGTTCAGTTCAGTCAGTCAGTTCAGTCGCTCAGTCGTGTCTGACTCTTTGTGACCCCATGGATTGCAGCATGCCAGGCTTCCCTGTCCATCACCAACTCCCAGAGCCGACTCAAGCTCATGTCCATCACATCAGTGATGGCATCCAACCATCTCATCTTCTGCCATCCCCTTCTCCTCCCGCCTTCAATCTTTCCCAGCATTACAGTCTTTTCCAATGAGTCAGTTCTTCACATCAGTAGGTCAAAGTATTGGAATTTCAGCTTCAGGATCAGTCCTTCCAATGAATGTTCAGGACTGATCTCCTTTAGGATGGACTGGTTGGATATCCTTGCAGTCCAAAGGACTCTCAAGAGTTTTCTCCAACACTGTAGTTTAAAAGCATCAATTCTTTGGTGCTCAGCTTTCTTTATAGTCCAATTCTCACATCCATGCATGACTACTGGAAAAACCAGAACTTTGACTAGATGGACATTTGTTGGTAAAGTAATGTCTCTGCTTTTTAAAAAGATGTCTAGGTTGTTCATAGCTTTTCTTCAAAGGAGCAAGTGTCTTTTAATTTCATGGCTGCAGTTACCATCTGCAGTGTTCTGTTCCATCTTTTAGGATGGAATTCCATCACCTCCACTAACTTTGTTCATAGTGATGCTTCCTAAGGCCCACTTGATTTCACATTCCTAGATGTCTGGCTCTAGATGAGTGATCATACCATCGTGCTCATTTGGGTCATTAAAATCTTTTTTGTATAGTTCTTCTGTGTATTCTTGCCACTTCTTCTTAATATCTTCTCCTTCTTTTAAGTCCATACCATTTCTGTCCTTTTTTGTGCTCATCTTTGCATGAAGTGTTCCTTTGGTATCTCTATTTTTATTGAAGCGATCTCTAGTCTTTCCCATTCTATTGTTTTCCTCTATGTCTTTGCACTGATTGTTGAGGAAGGATAGACCACTGCAATAGTCTTCTGACTGATTTTCTTGCATCTACTGTGGCCACCTTTCTTCTGTTCTCTCCATTATAGGTAGATTTCAAACATCAAGTCTGATCATGTCAGCATGCTTAAAAACACCTAATGGCTTCTTCTGTCTCTTGCATCTTGTATCTCTTGGATAAAAATCCAACTTCCTCCTATAGCATAGGCCATGTACAGCTTTGTTCATGCTTACCTTTATACCCTCTCTTGCACCACTCTTTTATTCTTTAACCTTTATTTATTTTCTTAGATATACAATTATCCCTCTTGCATCTTTTTTTCCTTCTGTATGAACCATATATTACCCACGTTTCCATCTAATAAAGTCCTTTGTACCTTTTCAATATCTGGTAAGTTTTTCAGCAAAGGATTTTCTGATTCCCCTTAGCCAGGCACAGTTTTATTATGTGCTTTTATAAAACAATGTCTCTTTCCTTGGGGTATCTATTAATCTTTATACCACTTATTTCAGTGAGTATTTGATTGTTACCCATCTCCCCACTAGGATAAAATCTTCATTTACTCAGAGACCTGGTCTGTGTTGGTTAACCTGAGCAGTGGCCAGAGATCTTTCTCTTGCAAATAAGACATGAAAGCGACTTACATTTTTTTAAAAGGAGAAGAAATGAAATAAATAAAACATTGGACTAATTGAAATTTAGATAAAATCTCAGATTCAGGTAAATCAGGGTTCAGGTATACAAATGGTGTTTTCTTCTCATTTCTTGGCTCAGTTTTCTTCTACAAGGTGCTTTGTTTTCAGGAAATCTCTTGCCACGTTTCAGAAAGATGTCTAGCGACAGTCCAGACTTAAGTTCTACCCACCTGAGCTATCCCACCAGAAAATGTTTCTCTTTCTTCACAGTTCCAGGGAAAGTTCCCAGTCTGATTCTCAGCGGATGGATTGGATCACACCCATTCCTGAGCCAGTTACTATGGCCAGGAACACTTGGCTCCTTCCAGAGCACAGGTTGGGATCAGGCTTACTCAGATCATGTGAGCAAGAGGTTAACAAAGGAAGAAGAGAAGAAGAGAGGGGTTGAATGCTGGATAGAAGAAGCAGCAGTAGCTCGCCTGGACCTTGTATGTAATCTGCCATATAACTTTGCCCAATAAAGCTCGCCAAATATATAAATAAAATAAGTGCCATTGATGTCAGGAAAACAAGTAATGAAAAGAAAGATGATGCTGGAGTAGCTTTGTTGAATCAATAAACTTGGACTTAAATCTCACTTTCATCACTTATTACCTGGGTAACGATAGGCAAGTTACTTAAACACCTTGATCTTGAGTTTTTTCATTGTTGAATTGGGATAATAATCCTTAACATCCAAACATTTCATAAGACAAATGCACTGATGAACACAAAGCGCCTATATTTGGGCTGGTGCAGAATAAGCCACAAAACTTCCTTATCCCTTCCTTCGCCTTCAACTTTCAGACTTTAGTATTGCCTATGTATTGATTCTTTCATCTCCATTCTTTGAAGTGGAGGCCACAGTTGTCTGGATCTGGGGCACTATTTTCCCTGTTTCATCTACTGACATCTCAGCATCTGCCAATCAGGCAGGAGACAGAAGAGAGAAATGGCTGAGTTTAAGAAAAAATGGGGGAAATGACAGGTATGAGTCAGATGAGGTTGACAGGCACACCGCATGCCCTGCTTTCTACACCACCCAGTGGAACCTGGAGCCGATAATATCCCTTTCTATTCAATTTGCACCTGGTTCTCAGGGAGCTGTAGCTTCGAGTTAGCACAATGAACTTGGCTGTATTGTTCTGTGCTATTTCCTCCTGCCCTCGCCTGAAACCACATTTCAATCAATTGCTAATGTCAGCGTGGGAGTCATAATCCTGGTTTAGTGATGCTGCAAGTTACCACATCTCCATGGGCCAGGGAAAGGAGTTTGACTGTCTAAGGGAGTAGACCTGAAAGCCAGACAAAGCTTTCTGTTTTCTCTCAGGCGGTGAGCTATAGCGAGATCCAGCCCGATCAATCTCATAAAAACCTTTCTTTTTGCCAGAGAAAAAGTTAACTCTGCAGCTAGAACCCCAGGCCAGGTTGTGAAGGCCTTTGAAATTTTCTGTGTACCTTATCTTTACAGACCACAGGGATCTAGCCTAACAGCCAAAACCCACAATAGACTTATGCCTAAATTTTAAATGGCTTTTTTTGGAGTGTGAATTTTGAGGTTGTGTTAGAAGGCACATTTCTAGCCCATGCTATCAAATATGTCACCATGAAAATAGTTGCCAGTATTATACAGAGCCCAGAAGACAGACATCAACAATGCTTGTAGACAGGACAAATGAAGATCTAATTCCAAGTGACATGGGATTACTATTTCTGTGAGATGGGTCAGAATGTGTTCTGTGAGATGTGTACAGCTAATGGAGCATCATGTGCTTGTTAGTTAGTTTCAGCTTTAACTCTAATGATAGTGAATCAGCTTCATCAAAACGGCACAATCCAGGGGTGAGCAGTGGCATTAATCAGAGTGCACTCTACCAGAGAGGCAGCTGCTATAAACCCATCTCTCATCCCATTTTGATCACAGCTTTTCTAGTTAGTATACTGATTGTGAGAAACATTGGTGAAAATGAGTAGCTTGTTGAAAAGCATGAGGAAGTCCTAAAAAGAGCAGAATTAAAGGCAACATGTATTTTAGAGATGTTTCCAGTCGTGCATAAATAGGGAGTTTGAATACAACAAGTAAAAATGCCTTACAGTCATAGAGGGTTCAGTTCCTGAGCGATTCTATGCCCAGCTATTGCTTATGGAGGATAACCAATAAACAACAAAAGAACAGAGTCTCTGGAATGTTGTGTTGACTTTAAATGAACTATCAAGCCATGAATGTCCAGGACTCGTAGAAAGAGAGCTGTAACATCATCATATTTTTATAAAGGCTATATGAAGTGTTTCTACTAAATTAATGTCCATATGTGTGGTGGTCTTTGATTTGAGACTTGATTTCATTATAACTTGGCAGTGAAGTCCTGGGTAACTAACTCTCACTTAAACTCTTTTTAATGGCTGCCATGATCTTCTCGGGTTTCCCAGGTGGCTCAGATGGTAAAGAATCTGCATGCAACGCAGGAGACCTGGGTTTGATCCCTAGTTTGGGAAGATTCCCTGGAGGAGGGCATTGCAACCCACTCCCGTATTCTTGCCTGGAGAATCCCAGTGGACAGAGGAACCTGACAGGTCCATGGGGTCACAAAGAGTCAGACATGACTGAGTGACTAAGCACAGCACATGATCGACCCAAAAGAACCTAAAGTAGGACATATTTCATTTAGTGTGGTTAATAACCAGTGGCTTTTAAAGAAATTCACGTGTTTCTTCTTTGTCAGTCTCTGTCAGACTCCATCATTCATTTTTGTCTTAGAGTCTTAATTCAACAGTATAGAGGAACATTTCCCTGGTGGTCTAGTGATTAAGAGTCTGCCTGCCAATGCAGGGGACATGGGTTCAATCCCAGGTCTGGGAAGATCCCACACACCATGGAGCAAGCCCAGGGGTCATAGTTACTGAGACCGCACTCTAGGGTCCGTGAGTCACAGCTACTGAACCAGCGAGCTCTGGAGCCTGGGCTCCACAGCGAGAGAAGCCATCGCTTTGAGAAGCCGCACACTGCAACTAGAGAGCGGCTCCCGCTCGCCACAGCTAAAGAAAGCCCTCAGGCACCAATGAAGATCCAGCACAGCCATGAGTAAATAAATAAAGTGTAAAAAATAGCATGGAGGTCTCAGACATGATAATTATTAGGGTGATAATTACAATTTGGTAAGAAATTGACATTTTTACAAAGCTGTATAGATTGCAAAGTACTTAGTTCTCATACAGGTTATCACACACCAGAAAGAGAGCTGAGATCAATTAATGATGGCTTTGGTTATTCTCTCTACAGTCCACAGTGTTCTAACGTTAAAAAGGCAGGGCATAGGTATCAGATAGCAGAGGGCAAGGATGAGCAAGGACGAGCATACAGTGCTTTCCATACTCCTGCTGGTAACATCTCATTGGCAAAAGCAAGTCACATGGTGGGGTCAAGAGTCAGAGTGACAGGGACCTGGGAAATCCTACCTGCTGGCTGGGGGCTGCCAAGGTAACCTACAGCCTTACGAAGGTATGGCCCCAAGATGGAAACCAGGGCCAGGGGGAAACCCAGGAGTGCTGCCCAAATCAGATCATAAGAATGAGCAGGAAGTAGCCCTTCTGCTGAGGAAGTTACTGGGGACACACTTTTTGCAGGCAAGAGCTCACTGTGTCCCCTTTGCCTGGTTAAAGCCATGAACCTATTCTTTTCCACTTTAAAAAAAAAAAAGAGTAAACTCTTACTATACTAAGTCTCTGAGATTTCATTTTTCATTATTGTGGTTGTTTGTGGTATATTCGTTTATAATCGCAGCATAGTCAGGCCAATGCTAGCATTTACAGAAATCATAACATTTCTCTTTGGAATTTTTCTTCTAGGTGGCTTCATGGTATGTTTTCTGGTCTCTAATTGTGTGTGTTTGTTTTGAGTTATATGTTTTTTCAGTAAATCCACATCTTGTAGGAGAAAAATTTTAAGATTCATAACCTAAAAATGTGTGCTTGAATCTTAGGTCTACTACTTTATAAGCTATGTGATGTAAATTATTGAGATTTTCTAAGAGATTTCTTCTAGAAAGCTGAGAAACCACCCCTACTTCATGTGGTTACTCTGAGGTCTTGAAAAGCATATGTGACAATAGCTATGAATTTTTCTCTTAGTTTATAAGATATGCAGATACTCATTGCTACTAGTATTCATTTGGAGCTTGCAAAATCAAATGAGAAATAAACAGTTCATTGTTATTATTCTGGAGGCACATTCATTATATTTTCCCAATTCGAGCTTACTGGACTTGAATAACAATTTTCTAGCCAGGATTGTGGGTTCTTTGGGTTCGCAGACAGAGGGAAAATTCCTGCATGAGGTGCTCATATCCTGCAGGCAAAGTCCACAGTTCCTTCATGAAGTTCATAGGTTCTTTCACAACGAGGCTACTTCTCTACATTACCCCAGTCACCCCATCACCAACTTATTTATGTCCCCGCCATATAGAACCTCCAGGCCTGAGTCTCCACACTGTTTCCCCAAGGACTGGAATCTTCCCACTGCTTTGCCAGACCACCTGCACCTCCCTATACCAGGGAGGCCAGCTTCTCCTCATCACCCAAGTCTGGCTTCCAACCTTGCATTTTTGGGAAAACCTCTGCTGTCTCTCCTCCCAACCTCCAGGCAGAGTTAGTCACTCTCTTCCTGGGCTGGAATAGGCCCTTATACATTCTTCTTAAGAGACTTCATTTGTTTTGTTTACATGTCTGTCTCCCCAGGAAGATGCTGAGCTCTTGGGAACATGTCTGCGTTGCTCATCTCCACCCTTAGCACCTAGTGTGGTGCCTGGAATGCTAACAAAGACACTTAGGTCTACAGGGAAAATTTTTTTTTTTTTTTTTTAGCTTTCTATCCTGTATTCAGAAAATTGGTAGATGAGAATTACTGAAAATAACTTCTTGCTTCTTTGAGGGTTTTTGAAGAAGATTTGAAATTATGATACCCATTATATAATAGGTATGTTATAAGATACCTTATAATAGGTATTGGTTCCAATTACCTATTATAAGATACCTTATAATAGGTATCTTATATATGTGTATATATATATATATACATATATATTCTTGCTAAGTCACTTCATTCATGTTCAGCTCTCTGTGACCCTATGGTCCATAGCCCACCAGGGTCCTCTCCATGGGACTCTCCAGGCGAGAATATCAGAGTGGGCTGCCTTGCCCTACTCCAGGGGATCTTCCTGACCCAGGGATTGAAGCCGCTCCTTTTATGTCTCCAGCATTGGCAGGCAGGTTCTTTATTAGTAGTGCCACCTGGGATATGTATTATATATAAGATACCTATAATACTTTCCCTTCTGGATTGGTGGTGAGTCTGAGCATAAAGTCAATTTTTCTTTACAAGAATCTAAACCACTTAGGAGAACTTGAAAAAAAGTACAGAGCTCAGATCCCCAACTTAGACCTTAAGAATGACTTTCTTTAGAGGAGAAGCCAAGGTATCTGAGGTTTCCAGAAACTTCTCCTGGTGATTCTAAGGCATATCAATTTTGAGAAGCATTGTGTTAGGCCAATCTGACCTACAAATTGCTGGTTCCAATTGCTTCAAGTGCTGCTTGCTGTCTAAAGGAGCAGAAACAAAAGTGTGCATTCAGAGGCAGGCATCCTCTCCCCACCTGGCTGCAGGTGCCCTGGCTCTCCCTGGAGAGTTACCTTATTTCTCGCAGCCTTTGATCAGGAGCTTCTTCACTGTGGCTGCATCCCCACTTCAAAGCTGGGAAATCTGATCAGCTCCTTTCTTTTCCCTGCACCCAGGGCCCAGTCGGGGCAGACTGCCTCAGCATTCAGCTGTGGGCCAGAGGCCGAGCTTTTGTGTCGTGCTTCTGTCTGACTCTCCCCCTGCACAACTGGTGCCAAATTGGTGCCAAAGAGAAACCAGGAGGGGAAATACAACCTTGTTCTAAGCTTGCCGCCATGGGTGTGAAATAACCACATTTAGGGTGCAGTTTTAAGACCAGTTTTGCAGCACTACATCTCCTAATCCCTGTGGCAAGTCGACCTGAGTTAAACAGCAAAGGTTCTTTATGGAAAAGAATCACTTGGAACTTCTATATAAACTGCCTTTTCCCTGAGCTACTAAAATTAGTTCCAAGGTAAAACTTTGCATAAGGGAAGATGAGAGATGGTCTAGATGTGGGAACACAGCAGTAATGTTCAGTATCCTTAGTAAATTACCTAATATCAGAAGAGTGGCAGGTGCAAGTTTAACTGCTTCAAACCGAGATTTAAGTCACCATCCCCCAAACTGCCCTTGCAAACTAGCCTAGAGATGAACCAAACTTTAAATGAATGCAAATATATCACAAGGTCATTAAAGGAACATATAATTCACACTTCTTAAAATTTACCCATTTAAAGAATACAGGTCAGTGATTTTTATTATAATCACAGAGTTACACATTGATCTCCAAAATCTAAGTTTAGAACATTCTTATCACTCAAAAGGAAATCCTATACCCATCAGCTGTTATTTCTCATCTTCTTCCCCCTGCACCTGTGCCGGACAACTCTAACGTGATTTTTGCCTCTATAGATTTGCCTATTTTGGATAAGAGAAGTGGATATTGTTTATAGAAGTGGAATTATACAATCTGTGATCTTTTGTGAACATTTTTCACTCTGGATGTTTTCAAGGTTCATCTGTGTTGTGGCATCTATCAGTATTTCATTTCTTTGAGTAATACCTGAGTTGCATGTATGGATATGCTGTATTTGCATACCTATTCCTTCACTGACGGACATTTATAATGTTTCTATACTTTGGCTACTATGAATAATGGTGCTATTAATATTCATATACAGATTTTCTGTTTATATGTTTTAATTTCATTCCTAGAAGTGGAATTTCTGGTTCATATAGTAACTCTATAATTAATGTTTTAAGCAACTGGCCAATTCTTTGGCTGCACCATTTTATATTTTCATCAGTAATGTGTGATTTCTCTGTATCCACATGTGAACTCATAATTGTTGATCATTTTTAAACTGTAGCCATTCTAGTGGGTGTACATGGATAACTTCTGGTAGTTTTTGTTTTTATTTCTCTAATAATAATGTTGAGCATCTTTTAATTTAATTTTCATTGTCCATTTTTATATATTCTTTGAGAGAAATGTCTATTCAAATCTTTTGCCTGTTTTTAAATTTACTTCTTTGTCTTTGCATTATCAGGTTGTAAGTGTTTTTATACATTTTGTATACAAGTCTCTTATCACATATGTCATTTTCAAATGTTTTCTCCAAGACTAAGGATTGTTGTTTCACTTCCCTAATGAAAGCATTTGAAGCACAAAAATTTTTCATTTTGAGTCTAGTTTATTTTTTCTATTATACTTTGGTATTGTATTTAAGAAAACATTGCCTAATCCGATGTCACAAAGATTTATTTCTATAAGTTTATAAATTTTAAACTCTAAAACCTAAATCTGTGACCTATTTTAATTTTTTAACATATTATGTAAGATAGGGGTCCAAATTCATTATTTTGCATGTTGTCCCAACTGTATTTATTTGAAAAATTCTTCTTTCCTTACTGAATTTCCTAAACACCTTTTTCAAAAATAAATTGATCATACATTTTAGAGTTCATTTTTAGACTCTTAATTCTGTTTATCTATATGTCTATAGTTATGTAAGCACTATTTTATCTTTATTACTGCAGTTGTATATATTAAGATTTGAAATTTATATGTGTGAGTCTTCCAACCTTGTTCTTTTACTTTCAAAACTGTTTTTGCTATTCCAGATACTTTGCATTTTCATATGAATTTTAAGTCCAGCTTGTCAAAGTCTTTTTCTTAAAAAAAAAAAAAAAAAAAAAAACTAGCTGGGATTCTGATAGAATTTGCACAGGATGTATAGGTCAACTTGGTGAGCACTGTCATCTTAATATTAAATCTTCCAGTCCTTAACTATGGAATATCTGTCATTTTATTTAGAAATTATTTAATGTTTTGCAATAATATTTTGTAATTTTAAGTGTTGGATCATTTAATTCTTTATATTAATTCCTAAGTAATTTTATGTCATTTTAAATGGAGTTGCTTATTTTTATGATTTAATTTTTGAATTCTTCATTGATTACACAGTTATGATTAACTTTTTTGTCCTAATCTTATATAACACAACCCTGCAGAACTCATTTAGCAGTGATAATAATGTTGTGGCAGATTATTTAAGATTTTCCACATACAGAATCATGTTGTATGACAATGAGATCATTTTACTTCCTTTCCAATCTGGATGTGTTTTCTTTCTTTTTTTTGCCTAATTGCCTGGGTTGGATATTCAGTACATCTCCTCCCTTGAATCACCACCCTCAGATTTTAAATTTCTCCCATTGTCTGGGAACTCTGTTGGTCTAACCTAACTCATAATAATGTATCTTCTTAGATTTTGTCACTTACCAAAACCAACTGCCATTACATCATGGCTCTCTGTTCACAGTCCTTCACTCCCTATCAAGGACTTGGCAGCTGCTCCCCACATCTTCATCTGTGCCCTTCAGGGGTGCCCCTGTCTGATCCTGGGGCTTTCTCCCCTGACCGTAACTCTTCACCACAATATAGTCACACTAGATCTGGACTATTGGGTTCAGTTCTGAGTGCCACCTTTTACAAGAGACATTCAGTGCAGTAAAAGTAATTGGATTGTCCTAGAATGAGAAACCATGTAACCTGAGAAACTGGTTTCATGAGAAAACATGAGGTCTTTCAAGGAATTCACACAGTAGACACTGTAGGTTCTGCACACTAGTCTCTATCAGAGATCTTTATTGCCTCCATTCATCTCCCTGCTGCTGTGCTGGTTGTTAATGACTGGCCTCTGCTCCCTACACAGGGACTTGCTGAGAGGAGCCAGCCACTTCTCCAAGAAAGTTTTATTGTTCCTGAGGACAGCCTCAGCAAATGACCACCTGTTCCTTTGCCTCAAGGTGAGAAAGTTCTGGTTGCTATTCATGGTGCAGACCTCCCAGGAGGATCAAGCTGAAGGTCCACCACAGCAGAGGCCGTATTCTCACTCAGTACAATTTCCATTCTGATTCTTTTTTTAAATTAATTTATTTTAATTGGGGGATAATTATTTTACAATATTGTGATGTTTTTTGCCATTCATCAACATGAATCAGACATGGGTAGACATGTGTCCTGCCATCCTGTGCCCTGACTCGTCTCCTCCACCCCCACCCCATCTCCCCCCTCACCCCTATCCCAGAGCACGGGCTTTGGGTGCCCTGCTTCATGCATCAAACTTGCACTGGTCTTCTATTTCACATATGGTAATATAGATGTTTCAATGCTATTCTCTCAAATTATCCCACCTTCTCCTTCTCCCACAGAGTCCAAAAGTCTGTTCTTTACATCTGTGTCTCTTTTGCTGCCTTACATGTAAGATTATCATTACTGTCTTTCTAAATTCCATATATATGTGTTAATATACAGTATTTTTGTCTTTCTTTCTGATTTACTTCACTCTGTATAATAAGCTCCAGTTTCATCCACCTCATTAGATCTGACTCAAACGCATTCCTTTTTATAGCTGAGTAGTATTCCATTTTGAATATGCACCACAACTTCCTTATCCATTCATCTGCCAATGGACATCTAGGTTGCTTCCCTGTCTTAGCTATTGTAAACAGTGCTACAATGAACATATGTCTCTTCCAATTCTGGTATCTTTGGTGTGTATGCCCAGCAGTGGGATTGCAGTTCTATTCTCAGTTTTCTAAGGAATCTCCACACTGTTCTCCATATTGGCTGTTCCAGTTTGCATTCCCACTAACATAAAGTTAATATACAGAAATCCATTGCTTTCCTATACACTAACAATGAAAAAACAGAAAGAGAAATAAGGGAATAATCCCATTCACATTGCAACAAAAAGAATAAAATACTTAGGAATAAATTTACCTAAAGAAACATAAGACCTATATATAGAAAACTATAAAACCCTGATGAAAGAAATCAAAGATGAACCAAATGGAGAAATATACCATGTATGTGGGATCAGAAGAATCAATATAGTAAAAATGAGTATACTACCCAAAGCAAACTATAGATTCAATGCAACCCCTATCCAACTACAATGGTATTTTTCACAGAACTAGAACAAATAATTTCACAATTTGTATGGAAACACAAAAAGCCTCTAATATCCAAAGCAATATTGTTGAAGAAGAATGGAACTGGGGGAATCAATCTTCCTGACTTCAGACTATACTGCAAAGCTACAGTTATCAAGACAGTATAGTACTGTCACAAAGACAGAAATATAGATCAGTGGAACAAAATAGGAAATCCAGAAATAAATCCATGCACCTATGGGCACTTTATCTTTGACAACGGAGACAAAAACAAACAGTGGAGAAAAGACAGTCTCTTTAACAAGTGGTGCTGGGAAAACTGGTCAACCACCTGTAAAAGAATGAAACTAGAATGCTTTATAACACCATACACAAAGATAAACTCAAAATGGGTTAAAAATCTAAATGTAAGACCAGAAACTATAAAACCCTTATAGGAAAACATAGTCAGAACACTCTCTAATGTAAATCACAGCAAGATCCTCTATGACCCACCTCCCAGGTAATGGAAATAAAAACAATATACAAATGGGACCTAATTAAACTTAAAAGCTTTGCACAATGAAGGAAACTATAAGCAAGGTAAAAAGGAAGCCTTCAGGATGGGAGAAAATAATAGCAAGCAAAACAAGTGACAAAAAATTAATCTCCAAAATATACAAGTAGCTCATGCAGCTCAATACCAGAAAAGTGAACAACCCAATCAAAAAGTGGGCAAAAGAACTAAACAGACATTTCTCCAAAGATGACATACATATGACTAATAAACACATGAACAGATGCTCAACATCACTCATTATTAGAGAAATGCACATCAAAACCACAATGAGGTATCATCTCATGCTGTCAGAACAGCCCTCATCAAAAAATCTACAGACAATAAACGCTGGAGAGGGTGTGGAGAAAAGGGAACTCTTTTGGTGGGAATGCAAACTGGCACACCTATTCTGATTCTTCACTCTCTTTCTCCTGAGTCTTTACTCAAAAATTCACTTGCACAGTAATCGCTGTCTCAGGATCTGCTTTTAGAGAACCCAACATAGGGCAACCTAACACTTCCTACTCAAAGAAATCAGATGGAGTTATCTGTGATCATTGTTTTCTAGAAAGCAATGCTAGTCTTTGGGCCCCTTCATATCAAGAATCCACACATATAAAATATTTGCTAATCAGCTGCAAAAATTTCCTCTTTGAAGATGAACTTTGTTGACTTTTAAATTTTTTATCATAAAAGAAAGGAAAACCTATCACTCAATGTCCTTTAGGACATAAAGAAATAAACTTTTGACTGGATGTCTCCATGAGCCCAGAAAATAACAGCATTAAATCAGAAGTCACCAGGACCCTATAATTTCTTCATGAAAATAGTAATAAAAGGGATCAGAAGAGCTCATCCACCTTTCATTTGGTGCCCAGGTCCTCCTAATGGCTTAAGGACACCTCTCATGGACAAGGATTTTGTCAGGGAGCCCCATTGCTACATGAGCCTCACCAATTTGAATCCAAATCTGCTCAGATAATTGTGAAATGCCATTTGCAGTCAGAAGGCAGGTCAGTGAGGGTCATATCTGAACATTGCCTAGCATTCCACTTTCTATGAATAACTCTGCCTTTTAAACCATGTAATTTTCATCTTACTGAGGTGAGAAAGAATCATAGTGTGGTCTTGACCAAGAAAAGGAAGCATTCCTAATTCTGTAAGCCTTAGATTGCCGGGATCCTGAAGAGGAAATGAGCAAGGACAGTCAGAGCATTATCTTCAAATATTTGAAGGTTAGCCATATCAAAGATGTAAATAATTTCAGTGGTTTTTCAGGATGATAGAATTTAAAATAATGGTTGGAATAAGCAGAGTTGTGCCTTAGTTGCCCCGTGAGAACTACACAAAATTGGAGTATTTAAATCACCAGGACTATCAGAAGTGGCAGAAGAAGTGGCACAGACTATGTTGAAGGATGAGTAGGATTTCACCAAAGGAAGAAGAGATGATGACATTCCATACAGAGACCTGCGTGAAGGTGCCAGGCAGGACAGCATATGTCACACGATGGAAAGTTCTATCCAGTGAGAAATTCGGTCACCGTATGACCCAGCAATCCCACTACTGGGTGCATACCCTGAGAAAACCTCAATTCAAAAAGACATATGCACCCCCAATGTTCATTACAAAACTGTTTACAACAGCCAGGACATGGAAGCAACCTAGATGTCCATTGGCAGACGAATGGATGAAGAAGCTGTGGGACATACACACAATGGAATATTACCATCCATTAAAAGGAATGCTTTTGACTCAGTTGAACTGAGGTGGACGAACCTAGAGCCTGTTATACAGAGTGAAGTAAGTCAGAAAGAGAAAATCAAATGTCTATATTAACGCATATATATGGAATCTAGAAAAAATGGTACAGATTAACATATTTGCAGGGCAGACATAGAAAACAGGCTTGTGGACACAGAGTGGGAAGGAGAAGGTGGGACAAATTGAAGGAGTAACGTTGACATATATACACTATCATGAGTAAAACAGAAAGCTAGTGGGAAGTTTCTGGATTACACCTGGAATTCAAGCTAGTGCTCTCTGATGACCTAGATGGGTGGGATGGGGTGGATGGGAGGGAGGCTCAAGAGGGACGGGGTATATGTACAGATATAGTTGATAAATCAGAGAATTGATGCTTTCAAATTGCATTTCTGGAGAAGGGTATTAAGAGTCCCTTGGACAGCAAGGAGATCAAACCAGTCAATCCTAAAGGAAATCAACTCTGAATATTCATTAGAAGGACTGATGCTGAAGCTGGACTTTCAATACTTTAGCCACGTGATCTGAAGAGCCAACTCTTTGGAAAAGACCCTGAAGCTGGGAAAGATTGAGGGGAAGGGGGCAGCAGAGGATGAGATGGTTGGATGGTATCACCAACTCAATGGACACAAATTCGAGGAAACTCCAGGATATGGTGAAGGATGGGGAAGCCCGGCATGCTGCAATCCATGGGGTTGCAAAGAGTTGGACACGACTTAGAAACTGAACAGCAATAGGCAATTCACATTATTGTACAGCAGAAACTAACACAACATTGTAAAGCAATTATCCTCCAATTAAAAATAAGTTTAAAAAGAAGTTCAGTCAGTGTGGCTGCACACAGGATGCATGGTGGGGTAGAACAGAAGACAAAGCCTGGGCAGAAGGCAAAGGCAGAGCATTTCGGGCCTTTTATGTTGAACAGGAATTTGGATTTGACCCAGAAAGTATGTGTGAATCCATCAAATGATGTTAATAAAAGGGAATAAAATAATTTGGTGTTTATTTTCACTCACTCAAGTAAAGAGGGTAGATAGATGAAGAGACAAGTAAGTGAGAGCATTAGGTGTGAGAAAGCAGCCTAGTGAGGAAACTAATAAAAAAATCCAAATGCAAGACAAGGAGGACCTGAATGCAGGTACTGGAGTTGAGTGTGGGGCAAGAGACCCGAGATGAAATGCCTAACATCTGAGCACTGACCGAGACAATCGATGGAGAAAAGGGAGCCTGGGATGATACACAGTTATTGAGCAATAAATCAGTTTAGTTCAGTTCAGACGCTCAGTCGTGTCTGACTCTTTGCGACCCCATGAATTGCAGCACGCCAGGCCTCCCTGTCCATCACCAACTCCCGGAGTTCACTCAAACTCATGTCCATCGGGTCAGTGATGCAATCCAGCCATCTCATCCTCTGTCATTCCCTTCCCTTCCTGCCCCCAATCCCTCCCAGCATCAGAGTCTTTTCCAATGAGTCAACTCTTCGCATGAGGTGGCCAAAGTACTGGAGTTTCAGCTTTAGCGTCAGTCCTTCCAAAGAACACCCAGGACTGATCTCCTTCAGAATGGACTGGTTGGATCTCCTTGCAGTCCAAGGGACTCTCAAGAGTCTTCTCCAACACCACAGTTCAAAAGCATCAATTCTTCAATGCTCAGCTTTCTTCACAGTTCAACTCTCACATCCATACATGACCATGGAAAAACCATAGCCTTGACTAGACGGACCTTTGTTGGCAAAGTAATGTCTCTGCTTTTGAATATGCTATCTAGGTTGGTCATAATTTTCCTTCCAAGGAGTAAGCGTCTTTTAATTTCATGGCTGCAATAACCATCTGCAGTGATTTTGAGCAATAAATAAATAAATGTAAATGAATATTATATATATGTGTGTGCGTGTGTGAGGAGAGAGAAAAAGAACAAGAAAATAGAGAAGATGGACAGAAATTAAAAAGGTATGGGAAGAAAAGGAAAAGGGCAAGAAAAGAGATACATATTTGAGGTCTGATTCCGCAGTATTTAGAGACCTAACTATTGATAATTCAGCTGTGCTGGAATTAAGGGCTACAGGGCTGCACCCTAGACCTGTGTTGTCCAAAAGATATAATATGAGATATATACGTATAGATGAACGTTGAAGTTTTCAGTAGCTGCATTTTTAAAGTATAAAAAGAAACAGAAGAAATGAATGTTAACAATATATTATAAACTCAGTATATTCAAAATATTACTTTAATGAATAATCAAGATAAAATACTAATGACATAGTTCATTCTGTTTTTGTACTGCCTTCCAAATCTGGTACATTTTTTTTTACAGTAACACTGTATCTCAATTTGGACATGAAGTTTTATTAGAACTACTTGATCTAAAACTACTTGATTTAGATTTCATACAATGCATCACTGAAAAAGATAGATTCACATATCCAAATTGTTTTATATGTCATTTTTTCCAATAACTAAGTTGAGTATTACTTGTTTAAATTAATTTATTTTTTATTGAAAGATAATTGCTTTATAGAATTTTGTTGTTTTCTGTCAAACCTCAACATGAATCAGCCATAGCTATACATTTTAAAAAGTTGAATTAAAATGAAACAATTAAAAATTTAATTCCTCCATCTCTTTAGCCATGTTTCTAGTCACATGTGGCTGTCATTCTGGACAGCATAATTCTAAAACCCAGCTCCTTTAAATGTGACCTTAGCACCATGCTATTAGCGTCTCCTGGTAGCTTGTTAATAAATTCAGAATCTCAGACCCAGCACCATACTTACTGAATCAGAATCTGCATTTTAGCAAGACTCCCAGTGATACATGTACACATTATAGTTCAAGAAACACTGCCCCAGATCATATGGATTATTTCATTCCTTTATATTACTGGGTAATATTCCATTTGTGTGTGTGTGTGTATGCATAAATATATATGTTGGTGGGCTAAGTCACTTCAGTTGTATCCGACTCTTTGCACCCTTTGCACCGTAGCCCACCAGGCTCCTCTGTCCATGGGATTCTCCAGGCAAGAATACTGGAGTGGGTTGCCATGTTTTCTTCCAGGGGATCTTCCCAACCCAGGGATAGAACCTGTGTCTCCTATGTCTCCTATACTGGCAGGTGGATTCTTTACCACCTGCACCAGCTGGGCAGCCCAAGATATATACATATAATACGTACATATATATTAATATAGATCTCACATCTTTATCCATTCACCTGTTGATGAACATTTAGATTGCTTCCTTGTCTTATCTATTCTAATTAGTGCTGCTATGAAATAATTTGCAGCAACATGGACGGACCTAGGGATTATCAAAGCTAAATGAAGTAAGTCAGGAAGAGAATGACAAGTAACATATGATATCACTTATATGTGGAATTAAAAATGATACAAATAAACTTATTTACAAAACAGAAGTAGACTCAAGAAAGAGAAAACAAAGTTAAGGTTACGAAAGGGGACAATTTTATGTACATATTACTACATATAAAATAAACAACAAGGACCTACCACATAGTACGGGGAACTATTTCAATATCTTATAATAATATGACACATATATATTACATATGCATATATGTATAACTGAATCACTGCTGAAAACCTGAAACATTGTAAATCAACTATATTTCAATAAATTAAATGATTAAAATTTTGAAAAATAGTAATGTGTGGACACTGAGGTGTGATGCAATCAGGTGACTTAGCCAATACTTCACAGGGAGGGGACTGGAGGAATATATGTAGAATCTAGAAATTTAGAGTTTGTTTCTTATCTGACCACTTACATGGTATTGGTTCACCTAATCCAACTTTTTCTCATTTTGGCCTTCCCACTTATAAATCCTCCATCACACAGGACAACCCATTAGTTTATGAATATAAAATATTTGTACAAGTATTCTAGGGAAAACATAGTAAAGGACCCCTCAGTATATTATTTCAGAACTCCAATTAATGAAAACCACACTTGGTTCTATGGGACAAGACCAGAATTTATGAAGGGGCCACTAACACACTGAAGATTTCATTACTCTTATGATGAGCCTGGTTTAACTTACCCTGTTTTCTAAATCCTTCTGTCTTCTAATTGCTGGTCAGGACAAAGAGGCATCTTTTCCACCCTAAGGAGAGATCAAATGGGCTGGACAATAATGGAAGGTGGCTTTATATCGAGCTTGCTTGTGCCTGTGAAATGTGGTGAATGATGGATGCAATTTCATGCCGAAAACTGGGTTGAATGTGCCAGCTCAGTTACCTGTCTGAAAACCTATAATTATAAAACTTTAGGGGAGGTGGTAGATTTATAAGACCTAATATGAGCACATTTAAAGATAATTTAATAGTTTTAAGAAATGGTTTCAAAATTGCTCAAAAGAATTCACAATTTCATGTTTCATATTAGAATGATAGATTCCTAATTTTTCAATTTAAATTAAAAAGAAAAGTATTGAAATTTGGAATGCCCAGGGATCCAAAATGCCTGGGAGGCAGTGCTGTTTGCATCAGCATAGGTTTTTCCCACCCACAGTATCCAACTTACAGCTGCTCAGTAAATCCAAACATTACAAAATTTTCTAACACACCAGTTTTACTTTCAAACAAACAGAAACTTTCAAAGTTTAATTATATTTGATTCCAAGATTGTTTTCTGGCAGTTTGGCTGTTAAAATTAACAAATTTGTTTGTATAATCATTATAGTCACAAAACTGCAGAAATACTGTGAGATTGAAATATGAGATTTACATAGTTTTGAAACTCTAGGGCATAATCAAGATAGAATTAGAGTGAGTCATTGGAAAGTTAAATTGAGTATTGCTCCATCAGGGGCTTCCTGGGTGGCAGTAGTGGTAAAGAATCCACCTGCCAATGCAAGTGAAGCAGGAGACGTGTGTTCACTTTGAGTTGGGAAGATCCCCTGGAGGAGGAAATGGCAACCCACTCCAGTATTCTTGCCGGAATAATTCCATGGACAGAGGACCCTGGGGGGCTACAGTCCACAGGTCCCAAAGATTCAGATGCAGCTGAGCAAGTGAGCGTGCATGCATGCCATGTAGCATAATTCCAAGTTCTGAGCCCAGAAACTCCTGGCATCATCTGTTGAAGGTTAAGCTATATTTCAGCTGAAGATGCTTTGGTGAAGGCATCGTTATCCCTCTATCCCTTCTGAAATCAAAATAATAGTAAAAATAACAACAACAATAATAGTGATGATAATGATAAAAACTATAGTTACAAAGAGTTTAGAAGGCACAAATGCTAGACCATAGTCAATGACACAAAGGTTGAACATGTAATGAAAAGGAAACTGAGTTGAGGAAGAAAGCCAAGAACTGACAAGTAGCTCTGACAAACATGGCTCCCCCAAGAATAGTACCTACAAAAAAAAAAAAAAGCCCACACCAAGGACACCGCTACTGTAAGGAGCAGCAAATTCTGGGGGCATCCAAGCTACATCTATGAGTATGAAGTGGCAGAGAAGGTGATTAAAAGTGAAGAGAGACACTATACATATACAGTCAACCACCACCACCAACAAAGGTATTTACATAGCAAGATAGAGAAGGAAAAGTAGGTGAACTAGAGCTCTTAAAATGATATCGAAAAGAATATTTTCTAAGGTACACGACACCACACACACAGACACATACATGAAGAACTGCAATTTGAAGTGTTTACTGGAGAAGTAAATGCAAGTATTTTCTCAAAGAATTTCCAATAATTATTAGCTCACTGTGCATTCTCTCTCTCTCACAGACACACACACGACACACATCATAAAGCACCCACAGAAACAAGACCCGTGAGAACGAAGTATGAAAAACAAATGCAAATGTCAGATTTGCCAAATGGAAAACAGAACACACCATATTTGTGTGTGAGTTCCAAAGTAACATTTTACCAAGGCAACATGGTAATATTAGAGAAGCATCAGGAGTCTCCAGGAGCCCTGGGCCTACTAATTCACTCATTGCGCTGCGGTCAGATGGTGGTTAGGGTCACCCACTGTCTTACTTTGCTTGGAAATGAGGGATTTCTAGGACACAAGCTCTCCAGTTCTAAAACGCGACAGTGCAGAGGAAAATCAAATAGCTGGTTGCCATAGACAGGCTCTGGTCTTCAACCTGCCATCCATGAAGTGAGAATTTTTCTGGATCTCTGTAGTCACTGCTGCTGCTGCTGTTAAGTCGCTTCAGTAGTGTCCGACTCTGTGTGACCCCATAGACGGCAGCCCACCAGGCTTCCCCGTCCCTGGGATTCTCCAGGCAAGAACACTGGAGTGGGTTGCCATTTCCTTCTCCAATGCATGAAAGTGAAAAGTGAAAGGGAAGTCCTCAGTCGTGTCTGACTCTTAGCGACCTTAGCAACTCTTAGCGACTCATGGCTTCTCCGTCCATGGGATTCTCCAGGCAAGAACACTGGAGTGGGTTGCCATTCCCTTCTCCAATGCATGAAAGTGAAAAGTGAAAGGAAGTCGCTCAGTTGTATCTGACTCTTCGCGACACCATGGACTACAGCCTACCAGGCTCCTCTGTCCATGGGATTTTCCAGGCAAGAGTACTGGAGTGGGGTGCCATCTGTAGTCACTAGTTCATTGCTATTCATCTAATTTGCCGAGAATCATCTTGTTTGCTTTTGTAGGCTGTCACTCTTCACTCTCAGAAGGCAGATCCCTGGTTTTTTCTGTGTTTCTCAAAATGTGCTTCTCAAACTTCAGTGTGTGTTAGAATCATCTGGAAGATTTGTTAAAACAGACTCTAGGGATCCCCTCCTAGGGATTCTGAATCAGTAGATTGGAGGTGGAGCCAAGACTCTACATTTCTAAAACTTGGCTCATGCTGATGTAGGCAATTCAAAGAATCATAATTTTTGGAATATTTATTGATGATAATAAAAACTAATAAACTAACAGGAAAGGAAGGTCACTTATCAGTGTGACTCTATCTCAATGACTTTTGACCTCTGATTCATCCCTAGTAAACTTATTTTTTTAAATATGGAAACTGGTAGTTTCTGCCAGATGATTCATTGCAATAATTGTACTCACTAGGGCATCTAAAAACTTTGGTTTCTCAGCTCTGAAAGAAAGACATCAACAATAAATTTTGCTATTTCATGCATTTAAAATCTTGGTTTCTCAGTTCTGAAATAACAAACAACTCCATCAATAACACATTCTGCCCTTATGTGCTAAAATAGTGAGGATTATTACATTGGTAACAAACATTCAGTTGACTCCCTCCTAGTGCTCATCCCGTAACAACGTCTTTTGTGATGAATATAAGAAACACATTTGTCTTTACTCATCTCAGATATGCAGATAACACCACCCTTATGGCAGAAAGTGAAGAAGAACTAAAGAGCCTCTTGATAAAAGTGAAAGAGGAGAGTGAAAAAGCTGGCTTAAAGCTCGACATTCAGAAAACTAAGATCATGCCATCCGGTCCCGTCACTTCAGTTCAGTCGTTCAGTCGTGTCTGACTCTTTGTGATCCCATGAATCGCAGCACTCCAGGCCTCCCTGTCCATCACCAACCCCCGGAGTTCACTCAGGTTCACCTCCCTCGAGTGAGTGATGCCATCCAGCCATCTTATCCTCTGTCGTCCCCTTCTCCTCCTGCCCCCAATCCCTCCCAGCATCAGAGACTATTCCAATGAGTCAACTCTTCACATGAGGTGGCCAAAGTACTGGAGTTTCAGCTTTAGCAACATTCCTTCCAAAGAAATCCCAGGGCTGATCTCCTTTAGAATAGACTGGTTGGATCTCCTTGCAGTCCAAGGGACTCTCAAGAGTCTTCTCCATTCATCTGCTGATGGAGATCTAGGTTGCTTCCATGTCCTGGCTATTATAAACAGTGCTGCGATGAACATTGGGGTACACGTGTCTCTTTCCCTTCTGGTTTCCTCAGTGTGTATGCCCAGCAGTGGGATTGCTGGATCATAAGGCAGTTCTATTTCCAGTTTTTTAAGGAATCTCCACACTGTTCTTCATAGTGGCTGTACTAGTTTGCATTCCCACCAACAGTGTAAGAGGGTTCCCTTTTCTCCACACCCTCTCCAGCATTTATTATTTGTAGACTTTTGGATCGCAGCCATTCTGACTGGTGTGAAATGGTACCTCATAGTGGTTTTGATTTGCATTTCTCTGATAATGAGTGATGTTGAGCATCTTTTCATGTGTTTGTTAGCCATCTGTATGTCTTCTTTGGAGAAATGTCTATTTAGTTCTTTGGCCCATTTTTTGATTGGGTCGTTTATTTTTCTGGAGTTGAGCTGTAGGAGTTGCTTGTACATTTTTGAGATTAGTTGTTTGTCGGTTGCTTCATTTGCTATTATTTTCTCCCATTCTGAGGGCTGTCTTTTCACCTTGCTAATAGTTTCCTTTGATGTGCAGAAGCTTTTAAGGTTAATTAGGTCCCATTTGTTTATTTTTGATTTTATTTCCAATATTCTGGGAGGTGGGTCATAGAGGATCCTGCTGTGATGTATGTCAGAGAGTGTTTTGCCTATGTTCTCCTCTAGGAGTTTTATAGTTTCTGGTCTTACGTTTAGATCTTTAATCCATTTTGAGTTTATTTTTGTGTATGGTGTTAGAAAGTGGTCTAGTTTCATTCTTTTACAAGTGGTTGACCAGATTTCCCAGCACCACTTGTTAAAGAGGTTGTCTTTAATCCATTGTATATTCTTGCCTCCTTTGTCAAAGATAAGGTGTCCATATGTGCGTGGATTTATCTCTGGGCTTTCTATTTTGTTCCATTGATCAATATTTCTGTCTTTGTGCCAGTACCATACTGTCTTGATAACTGTGGCTTTGTAATACAGCCTGAAGTCAGGCAGGTTGATTCCTCCAGTTCCATTCTTCTTTCTCAAGATAGCTTTGGCTATTCGAGGTTTTTTGTATTTCCATACAAATTGTGAAATTATTTGTTCTAGCTCTGTGAAGAATACCATTGGTAGCTTGATAGGGATTGCATTGAATCTATAAATTGCTTTAAATTGCTGATGTATAGAACAGTCTTATGGACTCTGTGGGAGAGGGAGAGGGTGGGAAGATTTGGGAGAATGACATTGAAACATGTAAAATATCATGTAAGAAACAAGATGCCAGTCCAGGTTCGATGCACAATACTGGATGCTTGGGGCTAGTGCACTGGGACGACCCAGAGGGATGGTATGGGGAGGGAGGAGGGAGGAGGGTTCAGGATGGGAAATACATGTATACCTGTGGTGGATTCATTTTGATATTTGGCAAAACTAATACAATTATGTAAAGTTTAAAAATAAAATTAAATTAAATTTTAAAAAAAAAGGAAAAAAAAAAGAAATCTTGAAAAAAAAAATCAATAAAAGGCAACACTAATGGATTTCTAAAAAAAAAAAAAAGAGTCTTCTCCAACACCACAGTTCAAAAGCATCAATTATTCAGTGCTCAGCTTTCTTCACAGTCCAACTCTCACATCCATACATGACCACCAGAAAAACCATAGCCTTGACTAGACGGACCTTTGTCGGCAAAGTAATGTCTCTGCTTTTCAATATGCTATCTAGGTTGGTCATAATTTTCCTTCCAAGGAGTGAGCGTCTTTTAATTTCATGGCTGCAGTCACCATCTGCAGTGATTTTGGAGCCCCCAAAAACAAAGTCTGACACTTTCCCCATCTATTTCCCATGAAGTGATGGGACCATATGCCATAATCTTCATTTTCTGAATGTTGAGCTTTAAGCCAACTTTTTCACTCTCCACTTTGACTTTCATCAAGAGGCTTTTTAGTTACTCTTCACTTTCTGCCATAAGGGTGGTGTCATCTGCATATCTGAGGTGATTGAGATTTCTCCTGGCAATCTTGATTTCAGCTTATGCTTCTTCCAGCCCAGAGTTTCTCATGATGTACTCTGCATATAAGTTAAATAAGCAGGGTGACAATATACAGCCTTGACATACTCCTTTTCCTATTTGGAACCAGTCTGTTGTTCCATGTCCACTTCTAACTGTTGCTTTCTGACCTGCATATAGGTTTCTCAAGAGGCAGGTCAGGTGGTCTGGTATTCCCATCTCTTTCAGAATTTACCACAGTTTATTGTGATCCACACAGTCAAAGGCCTTGGCATAGTCAATAAAGCAGAAATAGATGTTTTTCTGGAACTCTCTTGCTTTTTGATGATCCAGCAGATGTTGGCAATTTGATCTCTGGTTCCTCTGCCTTTTCTAAAACCAGCTTGAACATCAGGAAGTTCACGGTTCACATATTGCTGAAGCCTGGCTTAGAGAATTTTGAGCATTACTTTACTAGCATGTGAGATGAATGCAATTGCGGGCAGTTTGAGTATTCTTTGGCATTGCCTTTCTTTGGGATTGGAATGAAAACTGACCTTTTCCAGTCCTGTGGCTACTGCTGAGTTTTCCAAATTTGCTGGCATATTGAGTGCAGCACTTTCACAACATCATCTTTCAGGATTTGAAATCGCTCAACTGGAATTCCATCACCTCCACTAGCTTTGTTTGTAGTGATGCTTTCGAAGGCCCACTTGACTTCACGTTCCAGAATGTCTGGCTCTAGGTTAGTGATCACACCATCGTGATTATCTTGGTTGTGAAGATCTTTTTTGTACAGTTCTTCTGTGTATTCTTGCCACTTCTTCTTAATATCTTCTGCTTCTGTTAGATCCATACCGTTTCTGTCCTTTATCGAGCCCATCTTTGCATGAAATATTCCCTTGGTATCTCTAATTTTCTTGAAGAGATCTCTAGTCTTTCCCATTCTGTTGTTTTCCTCTATTTCTTTGCATTCGTCGCTGAGGAAGGCTTTCTTATCTCTTCTTGCTATTCTTTGGAACTCTGTATTCAGATGCTTATATCTTTCCTTTTCTCCTTTGCTTTTTGCTTCTGGTCCCATCACTTCATGGCAAATAGATGGAGAGACAGTGGAAACAGTGGCTGACTTTATTTTTGGGGGCTCCAAAATCACTGCAGATGGTGACTGCAGCCATGAAATTAAAAGACACTTACTCCTTGGAAAGAAAGTTATGACCAACCTAGACAGCATATTAAAAAGCAGAGACATTACTTTTCCAACAAAGGTCCATCTAGTCAAGGCTATGGTTTTTCCAGTAGTCATGTATGGATGTGAAAGTTGGACTAGAAAGAAATGAGCACTGAAGATTTGATGCTTTTGAACTGTAGTGTTGGAGAAGACTCTTGAGAGTCCCTTGGACTGCAAGGAGATCCAACCAGTACCTCCTAAAGGAAATCAGTTCTGAACATTCATTGAAAGGATTGATGTTGAAGCTGAAACTCCAGTACTTTGGGGCACCTGATGCAAAGAGCTGACTCATTTCAAAAGACCCTGGTGCTGGGAAAGATTGAGGGCAGGAGAAGAGGACGACAGAGAATGAGATGGTTGGATGGCATCACCGACTCAATGAACATTAATTTGGGTAGACTCCGGGAGTTGGTGATGGACAAGGAGGCCTGACGTGCTATAGTCCATGCGGTCGGAAAAAGTTGGACACGACTAAGTGACTGAACTGAACTGAACTGTACTGATCTAAGTGAAATGAGATCGAAACTCCTGGTTTGGGGTTAATTCAATGCTTTTCTACATTGTCTTGCAATTTTACAGAATTCTAATTACGCTGAGCAGAATTGCTCATGGATAATATCTGCTGTCATGGTTCTAAGATTATGCTGAGTGTTACCTGCACACCCTCATCGTTTTGGGCTGGCTTCAATAGTGCAGCTGATCCTTAGCCATCTTCTGCAAACATTGTGCATTTACTAAAAAGTGCTGTAAAGGAATCAGCTTCTGTAAGATGGTCTTTTCTTTCCAGGCACCTTGATTCTTCTCTCAAAAGTGTGCGGCCTTATTCTCTTGAAAACCAAATGGCTTATATGTGGATAGAATAGAGAGATATGTCTCTATCTTGAATAAAGGCATTGATGAAATCCAAGAGAAATAATGGGAAATTATCAGGATATATAAATGAACATACAAAAAAATAAACAACCAACCAATACCTTTCACATGTACAAATAAGAACTAGTTACAGGATAATGGCAAAGGAGATGTCATTTGCAATAGCAATGAAAATGTTGACAGACTTAACCATAAATGAACAAAACATATGGAAAATGTATGTGAGCGAAGTGAAAAGACATCGTTTTCTTTGATAGGAACAGTCAATGTCATTTTCTGTTCCTGACACCAACTGTCTTGCTGTTCACACTGTCCACACCATTCACTGAACCCAGGGTAGGCAAGGCATGAGTTAAGAGGCCGGAGGAAAACTCCAGGAGCCACAGGAACTGCAGACGCTTTTCTTCTTTCCTGGCTGGTGCAGGAGCCGTGGCCACGGAACTGCTGTATTCCCCCCTCTCATTGAGGACCCCACTGGATACAGCCAGGACACAGCAGTAATGCTGAGGCTTTTTGGGTGGAATTGACCTTGGCATAGGACCTTGGCATAACTTATCTCTGTTCCCTTAGAAATCTGATAAAAGTGAAACATTAGTCCTGGTACCAAGCAATCTTGTTTAGGTATGGATGACTCCTTGCATTTAGAAGGGAAGGGTACAAATAGATGGTGGGCGTAATAGCTTTAGTTGGATCCTACAGGTTTATTTGAGCTGATGACCTTCAGAATGATCACCGAGTAGAATCGAATCATTCCTCTGCAGTTCCAATATGCAACTCATTTCAACTGTGCCTTTTATATCCCATTTCGGGAGACCTGTCTTCTATTCCTACCAAATTTTTGTTGCAGAGGAAGAATTGGTGCAGAATCTAGTGAAATTCTTTTAAAAGTGTTCCTGCTATCCTTCTGTTTTGTCAGCTTCCCCTTCACCCTAGTCCTAGAGTTACCTATGTTGCAGTTTCCTGAACCTTTCTATGACCCTAAGGACTGTGTCCTTAAAATTGGTTTTCCATTGTATCCCACAACTGGGATTGTGGGATAAATTCAGCTTTCTTGAATCTTTTAAGTCTGTTACTTCTGAAAATTGCATAGCTGCTGTCTATTTTTCTGGTCTCCTTATTCTTGTGGGTCTGTCTTTTAGGTCAAATACATTTTTCTGTACTTTTTGTAGTATTTTTGAAGAAAGCAAAATTAGATAGCCATATAAAGTTCTCTATTGCACTCTAGGAACAAAGTCACCCCTGTATTTAAATTCAGTTGCATTATACACTATGATTTATTATATTATATTAAATTTATATATTATATAAATTATGTATATACTATATTATATGTATATAATTATATATTAATGCAATATATTATATGTATATAATTATATATTAATATAATACATTATATAATTATATATTATATAATAATTATATAATTTATATAATATATATTTATATAATTTACATATATAATTATATAATGTTATATATATAATATTATATATAATGTAATCTGTATAACATCATATAACATAATCTATATAATATATAGATAATAATCTATATAATATAATATATAATATATTATAATATATAATATAATATAATTATATATCTAATTATATAATATCTGATATATAAATATCATATTATATAATATATAATATAATATAAATATATCATATATCATATAATATATCATATAATATATAATTATATAATAGAATAGAAATATACTTATTGTATTTATAATATATTAATTATATTTATATAATAAAGAAATTATATTTATATTATATATAATAATAGTCATGTATGGATATCAGAGTTGGACTATAAAGAAAGCTGAGCACCAAAGAATTGATGCTTTTGAACTGTGATGTTGGAGAAGACTCTTGAGAGTCTCTTGAACTTCAAGGAGATCCAACCTGTCAATCATAAAGGAAATCAGTCTTGAATATTCATTGGAAGGACTGATGCTGAAGCTGAACTCCAATACTTTGGCCACCTGATGCAAAGAACCAACTTAATGGAAAAGACCCTGATGCTGGGGAAGATCGAAGGGAGGAGGAGAAGGGGACGACAGAGGATGAGATGGTTGAATGACATAACCGACTCAATGGACATGAGTTTGAGTAAACTCCAGGAATTGGTGATGGACAGGGAGGCTTGGAGTGCTGCAGCCCATGGGGTCACAAAAAGTCAGACACGATTGAGCAACTGAACTAAACTGAAAGATATTAAAATATAAAAGTTGAATATAGTGCTAGAATCCCCAAAGATTTATGATGAATGTTTCTGTGTATGAAAAGGCCACAGGAAAAACCTCTTAGAATACCAGATATAAAGGGGAAAAATCTTCACTTGCATATGTCTGTTGGTGTAACTAATCTTGTTGCTGTTGCTGCTGCTAAGTTGCTTCAGTAGTGTCCAACTCTGTGCGACCCCATAGATGGTGGCCCACCAGGCTCCCCCGTCCCTGGGATTCTCCAGGCAAGAACACTGGAGTGGGTTGCCATTTCCTTCTCCAATGCATGAAAGGGAAAAGTGAAAGTGAAGTCGCTCAGTTGTGTCCGACTCTTCGCGACCCCATGGTCTGCAGCCTACCAGGCTCCTCCGTCCATGGGATTTTCCAGGCAAGAGTACTGGAGTGGGGTGCCATTGCCTTCTCCAAACTAATCTTGTTACTGTACTATTATAATTGCACTGTGTTAAACATTAGAGATGCAAGTAAGGCTATTATGAGTTTTGAATTAATTTAATACAGAAAAGCATATTCAAGGAAATGAGTTTTGAACTTTTAAGGAAATTGGTAGAAATGATTTAAAATGCTATTAAAATCCTATATCTACTAGTTCGCACTTGCTAATCTCAAGCTCCCAATCCTTCCCTCCATGCCACCTCTGCCCCTAGGAAACTGCAAGTCTGTTCTCTATGCCTGTGCTTGTTTTGTAGATCTGTTCATTTACGTTGTATTTTCTATTTCACATATACTTATATATGGTATCTTATGGTATTTGTCTTCCTCTTTTTGATTGACTTAGTATGATAACCTCTAGATTCATCCATTTTGCTTCAAATGGCATTATTTCATTATTTTTAGTAGCTGAGTAATATTCCATTGTATATATATCACATCTTTTTCATTCATTAATCTATTGATGGACACTGAGGTTGTTTCCATATCTTGGCCATTGTTAACAGTGCTGCTATGAACATAAGGGTGCATGTATCTTTTGGAATTATAGTTTGTCTGGGTATATGCCCAGAAGTAGGATTGTTGGATCATTCTCATTCTTTTATTTTAAAACAGAAATGTAAGTACACCTGTAGAGCCCAGGGAACTATGCTCAATGCTATATGGCAGCCTGGATGGGAGGGGAGTTTGCGGGAAACTGAATACATGTATATGTATGGCTGGGCATCTGAAATGATCACAACACTGTTAATCAGCTATACTCCAATATAAAATAAAAAGTTAAAAAAGAAAGACATGTAGGTACAAGTGTTCCAATCTCCGCTTCCACTGAGTAGTATTTCCTCCCCATCTTCATATATGGCAACATTAACGTAGTGAGAAGTCTTTACTCACTACTTCCTAATGTTCAGTATAATTCTACATCAGGAAGATATGTAAATACAAATAACTCTGCAGTGGTGGTTTAGTCAGTTCAGTCACGTCGAATTCTTGTGACCAGATGGACTGTTCCCTGCCAGGCTCCTCTGTCCGTGGGATTTCCTAGAGAAGAATGCTGAAGTGAGTTGCCATTTCCTTCTCCAGGGGATCTTCCCGAGCCAGGGATGGAACCCTGGTCTCTAGGATTGTAGGTGGTCTCCTGCATTGCAAGTGGATTCTTTACTGACTGAGCCCCCAGGGAAGCATAAACAACCCTCTGGGTGTAGTAATATGGAACAAGGTGGCAAGAGTGTTTCTCTGTGTACACATATGCATTCTGCTAAGCATAGACATTCTCCAAGGTTTTGTCCAGTTACTTCTCAAGGGCATGATTAAAATCACTAAGGTAGTTCGAGAAGCCCTACTGAGGGGCTGTTAAGAGGTGACATTTCTGAACCGGTCTAAGCACCAGTCAGCTATCTGTTGAGATTATAGAGGACAGCACCCGCTGCTCCACCCACTACTCTCCACGTCATACCCTTCCACAAATTCTTACATCTTCCTGTTCACCTTACCTGCTTTTACTTGAATAATGTGACAAGAGCAATGATCAGTATTATCCATCTTCTACCTTCATGTATTTCCAAGAAAAGCTGGAAGTAATCATTTGGCCTGGATTCCTATTGGGATGAACAATATACAGAATTTTTCTTAAAGCAATCATTTTATTTTGAGTTTTTAAAATGTGGCTAAGCATCCCTAACCATTTGATTGTGCTTTCCAGATCATATTTAATCAGGTAGTAAGCATCTACCATATAAACATGAAAATCTTTTCTCAGCAATTAATTATTAGCAACATTTTTTGAAATTACCTTTCATAGTTTCCATTTAGCTTCTTCTTTTTCCACATGCTTTTTTTTTTATTATGAGAGGAGTGGTTTTATTACCCTCATTTCATCTGATGGTTGATAAAGGACCAGACCAAATTTACTCAGGCTAAACACAGTCAAATAAAATTAAAATCACATTTGTTTGGGGGCAGAAAGTGAAAAATATTTTTCTTTTAATTTTTTCTGTTTTATTTAGGTATAATTGATAAATAAAAGTATAGGATACTTGAAGTGCTCTTCATAGTGATTAATATACATATTGTTGTTCAGTTGCTCAGTCATGTCCAACTTTTGCGACCCCATGGACTGAAGCATGCCAGGCTTCCCTGTCCTTCACCATCACCAGGATTTTGTTCAAACAGATGTCCATTGAGTCAGTGATGCCATCCTGCCGGGGTCCAGCCCCGGCTGATCCAGGGTATTCGAAGGAGAGACGGCGTAGGCGAAGATCAGGAAACAATTGCTTAAGTAAACGTTAATTAAGGATATAAAGAGTAATAGAATGAGGATAGCTCAGTGAGGAAATTTAGTGGAGAAAAGCGGCTGAAATAAGGATAGCTCAGTAGGAAAATTCAGTGAAGAAAAGAGGCGGAATAAAATTCCAAAGCAGGGAATTAACGTCACCTACGAAGGCCGCAGGCATCCTCCCGTTCTCCCGAAGGAGAGGAGACACTAAGGCCTCCCCGGTCGGATCTTAGAAACCCAGGCAAAGTTAGTAGGCTTGACGAGCTTCCCCGCCTCAGAGGAAAAATTCAGCCAGAAGGTGAAAAAAAGAACAATATGGGGAGACCAAAATTCGGTGAACAAAAAGGGGTGTACTTTATTTTTCAAAGTAGTTTATACCTTAAGTTGTGCATAGAGGATAATGGGGGAAGGGGTGGAGTCATGCAAGGACAGCAGTTCCTGGTTCTAATCGAAGCCAGGCTTTCAAACTTATCATATGCAAAAGTTCAGGTGATTTACATCATCTTCTGGCCAGGAGGCCCGTTAACATTTTAAGAAACTTATTTTTCTCTAAAGGTGATTATTCCAAAGTCAGGCGATTATTCTAAAGTCAGGCACCAGCCTCCAAAAAGCATTGGATAGAGTTGCACTCCTATAGGGCAAAGGTGAGGTGGGCTCAATCAAGAAAAGAATTAACTCAAGCGTCCAAGGTTACAAACATTGAGGCTACTACTTACATTTCTATACACCCATTATATCAATCAATACACTGCCAAGGACACAGTAGGTAAGGAGTATGGAGACTTAGCAGCAAATTGGCCCAACAAGTGAAAAACCCTTCACCAATACAATTTCTAATCAATCTTTTAACTACTCAAAAGAATCTGTGTTTAGACAGTTTAGAACATCTCCTGCCTCTCACAGTTGGGAGGCTCTGAACAATCACATGTGGCCGGAAAAACCTATTCAGGCAGGCTAGAGGATTTCCAAAGGAGTTTGTAGGTTGAAACACTGTCACACCCAATAATTATTAACTGGAGCTGTAAGCTAACTCTTTTTTCAGAGAGAGGTAGTGGGGGACAGCCCCCCATAAAGTCAGAGGTGTAGGTGAAAGCACAAAGCAGAAAGTAGGCAGACTCTGGTTTTGGGGGTAGATTGCTCGAGAATTTCCAGGGAGACTCCTGAGGCTTGATCCCGCCTTTGCGTATGCCAAGCCTCCTTCCTCATGACCTTTGCCAGGGGCGGAGCTCGCTCCCCGTACCATCCAACCGTCTTGATTTCTGCTGTCCACTTCTCCTCCTGCCTTCAATCTTTCCCAGCCTTAGGGTCTTGTCTAATGAGTTGGCTCTTCACATAGGTGACCAAAGTATTGGAGCTTCAATATTAAATTCAGTCCTTCCAAGGAATATTCAGGATTGATTTCCTTTAGGATTGGCTGGTTGGATCTTCTTGCAGTCCAAGGGGCTCTCAAGAGTCTTCTCCAACACTACAGTTCAAAAGCATCAGTTCTTTGATGTTCAGCCTTCTTTATGGTCCAGCTCTCATATCCATACATGACTACTGGAAAAACCATAGCTTTGCCTATTCGGAACTTTCTCACAAAGTAATGTCTCTGCTTTGCAATATGTCATCTACGTTTTTCACAGCTTTTCTTCCAAGGGGTAAGCGTCTTTTCATTTCACGACTGCAGTCACCATCTGCAGTGATTTTGGAGCCCCCCAGAAATAGTCTGTCACTGTTTTCATTGTTTCCCCATCTATTTGCCATAAAGTGATGGGACCAGATGCCAAGATCTCTGTTTTTTGAACAGAGTTAAGTTGAGTTTAAGCTAACTTTTTCACTTTCTTCTTTCACTTTCATCAATATGTTCTTTAGTTCCTTTTTGCTTTCTGCCAAAAGGGTGGTGTCATCTGCATATTTGAGGTTATTGATAGAAATCTTGATTCCAGCTTGTGATTCATCCAGCCTGGCATTTCTCATGATGTACTCTGCATATAAGTTAAATACGCAGGGTAACAACATACAGCCTTGACATACTCCTTTCTCAATTGTGAAACAGACCATTGTTCCATGTTCAGTTCTAACTGTTGCTTCTTAACCTGCATACAGATTTCTCAGGAGGCAGATAAGGTGGTCTAGTATTCCCATCTCTTTCAGAATTTTCCACAGTCTGTTCTGATCCACACAGTCAAAGGCTTTAGCGTAGTCCATGAAACTGAAGTTGATGCCTTTCTGAAATTCTCTTCTTTTTCTGTGATCCAACGGATGTTGGCAATTTGATTTCCGGCTCTTCTGCCTTGTCTAAACTCAGCTTGAACATCTGGAATTTCTCGGTTCATGTACTGTTGAAGCCTGGCTTGGAGAATTTTGAGCAATACTTTGCTAGCCTGTGAAATTAACGCAGTGTGCTGTAGTTTGAACATTCTTTGGCATTGTCTTTCTTTGGAATTGGAATGAAAACTAACTTTTCCAGTCCTGGGGCCACTACTGAGTTTTCCAAATTTGCTGGCATATTGAGTGCAGCACTTTCACAACATCATCTTTTAAGATTTGAAAAAGCCCAAGTGGAATTGCATTACCTCCACTAGCTTTGTTCATTGTGATGCTTCCTAAGGCCCACTTGACTTTGCATTCCAGGATATCTGGCCCTAGGTAAGTGATCATACCATCATGGTTATCTGGGTCATTGTGGTTATCTGGATCTTTTTGTATAGTTCTTCTGTGTATCCTTGCCACCTCTTCTTAATATCTTCTGTTAGATCATACTGTTTCCGTCCTTTAATGTGCTCATCTTTGTATGAAATGTTGTCTTAGTATCTCTAATTTTCTTGATGAGATCTCTAGTCTTTCCCTTTCTATTGCTTTCCTCTATTTCTTTCCTCTATTGATCACTGATCACTTAGGAAGGCTTTCTTATCTCTCCTTGCTATTCTTTGGAACTCTGCATTTAGATGTGTATCTCTTTCCTTTTCTCCTTTGCCTTTCACTTCTCTTTTCTCAGCAATTTGTAAGGCCTCCTCAGACAGACATTTTGCCTTTTTTAATTTCTTTTTTGGGGGGATGGTTTTGGTCACTGACTCCTGTACAGTGTCCTAAGTTATCCGTAGTTCATCAGGCACTCTATCTATCAGATCTAATCCCTTTGAATCTATTTGTCACTTCCACTTGTGTATAATCACAAGGGATTTGATTTAGGTCATACCTGAATGGTCTAGTGGTTTTCCCTATTTTCTTCAATTTAAGTCTGAATTTGTCAATACGGAGTTCATGATCTGAGCCACAGTCAGCTCCTAGTCTTGTTTTTGCTAACTATATAGAGCTTCTCCATCCTCGGCTGCAAAGAATGTAATCAATCTCATTTCAGTATTGACCACCTGGTGATGTCCAAGTGTAGAGTCATCTCTTGTGTTGTTGGAAGAGGGTGTTTGCTATGACCAGTGCATTCTCTTGGCAAAACTCTGTTAGCCTTTGCCCTGTAATATACATATACATTGTTAAGTTATTTCCATCATGTAGTTTATTAACACGTCCATCACCTCATATATTAATCCTTTTCTTTTTTGATGAGATCATTTTTTTAATTGAAGTATAGTTAATTTACAATGTTATATTAGTTTCAGGTATGCAGCATAGAGATTCACTATTTTAAGCATTATATTCCATTTAAAGTTATTATTTAATATTGGTTATATTCCCTGGATAAGATACACCCTTGTATCTTATTTGTTTTATACGAAGTAGTTTACACCACTTAATTCTTTCTGCCAGTCTTGCCTTTCCCCGATCCCTCTTCCCACTGGTTTGTTCTCTTTCAGTCTGTTTCTGTTTTGTTTTATTCATTCATCTGTTTTATTTTTTAGATTCCATGTATGAATGCCAACATTCAGTACTTGTCTTTCTCTGTCTGACTTACTTCATTGAGCATTACACCCTCCAGGTCCATCCATGTTGTTGAAAATAGCAAAATTTCATTCTTTGTGCAGCTAAGTAAACTCCATTGTATATATATTCTACATCTGTATCCACTCATCTGTTGATGGACTCTTAGGTTGTTTCTATATCTTAGCTTCTGTAAGCAATACTTATGTTTTTGAACTAGTGTTTTCACTGTCTTCAGATATATATCCAGGAGTGAAATTGCTGGATCATGAAAAATGTTTTTCTTCTAATGCATCAAGTTTAAAAATGTTCAATGGAAGCAAATATTCTAGCAATTCTATTAAATAAATAAGCTGTTTCTGAATGTGTCCCTTTCAATAGGATGGCTTAGAAAAAAGTAAGAGTTGTGTGTATGGTACATAGGAAATGTATCAGTAACCCACAGTACCACAGACTAAGAATATATTTTTAAAAATAGATAAAGTTATTCAGAATAACCCCAATAAACACCATATGCCATGTGCATGGTATGAAAGTAAAGACTCTAAACTCCCAGAGTAGTCTGAGGTTTGAGATGATCATTCAGTCAGTGACTGACTCATGTAGGTATTGTGATATATTAACAATTTTCTACTTTCAAAGTTAATCCACAGATTTCTTTGTCCTTCAATAGAATGGTCATATCAGGTGATAAGAAACCAAAGAAAAATGATTAATAAAACATTCATTGTATGGTTAAACAATTTTAATGATACTTTATTATTTTAATTATTAAAACTTATTCAGAATTTTTTCCAAATATATCTGTCGATAGAAGCATGTACATTTGTATGCCTATTTAACTTTATTATGAACATTTTTAGCAATATAAATAAAAATTTTATATATGTACATTATATTATTTATATTTATATATTATACATAAATATTATATATACATATACAAAATGTATTGAAGCACATAACTGTGTTTGTGTATATAAACAAAGATATGTACTTGGAGAAATTCTAAAACATATTTCTATAATTAAAATAAATATGTGTAAAATTAATTCATTAATGATTAATGGTTTATTGATTTCTCTTTGGTTTTGTATAATATATGTTGTAACATTAGACTGAAATAATCTAATGAACTAGGTAATAATATTATATATAAATTATACCATAATCTTGCTTTAGTCTTCCCTTTTGTAAGGAGTTCTTAGTATTTCAGACTCTTTCCCCCATAAATATTGAATACAACTGGAAAAAGGACCCTGGTGAGCGAGAAAGGACCTCTCCTTATTTCCTGATGTTTCTGTAATGGAGACCTAGCTTCTGACTCTCTACCTAATTTATTCCCATATTTCATGTGTTAGAGGACTTGATATATCATCTCATTCTTTTTTATTTCACTCCCTTTTCTTTCTTGGTTCTGCCCAGTACAGTTGAGGCCCAACATTCAGATGAGTTCAGGGTAAACACCTAAAGATTCCCCTTGGCTCTTCTAAAAGCCTCTGAAAGATAAAATAGTCAACAGAATGCAGAGTATCAGGTTCCTCCATTGTTTTCAGATGGAATATCATGAAATGTACACCTTGGTCTATATAAACATCAGATGCAAATGGAGACATGCATTCCAGGAGGGATGTGCTTGTGGCAAAACAAAGTCTTGATTGCAATCTTATCTTCCTCTGGCCTCTTAACAAGGCAGGATATCATCAAGTATTTAAATAAAGGCTTCACCTTCTCCGCCAGCCCCAATGATCATGGCATCTGTCCGTGCTTTAAGTGAGACCTTAAGCCCCTTTCTGAAGATCCATGTTTACCATTTTAGGAGTGGGAACTTATGAAGTGTTAGGAGTGACCGATCAGGGCAGAAGAATTTTACCATTCTTCCTTTAAAAATTGGGAAGAAAAGTATTAAAAGTGGACAGGTAATTTGAGGTTTATCATTTTTATTGAATTAAAGACACAAGAAGTGTTATAATGCTCTCAAAATTTTTGTATGAAACAGCTTCTGTTGTCATATTCAAGATACAAAAGATATTAAAGAAAAGTGTTCCTGTTATGTAAAAAATCAATGAGAATGTCAAAGATGTCAATTCAGATAATACCCCTGTCTGCCCATGGCCTTGTCGCTTGTTATTGGCTTTGTGTAGCTTTCTACCAACTTCAGGATCAGTTTTGCTTGTGGGCAATTTAACAGAGGCTGGTACCTCAACTTGTATGATTCTTGGAGTGCACTTTTGAGCTTCTAAATATACCCTCTGTGGTGCTAGTTACATTAACTTTAGCTATAATTGTTGTCATAAAGGCATCACAGCCAAAGCAGGAAATTCTCATGTCCAGATTCACAGATGTCTGTGGACCCAAGTCCCCAAGTCTTTCTCTTATCTTCCTACTAGAAAATGTGTCACTCTGTAGTATATTTAGTTATCTATCTCTTGAGTAGACAATATGCTTTTGAGAGCACTAATTCAATCTTATTCAATATATTCTATAGAAAGTGAATCAGTGAAAGTCATTCAGTTGTGTCTGACTCTGCGATCCCATGGACTATACTGTCCATGGAATTCTCCAGGCCAGAATACTGGAGTGGGGAGGCTTTCCCTTCTCCAGGGGATCTTCCCAATCCAGGGAATGAACTCAGGTCTCTTGCATTGCAGGTAGATTCTTTACCAGCTGAGCAACAGAAAGTGTTCAATTGATATGCTTATACAAATAAATGGAATAGAGTGATGCATTAAGCCAAGAATTATATATTGTTTTGAAGTTTTTAAATAGATATCCTCATTTAAAATTTGAAGCAGCCCCTAGAAGAAGGAATCTTTATCCTTTTATACAGATGAAGGAAATGAGACTTAAGGAATTTAAGTTATGCATTGAAAGTAAAAAGCTGTGATATCAAAATGGCTAAGAGCCTGGACTATGAAATCATACTAAGTTTGAATCCTAACACCACTACTATTAGTTATGCACAATAGGAAGTTACTTAATTTCTCTGTTTCCTCATCTATAAAATGGGTATGGTCACAGTAACAGCCTCATTGTATTGCATTTAAGGGTCTAAATGATAATATATTTTATCATTAAATTAATCAATGTAAGGACTTTCCTGGTGGTCCAGTGGTTAAGACTCCACACTACCAGCGCAGTAGGCATTGGTTTGATCCTTGGTTCTGGAACAGAGATCCCACATACCACATGGCACACTCAGAAATTTTTGATTTAATATAGATTAAATAGTGGAAACAGTGTCAGACTTTATTTTTTTGGGCTCCAAAATCACTGACTGCAGCCATGAAATTAAAAGACGCTTACTCCTTGGAAGGAAAGTTACGATCAACCTAGATAGCATATTCAAAAGCAGAGACATTACTTTGCCAACAAAGGTCCATCTAGTCAAGGCTATGGTTTTTCCTGTGGTCATGTATGGATGTGAGAGTTGGAATGTGAAGAAAGCTGAGCACCGAAGAATTGATGCTTTTGAACTGTAGTGTTGGAAAAGACTCTTGAGAGTCCCTTGGACTGCAAGGAGATCCAACCAGTCCATTCTAACAGAGATCAGTCCTGGGTGTTCTTTGGAAGAAATGATGCTAAAGCTGAAACTCCAGTACTTTGGCCACCTCATGCAAAGGGTGGACTCACTGGAAAAGACTCTGATGCCGGGAGGGATTTGGGGCAGGAGGAGAAGGGGACGACAGAGGATGAGATGGCTGGATGGCATCACTGACTCGATGGACGTGAGTCTGGGTGAACTCCGGGAGTTGGTGATGGACAGGGAGGCTTGGCGTGCTGCAATTCATGGGGTCGCAAAGAGTCGGACACAACTGAGTGACTGAACTGAACTGAATATCTGAAAACCTTAAAACAGCATCTGGCACATAGAAATTACTATACAGATTTGTGGGTGTCACTCTGAATATAAATTCAATGCACTTTATATTGAACTATAACTGAATCTTAACCATTATTTCAAAAAATATTCCTAGAGAAAATTGTATTCCGAGTTTCAAATAAACAGTTCAGGAAGACCTTTTGAAACAGATTTGGCCACCGACATTGATTTAAAATGACTGACTCAGTTTCTTGGAAACTCTAGCATCTACAAAGGACTGTATTAATATTATCAGCAATATTGATATGGTATCTTAAGTTTTGCAATGTTGTGAGAGGGGCTGAGGGGAATGATGACGCTGACATGAGAAGTGTTGATGCTACAAGCACACAGACCTACATTTCAGTATTCGCACCCTGTGGGGTCCTCTTTCTTTTAACCAGGATAACTTGTGACTGACCTTAGTTTTCTTTTTACTGTTGTGAAGTACACATAATATAAAATTAACTACTTAAAAGTGAATAGTATAGTACATTTGCAATATTGTACAACCACCACCTCTATTTCCCAAACACATCATCCTCCCCAAAGGAAACTCCCTGCAAAAATAAGGAGTTCCTCCTCCTTTGCCTGTCTCCTCTCCTGCTTAGTCCCTGTCAGTCACCAATCTACTCTGCCACAAGATGGAAACCAAGTAAGAAGGCCCAATGCCCTGGGACTTCTCCACTGTTAGGAAATCCAACCAGCTGCATGGAGAAGAAACCCAGGGAGACGGATCCCAGCCAGAGCTGCGTGGTTCAGCTAGGCCAGCTGACAGGTCATAGATGTGAGTGAAGCAGCCTTCTGGGATATCCATAAGGTACCACATGGAGAAGAAAGGTGAACTCTGTCAACAGTCAGAGCTAAGGCTCAAGACGTGGTCTCAGGGAAGCTATCGCAGCATTCATGGTTATTCAAGACACACCAGCTCAGCCTCCAGCAATAAGTAAGTGGATGGATGGATGGACAGACAGATAACAGTATATTACAAAATGATAATGTGATGTGAAACCAAACAAAAGCAGAGTAAGAAGGGTCAGGAGTGCTGTGCCATGGGTGGGGGCAAGTAGAAGAGCTAACTAGGTTGATCTGAGCAAGCATCACATTTCTGACCAAGGACCAATCAAAGTTTTTCAGGAGAGAAATTGCATGATTTAACAAATCTTTAAAAAAAAAAAAACCACTTCCCAGTCACAGCAATAAATATGAGGAGAGGGGTGAATGGCCTGCTAGCATCTAAGCACTTATCTTTAAAATATAAATAAATAAAAGTGCCAGCAGCATGGGGAAACCCACAGAATGGGGACATGTAAGTGTGGCAGTTGCATACAGGATATTCCCGGACTCAGGTGCTCCAGTCTCTACACACACTTCCTGAATTTTCAGATCACAGGGACCTGTGAGGTCATAACAATTCCTTGGTTCTGGGATAAAATTAAATCAATGAGTTAATGAAGGAAAAAACAGCAGAGGGAGGAGGGGGAACACATTTTTCAAGGAAATCGCTAAATTAATATTTTGCAAGCTTGCCTGAAGTGAAAAAAATTTGTTCTCATAAAAATCATAAATAAAACCTGAGGCTGTGCTTAAGGGGCTCTTTGAGAATCAGGCCCTCACTGCCCCTGACCCACCTGAATTTAGAGATTTCCCTGAAATCCCTAAAGCAGATCCCAGGCGCCTAAAACTCTGCAGACCAAGTTCAAACAGACAACCAGGAGGAAATCAATGTCAAAAAGCTTATCCTGGGTAGTAGAATCATACCAAAAAAAAAAAAATCACTTGGCAACTTTAGTGCACTTTCAGAACTTCAAAGGAAGGACAGTTAAAAACCAAAACAAACAAAGAAAAAAATCTTAATTTTAACAATAGCAGTAAATATTAGAATCTACATTGTAAGTGTATAAATGAAAGTTTAAACCCAACAGAAACATTTGATTTTATCATAAATGTCCACATGATATGCCAACTTAAAATAAGCCATGTATATATATATATTAATATTCCACTTCATCACAAAATAATTAGTTTATTATTATCTTTGTAAAATGTGACTATAGGATTTACTATGGGGAGCCGTTAAATAGGGTCCTTTGCTGTATCAAAGATTATTCTCTTTATAAGCATTTAATTCATAATCAGCAGTTCAGAGGAACTGAGAATCCCCTTCTCAGGCAGTGGCCATGCTGTATAGCTAACATTTCAAAAAATATAACTGCAAGCCTGGTTTACTTAAAAATTGTATTTACTTGTTTTTCTATAAGGGCAAGGAAAGAGAGCCCCAAAGGTAGAAATGGCACTGACAAAAATAACAAAAGAAAGAAAAGGGAAAAAGTCAGTTATTTTTTTAGCCATTTTGCAATTCACTTGAGAATAATTCTGGCAAGTGCACAGTTACTTTTGTAAATGTTGTAGCGGAAAGTGGATGGTCTGATTCATGATGCTGAGTTTTATGAACTCAATCCCGGGCAATTTATGTGACTTTAAGTTATCTTCACAAAGTTTGAACCCACTCCAGGCCTCCTGTGGAATTTTCCCCTTTTCACTGACATGTGTAGACTAGAGTAGGAAAATCATCTGGGTGTCTGTTGAAAATTTAGATCCCAGCGCCCCACTGCAGATCCCAGGAAGCTGTAAAGTAACAAGGCCTTTGGTGTGTGGGATGGTAGGATAAACCATCACTGCCTCCTGTAAGGTTGGCAGCCAGTGGCTTATAGACCTCGATCCTGGTCAACAGAATTTACTAGCAATGGTGTGGCTGAGGGAAGGCAGTGAACAGCTCTGGTCTTACTTTCTTCTAATTCAGCATGAGATGATCAGTGCACTGGCAAGGAAGCCAGCGAAGCTTCACCTGCCATCCCCCCTGCTCTCATTCCCCCCCAAAACAACCCACTCCCCATCCATGGAAAAAATTGTCTTCCCAGAAATTGGTCCCTGGTGCCAAAAAGGATGCGGACCATTGATCTAGAATGAGCTTCACTGAGATTAAGATTAATTTGAAATCTGGTTAAATCTTCATCTTGTCTGTGTTTACACATACTACATTCTAATACGAATATCAGATGACATGTTCTATTCATCATAATTCCCAGGTGGTTCAGTGGTGCAGAATCCTCCTGCCTATGCAGGAGACATCAGAGCTGAGGGTTTGATCCCTGGGTGGGGAAGATCCCGTGGAGGAGGGCACGGCAACCCCCTCCAGTATTCTTGCCGGGATCATCCCAAGGACAGAGGAGCCTGGCAGACTACAGTCCATGGGGTTGCAAAGAGTCGGACAGGACTGAGCACGCACCCACATTAATCCTTTCCTTAGAAGACGCCAATAGTCTGTCAGAACCTTCCACACTAACTGGGCGTCCGCAATGTGAACGCCAGTTTTCACTGAGTGCCTGTTGGGATGGCAGAGTCGGGACGGTTTGCTGGAACTGGTGGATCTTTTTCTGAATATATGTGGTGCAGAAACTGGTGAATCTGTTTTGTAAAATAGACCACAGTGCACAAATCTGCGGTGAGGAGGACAGGGTCTTTCTGTGGAGACACTTGGGAGAGGAGTGGCCTCGGGGCTGGTGTTACTCTCTTTGTCACTAGATGTCACTGCATGCACGAGTGTGCTCTGTGACCAAGAGCCAGGAAAGAGGCAAAATAGATTCTGAGAGCCTGTCCTGTGATCCTGCTTGGAAGATATCTGTACTTTGGATCTCTCAGAGGCATTCTCACGATCCCATTTAATTAGGCTAATCCCCCTTAATACTCTGTAGTTTGACAGATTGTGCGAAATCTAATTTAAATGTGTGCAAATCTTTTGCCATTCATCGGAAACTTTTGGAGGGTCATATGTGGTAAATGTGTCTTACTCAATGTTTCTTTTGACTTAGAAGTTTGGACAGGATGCAGATTGGCTACTTACATGCTACCTTTTTATAAAAAAACTGAAATGTAGTTGATTTACAATGTTATGTTAATTTCTGGTATACAGTAAAGTGATTCAGTAAATATATATATTTATGTAAATATATATATTTACATTATGTTTTACTACAAGATATTAAATTTTGCTATCTGTACTGTACATTAGGATCTTTTTCTTTGTTTATTTTATTATATGCTTCTCATTCAGGGTTATATCCTGGTAAAACACCAATTTATTCTCAATCAGAACGAAACATTGAATAGATATTCAAAACTGACTTCAAATGTAGACTGTTTGCTAGCTACTTGCTTCAAAGCTAAAAAACATTAATTAAACTTTCTGGTCCCTCTATCCATCCTTCCAAATTTCAGGCTTATTTTTGCATCCTTTGGTGTCAAAGTTATGCTCAGTGAAGCACTTGTCCATATCTCCTTACTGAGTTTGCTGTATTTGCAATCTGTGCTTGAGAGAGGAATTCAAGTTGACACTACAGCCTTCTAAGGGGACAGTAATTTACATTTTCCCATCTTATTCCCAGACACCAAAGAAATCTGTGACAATATTGTTAAGAAGATCCTATAGGGTCATAAGTGAAATTACATCCTCATATTTTTATTTGCCAAGATCTCCTGGCAGGCAGGCATTTTACCCAAGGCTACTAGCCTTTAGATTCTGTCTCCTTAGTTGCTGAACCAAATGTGAATAGATGTCTTACTGGAATTTGGTAAGCAGGTCCCTAAGTTGAGGTCCTCCACGCCTGCCTTTGATCTGCTCTCATGAAATGAGCACAAATAAGAAGGTGGAAACCCAAGTTAGCTTGTGAATTTTTCATGTGGCTATGGAAGATCTGGGCATTGGTTTCCTCATCTGTAAGAGGGAAGTAATCAAATCTACCTGTATCTACCTCACAAGGTTGCTAGGGGAATCAAAAAGATAATAGAGTTGGAAAAAAAAGCAAAAGCGTTACAAATATCCATGACCTTATCTTCGTCTCCCTCGTAATCTCATTGGAACATGTGTACTTTTAAATAAATTTAAAACACATATGGATTCATACCACTTTCAAAAGTTATCTATGACCTCTTTCTTAAAGTTTATGTGATTGTGCAGCCAATAACCAAAGTTGACTACACTTTTGGGACCAGATATGCATTTTCTTGCGCTCAGCCAGCAGGCTGTATGTGACAAATTAAAAGACGAGGTGATATCACAGAACATGGTGATGGTGGCTATTCCTGGGCACCCTCATGGGTTAAATTCTGGCAACAGGGCACAGATCGCGTCTACTGTAGTGCAGACCTGGAGGTGCTTGGGATGCACTGGGAAGTGTGGAGAGCAGAGGAAAGCACACTTGCGCAGCTGAAGCCATGACAAGTCTCAGATGAGGCAAAACTGTTCATGTAGGACCCAAGCATCAGTTTTTGTTTCTTAGAAATATAGCCCAAGAGAACGTTATGTAAATCTTGTTGGATATGAAATCGTTCTTACTAAACAGCATTTTGATGAGTCTGAGGTAAACAAATCAGACCCACACAGATTAAATTTCCATTAAAGTGCACAGGATTTTAAGAATGGGTTAGGGGGGAAGAGCTGAGAAAACTAAGGCGAGTTTAATTAAATCTCAAATGAGGTCTGGTTTTGCCCCAAAGCTACTCTTCAGATAGCCTTCTGACTTTCTTTTTAAAACATCGAGTCCCACGAAATGAGGAATTACGCTGAAGACAGCACATTTAGTCAGGGGGCTACAGACCTCAGAGGGCTCCTCTCTGCCTTAGTTCAGGTTTCGATGGGCACCACGGGGCTGAAAGGGATCCTCTAATTATGGGCGGGATTAGCACTCAGCAGCCGATGTGTTGTTCTTCGTGGCTTTCAGCCCTCGTGGTTTCTCGGTTCCTTATGGTCACTGTGGCCACCTAGAAATTCTTTTCAGGAGCATAATAACCAGATCAGCTGCTGCAGACTGGAGCCGAGGCCGAACAAAGGCAGGCGGAGGGCCCTCCCGCAGCCCAGGTCTGTTCACAGATCCCAGAGGGCACCCCGGGGTCACAGCAGACAAAACCATCCTCCGGCCCCTTTTGATAAGGCTCTGTCCCTCACGACCCACTGCCTCCACTGAAGGCCGTGGGGGTGCACTCCAACAGCGTGCTCTCTGCCAACAGAAACACTAGCAGTGGAAAAAGCGACCCACGCAGGCCCTGCAACAGCAGGAAGCCTCCCCTAGTTAATTCCCCTTCGCAGATGTCTCCGTGGAAAGCTTGAAGGTCGATACCAGGCCTTTATTTTTCAGAATCTGTTTTTAATACTCATCTTCAGCTGGAGTCATTTTAACCTATGCATAGCAGCAAATGGAGGGAGAAATCAGTGGGCATTTATTTTATTATAAGGAGAGTTAGGGCAGCTTCTCCTTCTTTGCTTTGTTCACCCATCGCCTGATACTGCAGCACAAACAGGTTCCTAAGCAGCATCTGGTCCCTCTCAGAGAAGGATTCCACAGGCATTTTATCTCTTTCAGGGCTTCAATAGTGGCCTCTGGGGCAGGCGAACATCCGGCAGGGTATTACCTGGCTGATCAGGCCGCCTACCCACACGCTGCTCTGCATTCCCCAACATCGCTTCCCCTCTGCCCAGCGCCATGGGGACGTGGCCGAGGGCTGGACAGTGGGCTCAACGTTGAGCCAGAACCCCGGCATCAGTAATGACACTTGTTATTAACAATAAGGTTGCATTATGTTGCTTCAGAACGCGGCTCCTTGTCAGCAGCACTGGCCTGCCAGTTGCTCGCTTACAGCCTGGCCCTCAGAAGCCAGGACCACTCACCTGTCAGGCTCTTAAACCTGCCAAAGAAGAAACATAGTAGTAACAACAGAGTCGCTGTGAAGTGCTAGCGAGACAAGACTCCAGATATAAAAGTACATCCACACTATCGGGTGGAAGATGGAGAGCTGGTGAGAAGTTGCTGTGGAGCAGAGGGAGGCCAGTCTGGCCCTGTGTGAAGATCTGGAGGCAGGGGAGAGGGGTGCATGTATAATATGGCTGATTTGCATGGTGGTGTGGCAGAAACTAGCACAACATTGAAATCATTTTAAAAATACTTAAATAAAAAGCTATATCTTGTATCAGGTGACAAAAGGTGCATTTTAATGTGTTAGTAGAGAGCTGTTTGGGCTTCCCGGGCGGCACTAGTGGTAAAGACACTGCCTGCCAGTGCTGGAGACATAAGAGACACAGGTTCAACCCCTGGATTGGGAAGATCCCCTAGAAGAGGGCATGGCAACCCACTCCAGTACTCTTGCCTGGAGAATCCCATGGACAGAGGATTCTGGTGGACCTCAGTCCACAGGGTAGCAAAGAGTCAGACACAACTGAAGCCACTCAGCAGCAGCGGAGAGCTGTCTAACTACAAAGGCTTTTATATAGTTGCAAGCATGATTTGGAAAAAGCAAGAACGGGCCTGAGACATCCCAGAGTTGTTACTTTGCTAGGATTGAGGGGCAAAGTCAGGGAGCAGGGTCTGGAAGCCAGAAGGATTCTAGGGAGAGGAGCACCCTGACTTTGTCAGGGGGTGCAGCCACAGCAAGGCAAGAGGAAGGGGGTGGGGGGAGGGTGGGCACTCAGAGCACCGTCCTTGGACCGTGCCCCCACCTGGACTGTCTGTATCTCCTACCTGCCTCCCAAGCTAAGCAGCAGCTCTGACCACAGCCCCTTGGCATTCAGGTATGTGTGGAAGGCGTTTTACACTTAAGAAATTTGGCCTGGAGGTGTTTTTTGGCAGGGGAGCGTGCATGGCCCACATGCGCAGCAAACACACTGGAAAGTGGATGTTCCCACACGTGGGTGTTAAGTTGCTTCAGTCGTGTCCAACTCTTTGTGAAACTATGGATTGTAGCCTACCATGCTTCTCTGTCTATGGCATGCTCCAGGCAAGAATACTGGAGTGGCATGCCATTTTCTTCTCCAGGGGATCTTCCTGACCCAGCAACTGAACCCGAGTCTTTTACGTTTCCTGGCTTGGCAGGCAAGTTCTTTACCACTAGTGCCAGCTGGATGCTCCCATTAGTTCAGTTCGGTTCAGTCACTCAGTTGTGTCCAGCTTTTTGCGACCCCATGGACTGCAGCATGCCAGGCCTCCCTGTCCATCACCATCTCCCGGGGTTTACTCAAACTCATGTCCATCGAGTCAATGATGTCATCCAACTGTCTCATCCTCTGTCATCCCCTTCTCCTCCTGCCTTCAGTCTTTCCCAGCATCAGGGTCTTTTCAAACGAGTCAGTTCTTCACATCAAGTGGCCAAAGTATTGGAGTTTCAGCTTCAGCATCAGTCCTTCCAGTGAATGTTCAGGACTGATTTCCTTCAGGATTGACCAGTCTGATCTCCTTGCTGTCCAAGGGACTCTCAGTATTCCCATAAGTAGCCCTAAACCAGTGGCTGGCAGAAATCAGCCAATAGCTCCCCAGCTTCCTCACTCTGCACCAGCTTCCAGAGCTCCCCCAGAACCAGGGCCAGTTGGCCACAGTGAAACATGCTCGATAGCATACGCACCGGTGGACTCATTCCATCCCCTGCACCTCTCCCCTACATCCTGGGATCACCACCCTGGTCAGTTATTTACAGGACAATCCCTCTCTCAGCCTCTGCTTCTGAGGGAGCCCACACGAAGACAAAACCCACAGGTATCCCCCTTGTGGGTCAGCCCCGGGGTACAGAGCAAGCGGGAGTGGATGTGGGCAAGAAGCAGGAGCCCCCCACAGGTGGTCTGGTATAAGCTGCAGCACTTTCCCTGGCTGTATCGGCTTGGCAGCTGCAGCAACAATGGTACACTGTTTCCTCATTTTGTCCCTCTGACACAACACCCCTTGGAACTCTATTCCCCAGGTTCCCCTCCTATACATGACATTTGACTCAGTGGGAGTGTTTGTGGAGTCCTAGCTCAGCATTTTATGTATCAATATTATATAAAATTTGTGTAAGAGATGGACATGAGCCATTCTAGGTGGGATGAGGGGTTAGTTGGGGGATGGGAGATAGGGATAGGGAGATAGTTGGGGGATGAGAGATAGTCATAAAAAGATTAAGTATAAATGAAAATTAAGAAAGCCTTAAAACTTGAATGAATATATATGTATGTCATGCCATCAATTAGCAATTAAAAGAGGGCTGAGTGGGTGGGCACAGCAGAAATAGGAAGCTACCAAGGATCCTTTAATTTGAGGCATGCAGGCACAAAATCCTACCATCAGCACCAGAGTCCAGATTTAACATAAATCTGGGCATTTAATGTAATATAAAAGGAGAACAAAGTACCCACTGTGAATTGTGGTAAAACCGGATTTCTTATAACACATCTGAGTAGTTCAGGTTCCAATCAAATTCCAACAGATTGTGTTAGAGTTAAAATGATTACGTAAAAAATAAGAATGACTTCAATCAAATCACTTATTGGAGCATAATTAACCCCAGGGCCCATAACGGAGACTGGCACATAGTTGGTAAAAATTGATGGGTGGATGGAAAGATTGATGATTGTATGGGCTAGCCCTGTAGTATAAAACTAAAGAAACCCAATGGGAATCAAAAAAAAATATATACTAATATTCATCCACAATCTTCCTTGTCCAATATATACATCGGGCTTCCCAGGTGGCACTTGTAAAGAATCCACCTGCCAATGCAGGAGACATAAGAGACATGGGTTTGATCCCTGAGTCAGGGAGATCCTCTGGAGGAGGAAATGGCAACCCACTCCAGTATTCCTGCCTGGAGAATGCCATGGACAGAGGAGCCTGGCAGGCTACATTCATGGGGTCGTGCACACACCCCTCCCCCCCACACATACATACACATAGTTTTTGAGGGGGATTGGGGGAAATTGCTGTTTTTGCATGAATAGAAACAAAGTTCACATTTCAATCGTGTTTATGATCTCTGTGGCATATTGCATAAGACTTGGGGGAAAGGTTTGTTTTGAATTGAATTGAATTTTTTACTGAATTAAAAATATTTGACTCCCTTAAATTACCTAGAGCGTAGGACACCTCATTTAAAACTCCAAACTTTGTTATTTAGTTAAATATTCTTAGCATAGTAAGGGAATCCTAGGAAATGGACTAAAGTCACTCTCCAGTATGGCCAAGTCCCTGGGATTACCCTTGGCAATTTCAAGGGCTGCCCCAACTGTGAAGAGAAGTGGGTTGAAATTGTTTTGCACATCTGACCTGGAATGAATTGCTTCAGACATGCTAATGGGGTAGAATTTTAAGGTATACAAACACAAGCAAAAATAACAACAAAGAAAACATCATAGCCTCCACTGAGGGTGACTATTTGTTTGCAGTGGTTTTTGAAGCTAAAAACTATAAAGGTCCTCTCTTCTGATATGAAACTTGCATTTCTTCATTATGAGATATTATTAACTTTTATGTAAAAATTAAATATAGCATGTTTTGTGAGAAAGACCCTAAATGTACATAATATCCAAGTCAAAAAAGCAACAATAAAAATCGCTTGTTTATTTTTAAAGCAGATGTATGTTTCAATTAGCAAATCATTTTTAAACTATGAATCAGATGGATTCTACTTTATCATTGAAACGTAGGATAAGATGTATTAAAGGTTCAGCATCAAATGTAAAGTGAATCATATTACACAAATACCACTGAATTTGAAAAATCACAGTATGTAGGGAATCACACATATTTTTAAACACTCTTTACCTACCATTGTTTAAATGTGGGGGATTTATTGTAGGAGTACTTTGTGGTGCTAAAGCCGAAGATCCAAACAAACCATGAATATATAAGGGATCGCATAATTTATCATCCAAACTCAGGCCACCTTTGACAGAAAAGGGATGATATTTATAAGTAAACTAGAATGATAGGTATGAGCTGGGGCTGACTTTGGAAAATTGGATGCATGGTCACTTAACCTGCATACTTTATTCCTAGAAGTATACATTTCTCATATATTTTGTATGGTTTTGTACTATGCTGGCTATTTTGTGACTTAAGAGAAATGACTCTTTCAAAAGAAAAAAAATATGAACTTTCAGGAGATAAAATAATCAAAAATAAACTTCAAATAGAAAGTAACTGCACCATCAAACAAATTGTTTCTCAGATGAATGGGTAGATGAATAACGGTAAGCATTAACTGAGGCTTCCTGTATGTCCAATGGCGCATTAGTGTTTACCTCCTTTCACCTTCTTATGTAGGTAAAAAAATAAGTTCTAGAGAAAGAGAGATATTCATATGACATAAGTGTTGAAGTCAAGAACTGAACTCAAGTAACTGGACTTAATGGTGGCATTCTTAACTCCTCAACTTTCACAATAGAGGAGACAAATTGATTTATATCTGACTTCTAATATTTTAAGTCTTAATGACATAATATTGAGAGTGAAAGTCATTGAAGAGTGGGAGGTGGTGATGATGAATTGTTTTGATGTGAACCCAAAGCAGTAGAGTTAGAAGGAAAATTAGTTAGAAACAAATTGTCCCCAAAGTCCTCTCTTACAGGAGTATCTAAGTCCCAACTGTATATGTTGAAGCCCTGATCCCCAGGATCTCAGAATGTGACTATATTTGGAGCTTAGTTTTTTAAGGAGGTAATTAAGTTAAAGTGAGGTCATTCAGGTGGGCTCTGATCCAATATAACTGTTGTCTTTGCGAGAAGAGGAAATCAGGACACAGACACATACACAGGGACGACTGCATGAGGACTAAGGTGGGGATTTCAGAAGAAACCTCCTTGGTCTTAAATTTTCAACTTCCAGAATTGTTTAAAAATGAATTCCTGCTGTTTAAGCCACCCAATCTGTAAAACTTTGTATTTCATAGTTCTGGCAAAGTAATACAATGGATCTGGCACTGATTTCATCTTGGTTTGATAACCTAGGCTCAGGAGAATAGCGGTAACTTTTCTTCTCAACAAATTCATGTGACATACTTTAAGAGCTTAACTTTCTCCAACTTTGGAGGGCCTTTAGCAACAACAGTTTTGATCACTGAGAGGAGTCAAGAATCAGAAGTTTGGGCTTCTGATATACATATGGCATGGGTTCTTTTAATCTAAAATGTCAGTCCATATAGTTAAAACACACAAAGGTAGCTCAGTTATCTACTGCCAAAGTAACAAACTACCACAAATCTTAGTGGCTTCAAATAGCAATTTTGTGTTTTGTTTTTGCTCTTCTCATGAAGCTTCAGGTATGGTAGAAAGTGATCAAAGTGGAAAAGGAGAGTGAAAAATCTGGCTTAAAACTCAACATTCAGAAAATGAACATCCTGGTCCCATCAATGGCAAATAGATGGGGAAACAATGGAAACAGTGGGAGACTTTATTTTCTTGGGCTTCTAAATCACTGCAGATGGTGACTATGAAAATAAAAGACGCTTGCTCCTTGGAATAAAAGCTATGTTAAACCCAGACAGCATATTAAAAGCAGCAACATTGCTTTGCCAACCAAGGCCTATATAGTCAAAGCTATAGTTTTTCCAATAGTGATGTATGGATCTGAGAGTTGGACCATAAAGAAGGCTGAACACCGAAGAACTGATGCTTCTGAACTGTAGTGTTAGAGAAGGCTCTTGAGAATCCCTTGGACTGCAAGGAGGTCAAACCAGTCAATCCTAAAGAAATCAAGCCTGAATATTTATTGGAAGGACTGATGCTAAAACTGAAGCTCCAATACTTTGGCCACCTAATGCAAAAAGCTGAGTCATTAGAAAAGACCCTGATGCTGGTAAAAATTGAAGACAGGAGGAAAAGGGGATGACAGAGGATGAGATGGTTGGATGGGCAACAGTTTGAGGAAGTTCTTGGAGACAGTGAAGGACAGGGAAGCCTGGCGTTCTGCAGTCCATGGGGTCAAAGAGTCAGACATGAACTGAGCAAATGAACAACAACAGATATGTGGGCTGGGATCTGGCTAGTGTAGGATGGTCTTGGCCTCAACCTGACTCTGATGCATGTGATCATCACCCCCTACCAGGCTAACCTGGATCCGTTCTCATAGAAAAGCAGAGGAGTCAGACAGACAGAGAATTTATGTGCTCTTGAGGCCTGTATTCTAATCTGGCAAATTATCACTTCTGCAGCTTCCTGTTGGACAAAGTAAGTCACATGTGCAAACCCAAACTCGAGAAGTGGGTGAAAGAGACTCCACCCTTTAAAGGAAGTAGCTTTAAAGTCCTATCGCCAAGGGCAAGGATGAAGGGTGCAGGGGTAAAAAAAAATAGGGCCATTTGCACAATCAGTCAAATGTAAGTGATTGCCAAAGGTGGAAGCTTGAACCACAGTATCACTGAGTTACCTTAAAAGGGAATACCCAGCCGGATCCCCCATCCAATGAAGGAATTCCCCTAAGTTAAACACGCAAAGACAAAACAAATACCCTCAAAGAAGATTCCCGCCACCTGATCATTTGACCTAACTTTTCTCATTAGGAAAAAAAATAAAAGGAGGGGGTGGGAACACTGCAGCTCTCCTACCCCTCTGTTCCATGTTCAGTTTATCTGGCTCCTGCTATGAGTCACAGCTGACGGAGGGGTGGGGGTGGGTCATGAGTCATGGCCTGAAACAAAGATAGAATTTGTTGGGGGTGGACCAGAAGGCGGGACAGAAGACACTGCAAGTTCAGGCATTATCTCAGCATTTCGGGTGATTTCTTCTTTCCTGCAGCTGGGAAAATTGGGCAGCGTGCCCTCTTCTGAAACCCAAAGAAGGATATCCCGCACAGGCCCTGTGCAGCTGGGTGGAGGGGACTCAAATCTTCGTGTCTCCCAGGGAGTCCAGTGGCTGATTTCACAAGTGTTTGCATCACTGCCCTCAAGATGTTACAACAACACTTCATCCCCATGTGCCTGGTCAACAGACCATTTCACCTGCCATCCCCACGAGCAAGTTACCTGCTTGGTTTGAGAAGTTAATATTTAGAAAGACTAATGGTTGCCTATGGTTTTCTGCAAGAAAGAAAAAAATAAGCCCAGGTTATCTTTTGACCCACTCTCACATATATTTGCAGTTGACAACTTAAAAAAAAAAAAAAAAATCCTTGGCTAAATGACAGTGCAGCTTCACTATGGCAGGAATTTGTTTAGCTATTACTCTCTATTTTCACGTGGCTGCATGGGAGCCTGTACACAAATATTTATTCATCTGTCCTCCAGCAATGAACACATCTCCTACCCTGAGGTAAAAATTAAGTTAAACTTCTGTCACCCCCAAATAAATGTGGAAACAGAATTTCTGAGTGTTTGCCAAATAAGGTAACTCGTAGCCTTAAAATGGTGAACTTCGGAATGACTGTCATAGAAACAAAGGCTGGGCAAGGTTGGCTCCCATTCAACCTGGTCAACAACATCCTTCATTCCAGGACGTGGCATCATTTTGATTCACAGCAGAATAAAAGGAATCTATTTGTATATTTGGAAGTTTGAGTGAGGATTTCCTGAGTTCCTGATGAAGTCATTCCTGCCTTACAACAGCCTTGCTTGTCCCACTAGAGTTAGAACCGGGTCACCATTTCCACCACGTCTTCTCTTGTGCGCACATACACACACTTATACATGCATTCTTTTCATTTCAGCATCTAACTAAAACTCAGTCATACATCATCTTCCTGATGAATGCTGGCCTCAAACCAAAATTTCAGCTCAAAAGGAAAATGTTTTAAGCTAATCTTATATGTGCATTGCCTGCCAATGAGAAAGTGTCTTCTATTAAGTCACTTAGAACTCATGGGCCCTAGACAAAGTATATTATAGGGACAGACAGAGAAAAATTTTGGCTGCTGGTATCCAGGAAAGATGTCCCTGGACTCATAAGTTTCTTCCCACACAGAAATAGTCACAAACAAAAGATAACCTGACTTTGAACTATAAAACTCTTGCTTTTCCATGATCCAGTTCTTCAAAGAACATCTTAGGGTGTTATCACTGATTTGTGATGGGCTTGCTGCAAGTTCTCACGGCTATTAATACTGTGTGCTCTTCAGAGACTATGAATTCCACCAAAGGAATGGTCTGCAGCCTTAGACCCTGAGGAGCGCCTCCTCCCTCTGTGCTGTCTGCGTCACAGAGTCTGAGACTGGACAGGCCGAGGAATGAGAGGCTGGTTGCAAAACCCCAGGGAGCAGGTATGCAGCCTACGTGAGCAACAATCGCCCTGAGGAGTGGCTGCAGCAGATACTGTGGGAACCCTAACCGTACCTTTTCCCCCTACTCATTCAGGGCGCAGCAGCCCAGCTTTCTCTTTGTCTAAGGGCTTTCTCTGGCCCCTACATCCAGCAGCTCAGCCACTCACATGATGGGCAAGAAGTGAAGGGGAATTAACTCCCACTGGGAGTAACTTCTGGGTGTCCCAGGCGGTGCTAGTGGTAAAAAACCTGCCTGCCAATCCAGGAGACACAAGAGACACTGGTTCAGTCCCTGGGTTGGAAAGATTCCCCTGGAGAAGGGCATGGCAACCCACTCCAGTATTCTTGCCTGGAGAATCCCATTTACTTTTTAATCCGTATCAGACAGTACATGGTATATGCATATCCCAGTACCGTTGCAGGAACTAACCACCATTTACCCAGCAGAACCAAGTTCTAGTTGCTCACAGCAATAGCTGATTCAACAAAATGCTCTGTGCAGGCTGCCTTCCTTTCTTTCCAGGTCTCACTTTTCCTCTCCCACATCTGTATTACTTGCCTCCCAAACTGTTTGCCATTGGATTGATGCCAGAGAGACTGCTTTGAGGAAACCTACTGTAGGAGAGGAACAAACTCAGTTAGGATCCCCTCTTTTATATAACTTTGGGGAGCTAGGGAAGTATCCTGTCTTTCTACCCTGAACAGGAATCGATCCCATGACATTTTTGGATCCTGCCTTTGAGGAGATGGAACTCACCACAGCACAGTTCCTAATTTTCTTGTCTGCTCCTTTGGATGCATGCCAACATGCCCGTCATACAGGGACGCTTCCAGGCTGAGGGCAAAGCTCTAAGAGGTCTGAGATTTTCAAGGCAATGGAAACTCAGCTCTTTTTCCCTGTGGCCCACTGCTGCCTTCCAGAGTCTAGCCCCAGATTTCCTCTGCCTTTCATAGAGCCTGACTCCTTTTGCTTTGACTTATATTCTCAGATCAGATTACATCACTCAGTGGAGAAGAAATCATGTCAGTTCAACCGGGCAGAGGTTCTCTTGGTCCTAGATAGACAGCCACTGAGTCCTGAGCATGGTCTGCAAAGCTCTCCGGTGACTTGATTCCTGGAGACTACTCCAACATCATTTCCTAGATTTTTCCTCATCATTGCTTTTCTTCTAATATACCTATAGTTTCCAGCGGTGGGATTTTATATCAGCTGTATGCTCTGTCTGGGGCACTCTTCCTACTTATGCGCATGAGTCTCCACCTCACTTTACTCAAATCTTTGTCCAAATGTTGGCATCTCAAACGGATCCTTTCCAACCACTCCAGAACCCCTTCAGGCTTTATCTCTAACCCTTCTGGCTTCTCTTAGAGTCGTCAGTACCCACTGGCATTGTTTATATTGAATACTTGTCTAGGTGTTTTTGTTGTTCTTCCACTGCAATGTAAGCTCCATGCACTGTTACATCACTGCTACCCTGTGCCCAGAACACCAAAGATACTCAATGTTTGTTTGACTGACTTCATTCATATATGTTGTTAACTTTAAGAAGACCTCAAAGTGATCTATCAAATATTTTTACCAGAATAAAAACTAACATGTAGTCAAGATTTTTATACTGTATATTTCTCTTTATAGATTAATTTCATTTTACAGAACTGACTCTTTACTTTCCAAAGATGCATTTTGAACGTTTGGTTTGTTTGGTCTGGTATTTAATCCCAAGTTTAGAAGAATGTCTAAAGCTAGAGACGGGCTGGTTGATAAATCAACAAAGCACAGACAGCATACTAACACTGGACTGCTAGCCTCGATGTCTATTCCTTCATTTAACAGGTGTCAATTGAACACCAGTGATATACCAGTAATGTGGTATGTGCCAGGGATGTATCATGGAATACAGCCGCCAAATATCCCTGACCTCATAGAACTTATATTCTAAAAGAGGAGGTGCACAGGGAAATGTAAGCATAATGAATCAGTAAGCTATTTAGTATGTTTGAAGGGTACGCCAGCAGTCAGGGGAGGCCCCGGGGCAAGCTGATTCCTGAGTGAAACTTGAATTAGCGGAGAGTGAAGGCATGCTTGTGGATGCAGGAGAAGTGTTCCAGGCAGAGAGGACAGCTAGCCCAGAGGTTGGGGGGAGAGCAGTGTGCCAAGCAGGTACAGAGAGAGTGAGCCAGAAGCCACCAAGCCAGGAGGAAGAGCAGGGGGAGATGATACATAGAAGAAACAGAAAACAGGTCGGGTAGGTCTCTGCAGGCAGTACTAGGACTTTGGTTTTTGTATCTGCTGACAGTTTTTAAAAGGTAATCAATAGTAACTGTTGCCAACCTAAATAGTGCTTCCTCATTGATCTATATAAAAAAAGTATCCAATTGAAAAATAGCATGTTATCCCTGTTAATGATGTTATCGTATAATTGTTTTGTAGTAAGACAAATTGCTATTTTTTTTTTTTTTTAGTCACTCAGGAGCAAAATATTTTATTGATGACAAATACATAACGGAAAAGATAATTTATGAAATAAAAATAAGAGGCTTGATTGCCCCTTCTTGAATTTTTATCAGAATAGCTTTATTGAGATATGGTTCATATACCACTCATTTTATCCAATCAAGGTGCACAATTCAATGGTCTTTAGTATATTCACAGAGTTGGGCCACCATCATCATCATCAATTTTAGAACCTTTCTATCACCCTCAAAGAAACTCCATACCCATTCGTAGTAAAGTCTTCATTCCCTTCACCCCCTCCCCCCAACCCAGCCCCTAGGGCATCCATTAATCTACGTCTGGTCTCTATGGATTTGTGTATTCTGGACACTTCACGAAAATGAAATAGGTGTCCTCTGTGTCTGGCTTCTTTGTCTGATTAATATACCCAAGGTTCACCCATGCTGTAGCGTGGATCAGTGCCCCATTCATTTTTACGGCTAAATAATGTTCCTCTTTATGAATAGACCCTATTTTGGTTACCTATTTATCAACTGATAGAGACTTGGGGTTTTCTGCTTTTCTGCTATCATGAGTAATGCTGCCATGAACATTTAGGTACAAGTTTTTGTGTTTTCTCAATCCACTTCTTAGATATGCAGTGCTTTGGCTCTTAAATCCCCTGGTTAGGGACTACTAATATTGATAAGATTAACTGATAATTTTTAAATCTGGGTTGATGGGTCATTTAAAAAAGAACTATTAAAACAAATTCAAGAGCAATTTAGGGGGGAAAATGTCTTAGATTAGGAGAGCAGCAGTTCAAAATTGATCCACATGTCAAAGCCAATATGTTAGCTAACGAAGCCTTTCAGAACTAGATGGGTTTAGTGCAAAATTGTGGAAAAGGTTGAAAAACATCATGTGTTAAAAAGAAAAGAAAGAGAGCCTACCATAGAATGAAAGTGAATCTAGAGGAAAGGTTATCTTGGCCACTGAGGCTTTCTGTGATGTCAGGTGCGTTTACAGAAGAGCACATCTCATCTGTGGTGGCGGTCTGAGCTGTCCTCTTGCCAGGCAGGCAGCGTCCATCTCCGTGGGATCAAGAGTTGGAACAGCAGAGCCCCATAGGGAAACACTGATTGAATCATAAATACCTACTGGTGATCCTTTGTAACTGACTCTGGAAAAAGTACAAACCAAGGAGGCCTCAGGGACCTGCAATCCAGTTGAAGACAAAATTATAAGAGATCAAAGCCGAGAGATGTTCGAAACAGTTGGCAAAGTAGGAAACAATTTTCATCTGAGGGCATGGTGCCAACTGGTTCTTAATTCATTTTGGGCTAAATCCCTCCTTTCTCCAGAAAACCTCCTGGGATTCTGGGGTTTCCCACCCCCAGCAGCGCTCAGGGGATGAGTCGATGGACACTCTGAGGGTTTGGGAATCGAGGAGGTGAGAGGACATTGGCCACAAAAGTCTGACTGTCCTGCTTTTGTGGCTTTGAGTCAGAGTCCAGTGAGAACGTGGTGAAGGCCCTGTGGTCTAATAGGTCATCCCCGCCAGCTTGTCTGACTCAGGGTGATGAGTGTCCCCAGCGATGCTCAGCGGCAGTGGGAGCCCAGCCCCGGCTCAGCCAAGTGGAAGCAGAAACAGAGGCGGCTGAAGGCCTCTAGGTGGAGAGGTGGGTGGGGGACGGGGCCCTCAACTAGCTGGGGCAGCCAGCACTGCTGGGCTCTGAAGGAGCTGTTTACCCAACAAGACCCAGGATCCCATCTGTGCATCTCTGCCCCCTCCATCCCTTGCTGGGCTGTATTTCCAGAGACAAACAACCTCTAAAAGTTGACAAAGCAGTCTTTTCCTCATTATCTCCTGCCACACAATTTGTCCCCTCTTAAAATCATCCCAGGAGAAGGGCTGAAGTTTGTTCTTCACATGACCTGTAACAAAATAAGAAGCTCTGAGGCAGGGGTCACAATCTATCTATGTGAAATCTCTCATTGATTAAAATTCTCTCCTTTGCAAGATGTGAGTCCAGCTGGTCACATCTCTCTAAAATTGTCTTTGTCACCAAAGATTTATAAAAGAGGAGAAGAAGTGGAGAGTCTTTCAAAGATGCTTCCTTTTAATTCCCCTGCATGACCTGAATATCATGAAATCTGAGAGCTAAATAAGCTCTTATTGTTGTTGTTTAGTCACTCAGTTGTGTCCAACTTCTTGTGACCCCATGGACTGTAGCCCACCAAGTTTCTCTGTTCACGAGATTTCCTAGGCCAGAAGACTGGAGTGGATTACCCTTTTCTTCTGGGGATCTTCCCAACTCAGAGATTAAAGCCACGTCTCCTGCATTGGCAGGTGGATTCTTTACCTCTAAGCCACCAGGGAAGGCCAAATAAGCTCTTACTCATTATCTAATACATGCCTTCATTTTCTGAATGACTAAAACTGAAGCCCCATAAGAGTGAAAGTGATGGGAATAAGGCCACAGATTGAGCAGCAACTCAGCAGGGCTTGGAACACTTATCTCTTACTCTTTCCACATACTGCAATCAGCCAAGAAATCAGATTAACAAAAGAATTCTCAGAAAATATTTGCCCCAGGTTTCCAAGGTTGCCTCATCTTTGCTATACTTTTCTCACTCTACCTCTTGCCAGACCATGAGGCAGCTAAGAACAGCAATGACCACATTCTGGAGTTAATTCTGATGGCTTCTTCTAAAGTTTGCATGACCCATTAGTGTATTACTGGAGAAGGAAAGTTTTCCTTGCAGGAGTAATGACAGGTATAGGCGACTTCTTAATATCATAACATGACAGAGGTAGGCAAGGGAAAATGACCTTGTAAATAAGTACAGAACCAATAATGCCTACTTAGGTGCGGCTGGCCTCGCAGATGTGGGCTAGTGGATGTTGCTCATGGCTTCCCTGGTGGCTCAGGGGTACAGAATCTGCCTGCCAGTGTAGGAGACATGAGTTTGATCTCTGGGTCGGGAAAATCCCCTGGAAAAGGAAATGGCAGTCGACTCCAGTACTCTTGCCTGGAAAACCCCATGGACACAGGACCTGGGTAGGTTATAGTCCAAGGGGTTGCCAAAGAGTCAGACATGACAGTGACTGAACAACAACATAAATTGGTCAACTGGCTTGCCAGGACAAAAGTCCTGGTCTGCAGGAATTTCTGACTCCTGGGTGTGTATACTCCCACCATGGGCAGTTTCAATGGATCAATGTGGTGTCACAAACTCAGAGCTGGGAAAAGATGTATTGTACCCCACACCATTGTATGATATTCCACTGCCTAGATACAACTGATATAAACAACCTCAAGAGCATACATAACAGTAAAATGTGGCAAAATAACTAGGAAGTGATGAGTTTTGAGTATTTTTTACCTTTGTTTTTCATGTAACTTATTTAACTATAAATTGATTAATTTAATTTTTAATAACAAATATATAGAACACCCAGCTAAAGAAAAACCCTGAAAATTTAACAACTGACTCACCAACAGGTTCAGGCTGGCTTCAGCACACCTCTAGAATCCCTTGCTCCAAATTTTGTTGACTTAGTTCAGTAACCTGCAATATTGTCCTCCTGGGAATATGTAAATATTCTGGAGAAGGGAATGGCTATCCATAAAGGAGTCTTGGCTTCTTCACTTTTATTCACAAAGTCACTGGTTCTTATTCTTCCCTGAAAAAGATACAGCAAACAATAGACAGAAATAAAAATTTGGGTTGCAAATATGGTTCATCTCATCCCTTCCATCCAGTTTGGTAACTTATATGCTGTATTTCATCTCCAAGTGTGATTAATAACAAGTAGATATAATCTGTTCTCTTGTGACTGACTTATCTGTGAACGAAAACAAAGGCATCATGCTAAAAGTTTCAGGCATTTTCTCATTAGTTCTCACAACAGTTTCTTCCCATTTTACAGAAGAGGAGTTTGAAGCTTAGCAAGTTTAATTAATCTTCTTAAGATTATAGTTGTTAAAAAGCAGAGCCAGAACTTTAATACTTGATTGACTTAGAGTCTGGATTTATTTAAAGCTAAAATATGATTAAAGGAAATGAGTATGAATAAGGGCCTAAAACAATTCTTGCTGCTGCTACTGCTGCTAAGTCGCTTCAGTCGTGTCCGACTCTGTGCGACCCCATAGACAGCAGCCCACCAGGCTCCCCTGCCCCTGGGGTTCTCCAGGCGATAACACTGGAGTGGGTTGCCATTTCCTTCTCCAATGGATGAGAGTGAAAAGTGAAAGTGAAGTTGCTCAGTCGTGTCTGACTCTTTAGCAACCCCATGGACTGCAGGCCACCAGGCTCCTCCGTCCATGGGATTTTCTAGACAACAGTACTGGAGTGGGGTGCCATTGCCTTCTCCAAAACAATTCTTAGAAGGAATTGTAAGAAAAAGACATTGTGAAAATGACTGCTCATGAAAATTAGACCTAAAGCCATTATGCAGTCAAAACTGTCAATAAAGTAGAATAATAGCCTTATGAAGGGATAATTTAATATACCTGAAGAAGAATGAGGGACTGTATATTATCTATTGTCACAGTAACACTGTGATAAGCAACCACAAAATCTCAGTAGCATGCAAAAAGAACTATTCATGATAACACATCTTGATCAAATGCAGGTAGGTTAATCTGTAATGATCTTGCCTGGGATTGTTCCCATGTGTAGGGTTCAGCTAGTATTGCCTAATGTATGATGACTTTGGCTGGAGTGACTTGGCTCTGCTTCAGATATTCTTATCTTCCAGTAGGTTAACCAGGGCATGTTCTCATGGAGATAGTAGAAGCATAAGAGCAGAAGCAGACATATAGGACCTCTTGGTTAACTCAAATCTGAAGGAGAGATGTCACCAAGCAGTTGTAAAACAGACTCCATCTTGTTAGTGAAGGGAACTGCAAAGTCACATCATATAGGGCAAGAGTATAGAGAGGAGTAAATAACTGGCACCATTAATGCAATGAATCTACCACGAAGTGAGCAGGGTGGTCAGTGGAGAATGTGGAAGGATTACCTGTGGCTCAAACACTGTCATATTTCATGAACTCTGCTCCCTGCTACTTACTTTGAGCCAGGCTATGACTTTAGTCCTGGGTCAGCAGCCGGATAACTTGGAAGGAGCCATGAACTTTGGTCCTGGCCCAGATCAACTCCTTACTGAGTGTATAGCTCACTGATCGAGTGCTGAAGCTTGGAACTCTTCCCATCGGCAACGTGCATCAGGAGGTCTTAACTGCTCACAGCATGCATTTATTCCTCACTGAAAACTCTACAGCGTGGAAGTGTGGAAGGGGGTGTGAATAGGATTACTTGCCTAAATTCTCCATTCTGGTCACTCAATAGCCCTCTTTTTCCTTCTTTCCCGTTCCTTATGTCATCTGTCAGCCCTTCCACATCTGTTCTTCTCCTTCATCACTTAGCTCTCTGCTCATAGATGCTAATATACATGGACCACATCAAAAAGCTTCAATGCCAGTGCCTTCCAAATAGGATTACTAAAGAGGAAGCCCCAGGAGACCTAGGAGGAGGAGGAGGAGGAGGAGAATGAAGTCAGGGTATTTATGCCCCCAATTCTCTCCCTGTGAAGTCACCTTGGCTTTCTGACCTAAATGACTCACTCTTGCTCCTTCCAGAGGCTGAAAGCCATTCACTCTTATTTTTCTGAGTCCTTGGACAACGACGGCCTGGGTTTCCATACCATCCCTCATTGTTCCCTCAATACTCCACCTACATCTTTATAACTGAACTCTTCACCAGTAAACCTCCCTCAGTGTATTCTAATTCAAGAGTACCTTCTGTTTCCTATAGGATTTCCACCTGGCACACTCTTGTACACAGAGAACACTCAATGATTCCCCAAAAGAAATGATCTAAAATTTCACCTTACCGTTGAATCCTGCTTGTACGCAGAACACCCATATGATGTTCTGCAACATTTTGTGCAATCGTGTCAAAATATGGCTCTTCTCAGTCCAGAAATGTATAAACTCAACATATTTTCTACTCACTCCTCATTATAGAATGGCGAAAGGGAAATAAGATGAACATTAATAAACAGGAACAATGGAAGACATGGAGCATTCATTTGTCTACTCTGTCTGGGAAGACTTCTAAGGATGTGGGGTATGCAGACTATTACTTGATTAGACATGGATTCTGTCCTCTGGGGGGAGGACTCCTTACCCATTGTTCTCCAAGGTCCTTGGATCCCTTTCCAGCATATTATTATTTGTCCTTTATATTCCTTGACCATATTTAATGGGCTCTGGGGAATATACTGTCCTTTAAGAGTGTACTTTTTTTAGCCTGTTCCTTGGTTGAAGAGTCATTTTAAACTTCAATAGTCACAGATGTTTTTAGACAGGATTTATAGCTCCTTTGGCAGTAAAAATTTCTCGACAACTCAGTAAACCTTTAATTCACTTGCTTATAGTAAGTTCTATGTATTGGTAATCATATAGTTCTTTTCAATACACTCTAAAATGCTTATTTTCTCACCTTCTTGGCATATGCATCTAGCTTTTAATTTATTAAAGCTATAGGCTTTAGTCAGCTCATACTTAAAAAAAAAAGAAAGAAAGAAAGAAAGAAAGAAACCCTTTTCTCTGAAAGCTCTTATTGGTAAAATTGATGTTAAAAGCCCCTTGAAGTCCCAACCCCTATAGTTTGGGAGTCTCAAAGCCAACTTTCCCCTCAATGCAAAGCCCCATATATCTATACTATTTTTTTAAGCAACTTTACTTCTCCCAGCCAATTTGCTCTGAAATCTCCTTTCTCAAATCCTTGACCCCTTGTCAAATCTAGCTACCAAAAAGCAAGAGCAAAACTAAATTTCTGTTTTTCAGTGTCTTTCCCAAGAGTTTCTGGCTTAGAATTCACATTGCCTGGTACCATATATTTTGTTCCTGCAAAACCAGGGGCACCATGCTTTTAGACTCCAGTATGTTTCACCACTGCATATTACCAGTCACTAAACAACAGTAACACCCACTCAACGGACCTGAGTTTCGGCAAGCTCTGGGAATTCCTGATGGACAGGGAAGCCCGGCGTGCTATAGTCCATGGGGTCGCGAAGAGTCAGACATGACTGAGCGACTGAACTGAACTGAACTGAAATAAAAGCTACATGTTTTAGGGTTCTGATGCGTGTCTTAGTCAGTCAGGCTGCTATAACAAAATACTGGACTGGTTGGCTTGAAAATGACAGAAGCTTTCTCTCGCAGTGTTAGAGGACTGAAGTTTAAGATCAATGTGCCAGTGTGGTCGGGTTCTGCCCGGTGAGGCCCCTCCAGGCACAGACTTCTGACTCATTGTGTCCTCACATGGCAGAGAAGGGAACGGGTACTCTCATTACACTTGCTGCTGCTGCTGCTGCATCACTTCAGTTGTGTCCGACTCTGTGCGACCCCATAGACAGCAGCCCACCAGGCTTTCCATCCCTGGGATTCTCCAGGCAAGAACATTGGAGTGGGTTGCCACTTCCTTCTCCAATGCATGAAAGTGAAAAGTGAAAGTGAAGTTGCTCAGTCATGTCCAACTCTAGCGACCCCATGGACTGCAGCCTACTAGGCTCCTCCGTCCATGGGATTTTCCAGGCAAAAGTACTGGAGTGGGTGCCACTTACAAGGGCACTAACCCCGTTCATGAGGGCTCTACTCTCATGACCCCATCTCAGCCTAATTGTGTTCCCAGCCTCCTAAAGCTATGACATTGGAGAGTAACGTTTCCTTTCTTTCTTTCTTTTTTTTTTTGGAGGGGGAGTAGTTTTAACATAAATTTTGGAGGAGAGCACATGCATTTAGTCCATAGCAATGGATGATATTCCACTTCTGGTAACAGTTGTGGTACTAATCAGGGTGATGACTATGCTATGGTTACAAATTAACTCTACAAACCCAGTTTGCTATCATAACAAACCTTTCTACCTTCTGTAATTTTTTTTCTATTGTTCATTCAACACATCCAACAGAGGCGTCCATCACACATCTCTCTATGGCAGCCTAACCACAGGAGAAAATACACGGAGAACACATACCAGCCCTTCATATTTGACCAACATGAGCTCATCACTTCTGCTCACATGTCTTCAGTCAGAACAAATCAGCGTGGGCTGGGAAACAGAAAGAGTATATGGAAATTCCATCAGTATCTCCACTGGCATCACACGTGTACAAGACATAGTCACATCTTTCAAATGACATAGGGCACAGTTTAGACACTTCTAGGGCCCGTCAGCTTTATATTTTTTTCAGTAAAAATTGCTTGTTCGCTATCAATTAAACAATACTAAAAATGTTACACAAGAAGGTCACCAATAATAAGGAAGAGCAAAAACTGTAGCAGCTGTCTGTCTCTATGAAGTGGGTGTCTGCTTTTCAGGAGGTAGTTAACTTAATCATCAGGGTTTCTTATACCTGATTCTTTACCCAAGTTTACAAAGCCTGTACTGACATTTCCCACATCACCTCCCACACAATTTTTTAGAGATAATATTCAAAACAACAACCAGTTCAGCATAGATACCAGCCAATGGGAACAGATGTGGCCTTGTCAGAATGAGTGTTCGCTGTAAACAATTGCTGGGTTTATGTAATGTGCACCAGTAAATCTCATTGATCCTGGCTGTCCCTCTAAGAGTGATCAGCATTTTTCCACCTGCCACACATTAATCTCACCACCTTGCACTTGCACAAGCTGTCCCTACCTGGAATTATGTTCTTTATCTGGAGAAACCCATTTGGTCACCTTTTAAACCTAAGTTCTAATATGATTTATTTGGAGAAGATTAAGTAATGCCTTGTCCCAACTCTTAGCTTTCTTCTCCTGTGTTTTCCTGAGTGCTTTATCCACATTATATTAATCATTATACTACATTTACCATTTATAATATTAACATGTTGTTACCTTCACTGGACTTTGAGTTCCTCAAAAAATAATAATAGGGATAGCTTATATTTATTATGTGCTACGTACCAGGTACTATCCTAAATATTTTATATACATTCATAAATTTAGTCCTGAATAGAACTCTGCAGCTATCTCCATTTGCAGATGAGGAAATTAAACTATAGTGCAGTAAACTTACTTGTTCAAGGTTAATTTTGTCCTCCCAAGGATTCAGCACAGCCCTGCAAACACAAGGCTCTTGAATTAATGGGAGGATTTCTCCAGCCTTTACCCCTTATGCTGCCTTTCCCCCCATTTGTCATGCGAACCCTTACATTCCATTATTATGTCTCTTTTTTTAAGACCTTGCCTAACAATTCTGACCCACCCAGAACTTCCCATCCAAGGAAACCTTGCTACAAGTCATATCCCTAATATTCAATTTGTTTCCATTACTCTTGCTTTCATCTTATATTCTGGATTTCCCAGTGAAACTGTTTAGTTCAGATACCTTGTCTTCTGTATATTTGAAAGATTGCTTGACACAGAACTCAGTAGAAACCAGGGGTCTCACACGGTGCTTGTTACTGAAGAAATTGGAATTTCTGCCATCATTGTTTGGGGTAGAACCAATAGCAAATATCTGATTTTCCTGGTGGCTCAGATGGTAAAGAATCTGCCTGTGATACAGGAGATCCAGGTTTGATCCCTGAGTTGGGAAGATACCCTGGAGAAGGGAATGGCTACCCATTCCAGTATACTTGCCTGGATAATTCCATGGATAGAGGAACCTGGTGGGCTACAGTCCATGGGGTCACAAAGAGTCAGACGTGACTGAGTGACTACCATTTTCACTTTTTTTCCTTGTGCAGAACCCATGGTCAGAGTGGATTTTGTATGAACTGGGTAATTTATGGCAATGGGCTTCATGCCCAACTTGTTCCTCCCCCATCTCCCTGAAAGCAATATCGGGGGTGGTTGTCTGAACCTCCCACTGAGGGGCATCAGATATACCCTCATATCACTGCTTGATACGCTTTCAGGAAAACTCTGGAAAACCTCTAATCCTTTGAATTTCAAAATGGAATGCTGAGAATGGTTATATAAATCAATCTTAGGTGCAATCTGTAAGAAAAACAAATCTACGAACCGTGGCTTAAAAGGTAGAAGTATATGGTTTCCTTGACATTTACACATTTTGAACATGAATCAGTACTGAAATTATAGCATGATCTTCCATGGTACCGTGGACTCAAGATTCTTCTGTTTTGTTGTATATGGATGCTATTCACAAGGGAACTATGGGAACTCCCATTTTTCCTGTCATGTTCCAGCTAGCAGGCAAGAAGACAAGTCAAAAGACACTCTGGGCATGGATGTATGCTGCTTCCAATTACATCTCAAAGGCAGAATTTAGTTGCATGGTCATCTAGCCATCAGGGAGGCTGGGAAATGTAGTCTTTATCCAGGAAGTGATTTCTAGCTAAATTTAAAATTCTATTACCAAAGAAGAAGGTGAAAACAGATAGTAGAGGGAAACCAGTAGGTTTTTTCTTTCTTTCTTTCTTTCTTTTTTTTTTTAGTGTGTTTTGCAATGGCTTCTCTTGTTGCCGAGCATGGGCTCAGTAGTTGGGGCACATGGGCTTAGTTGCCCCAACGTATGTGGGCTTCCCAGGTGGCACAGTGGTAAAGAATCCACCTGCTAATGTAGGAGACACAGGTTTAATCACTGGGTTGGGAAGATACCCTGGAGAAGGAATGGCAGCTCACTGAAGCATTCTGGCCTGGATAATTCTATGGACAGAGGAGTCTGGCAAGCTATAGTCCATGGGGTCCCAAAGAGTCGGACATGACTGTTCATGCACTAACAAACCTGTGGGATCTTTCCAAATCTGGAATCTAACCCACGTCCACTGCATTAGCAGGTGAATTCTTAACCACTGGATCACAGGGAAGTCCCCAGTAGGGTTTTGATACAGGAGGAAAAGCACCTCTTTTTTCTCATGGATAGTTGTTTCATTTGCCATCTGAATATGTGGATGTCTCATACAAATGTGATTAAAGTGGAATAGAGCTTCAGTTCAGTTCAGCTCAGTTCAGTCACTTAGTCGTGTCTGACTCTTTGCAACCTGGTGGACTGAAGCATGCCAGGCTTATCTGTCCATCACCAACTCCCAGAGCTTGCTCAAACTCATGTCCATTGAGTCAGTGATGCCATCCAACCATCTCATCATCTGTCTTCCCATTCTCCTCCTGCCTTCAATGTTTCCCAGTATCAGAGTCTTTTCCAATGAGTCAGCTCTTTGCGTCAGGTGGCCAAAGTATTGGAGTTTCAGCTTCAACATCAGTCCTTCCAATGAACACCCAGGACTGATCTCCTTTAGGATGGACTGGTTGGATCTCCTTGCAGTCCAAGGGACTCTCAAGAGTTTTCTCCAACACCACAGTTCAAAAGCATCAATTTTTCGGTGCTCAGCTTTCTTTATAGTCCAACTCTCACATCCATACATGACTACTGGAAAAACCATAGCCTTGACTAGACAGATCTTTGTTGGCAAAGTAATGTCTCTGCTTTTTAATATGCTGCCTAGGTTGGTCATAACTTCTCTTCCAAGGAGTAAGCGTCTTTTAATTTCATGGCTGCAGTTCATCTTTGCTTCACTTCAAAAGAAGACATGGTCCAACTCATTCTATTTCAATCATATTTGCTAGTCTTCAAAAAAAAAAAAAGACATGGGGAAATATGATATTTTAGTGAACAGTTTAAAAAATCAAATTTCTAACTAGATTGGTTATTTCTTGCATAATTGATAAAGAAATCAACTTGAATTAACACCCTAGTTCTTTAACCATTAGAATGTATTCTGCTATGCCATACTCTCATGACCGGAATCATCTTTTATTTATTTTAATGGAACCAGTAAATGTGTCTACTGTCTTGAGTTCCACAGTTTGACTTGTTTTATTACATTGAACTGTGGGGATGATTATTTATTTACCATATGTTACAGCCTCAATCTGTGCTTTTAATAATGTCTCCAAGGCAAATATTCTTTTCTTCCAAAGCAAAAATTAGCACTTAAATGCCACTACATATGTCCTCTCAGATGCCTCTATGGACAGCACATTCAGAATCAAGCAGACCCCAATCATTGACTTGCGAGGAACATGTGCATAAAACTTTATCAATCACTTCTCCATCCCAGCAGGACAGATGGCTTTTACCACCATTCTCCCCATGGCCCAGGAAGCAGTGCTGAGGGCGGGTCCCTGGGTTTCATACAGAGGAAAGGCAAATATAGTCTCACAATGGAAATCGATCAGCTGGTCTCCTCCTAAGCTTATGCGAAAGATTTAGACTACACTCACACACTACTAGAGGTATGAGAATCCATCACAAAGACACATTCCAGAAGATTTCACAAGCAGCTTTATTATGCTTCTGCTCTGGCAGAAACCCTTCCTTGTTTGTCAGGCACTGTGCTAAACAGCTAAAATACATTATCCTAAGTCATCACAAAATGTTAAGAGAGGCTTTGTTACTTATCTTCTACAGATTAAGAAATGATGCCTCAGAAGTGCCTCAGGGAGTGGGTGACCATGCCCTCCTCCAGGGGATCTTCCTGACCCAGGGATCGAACCAGAGTCTCCTATATCTCCTGCATTGGCAGGTGGGTTCTTTATCATTAGCACGGCTTGGGAAAAGCCCAACTGATTATATAACTGAGTCCTTTCCTGTTAAATTAATTCTCAACTTCTTTTGCACACAAATCTGTCACTACATGTGAAATCATGATTGTTCTTTTATGGGACTTAGCTCTTTATTACCAGTTATGTAAATAGTATTTAGGATCATTATATGTACTATTTAGTATTTTTTTTAATTTATTTTTAAAAATTAGTTTTTCACTTTTCTAAAAAAATATTTATTTGGCTGCACCGGGTCTTAGTTGCATAATGAAGATCTTCCATCTTCATTATGACACATGGGTCTTTAGTTGCAACATGCAAACTCGTTGCAACATGTGGGATCTAGTTCCCAGACCAGGGATTGAACTCATGCCCCCTGCATTGGAATGTAGGAATCTTAGCTACTGAACCATCATACAAGTCTCTAGTATTTGTTTTTAAAAAGCTACGTATGTCAGTGGAAAGAAATATGTTGGTCTGAAACTTACAGTAAAACCATAGCATTAATGTATTTGAAAGAGCAAAGAGACATGCCACAGAGTATGTTAATAATGAACAACTGATGAACTAGAGATGGTGAGAAGTAAAATGTTGTTGTTATTGTTATTTAGTCACTCAGTCATGACCAACTCTTTGTGACCCCATGGGCTGTAGCCCACTTGGCTCCTCTGTCCATGGAATTTTCCAGGCAAGAATGCTGGAGTGAGTTGCTATTACCTTATCGAGGAGATCTTCCCAAATCCAGGGACTGAACTGTGCCTATTGCACTGGCAGATGGATTCTTTACCACTGTGTCACCTGGGAAGCAGAATACACTTTTATAATTTCCATATGTTCCATGGTAAGCATGTGTGAATCAATAATTGGAGAAATTAAATGCATCATTTAAAAAAGACCAGGACTTAGAAGTAAATTTATTACAGACATACAAGCATTCATGAAAGCTTTCAGAATTTCAGTGTCACAAAATAAATTTGGAGGGGCTCTCAACCATTGTCGAGCAGGCTCTTTGCTCATTAGCTTCATAGTTTTTCTGACCACTTTGTTGACTTCTAGTAGATCAAGGTCTTTCCCATTCCACTGGACAGAACATAGAGAATAGGGAAGTCTAAGAAGCTAGAATGTGTGACTGTATCTACATAGCTACTTAACCAGCCGAAAGGAGAATGAATCATCCATTTTGCTATAACAGAATTAGGGAGAATGAATCCTGTATCCAAAAATCATGGTGGAGGAAGGGAGAGGTCTGGGAATTACTGATGATCCTTGTCAGGGGTCCCAGCAAAAAAAAAAAAAAAAAAAAGTGAGTTAGGTCAAATGAAATGGATTGGGAGCCCTTGCCTAGGAAACAGACACAGAGTAGAATGCACCAGATATGTGTTTTACTGAGAGCACATGGTGCTAGACTGTTCCTTTCCAGACCTCTGTGTAAGGTTACTGGAGATAGTTTCCAGACTTGTGTGACTTAGGATAAGTCATTTCACCTTCTGGGCCTCTTCCCTTTATTTTGAAAATGATCACTCAGATCCACCCATAAGGTCCTTTCCATATTAATTCAAACATATTAATTCGACCACTGTTTCATCTCCAGAAGCTTCTTTCCCACCCACCTCATTGAGGAATGTTTTCTCTGATGGGAAAGCACTCTCCTCTGGAGAAACCCTCTGTGTCACATCCCTTATTCTAACCAAGCTACATCCCCTCCAAGTTCAATTAAAAAATGTGAACCCCATCTACTGAAATCATTTTTTTCTTTTTTAATAAATTTATTTATTTTTGATTGAAGGGTAACTGCTTTACAGTATTGTGTTGGTTTCTGCCAAACATCAGCATGAATCAGCCGTAGGTATACCCATGTCCCTTCCCTCTTGAACCTCCCTCCCACCTCCATGAGCACACACCCTCAAAATACTGAATTGCCCAAGAATGTTGAATTCCTGAATTGCTATAACTTACCGGAACATCATCCACAACTCGATGGTGGACGCAATGGCACCTCTGTCTGGTGACAGCGGTGGAGTGTTTCGACAGAAGGTGTCCTGGTTCTATAATGCCAGAGAGGATATCTGAGCGGCGGGTGGGTGGGTGGGTGCAGGGGCCCACTGCTCCTGGGACAATGCTTCAGGGCTTTTCTCAGTGGCTTGCACAGTGAAAAGAAACCTCTAGCATTTCATAGGATAAGGCAGGAAGATAATTACGGTGACTGAAATAACACAAGGCTGAGCTGACGATTGGGAAGATGGTGCGCATTCACAGTGAAAGAGAGGTAAAAGACACTAGGGAGAAAGAGAAAGCAGAGGGAGGCAGTTTCCTTGAAAGACCTGAAAATGAGCAGGAGGGAAGATAAAAGGCCAGGGGCCGCGCACAATAGCCTCCGAGCCCCCTAATTCTCTGCTCTGTATTCATCGCGGTCAACTCGGGGAGCCCTCAATGGGGCTTTATGCTGAGCCTCATTATCTGCTCAGAGATGGAGGGTGGCCCATGCAAATGAGCCCACAGCTAGGCTGTGAAAACACTGCAATTTGTCAGCACTGAGATAAACAAATGAAGGGCATGCTGCCTGTGGGAGGCCGCCCCCCGGGAGCTTTCAGGGTATTTTGACACTTGTTGTGAGAAATATCTTCAAGGTCCCCACACTGGCTCCCTCCTTATCGTCAGAAGGGAGAAAAGGGGTCACTAATTTACCTATGACTGAGATAGCCAGGGGGCTGAGGGCACCTCTGCTTTTATCCACTGGTACGTCGGTCCTGGATTAATGTTCTTCTCATTAGGCTCAGCTTTCTTTTCTGTCTGCTGCTTGCTCAACCTCTAGGAGGAGGGAACTTTTAAGCCTCTGGGAGTGGTTTAGGGGAGAAAACACATACACAAACACATACACAAACAGCAAAAAAAACTTTAGTAAAATGATGCTTGTGGCCAACCATTGGAATGTGGAATCATTCTCATGCCAAGATGCGGGTGAAGGAAAGAACTCCCGTTTTCCGAAGAGTGTGGCTTTGATTCTCCTAGTAGCATTGTCTTGTTGATTAAAGGAAAATAAAATGGTCCCATGTTAATTGTTGGGAGCTTACAGGCTGTGCCCCTTCTGTCAGCTGGAAGGGCTAGCCAGTCAAAGCCAGGCGGAGAGTCAGAACAAAGCTGCCTTTGGTGATCTAGTCTATTCTCCAGTTTCTTAAAGGACTTTTAATGATGCTCTGGTGACAGCACCTTAGAAATCAGATCAAATCAATTGTAGCACATTTTCAAAAGCGAGATTACACCACAAAGGGGTCGCCAGCCCTCCCTGAGCACGCCCGGCCACGAGGCCGCAGCCGAAGCTTATCCGCAGCTGTCGCCCGGCCTAAAGCTGTCAGGCCCATCCCCACCGGCCCACCGGGAGCCCAGCCCGGTGGCAGGGGTGCCGCATCCCTCTCAGTCCCTCCCACAGAACAAGAGTCACTAAAACCTCATTTGTGCCTCTTGGCCACTGAGGCCCCCACACAAACCTTTCTGTTCTTTGAAGCAGAGTGATGTGGACTTAATTAAGTGTCGTAACTTATGTGTGGGGCTGTATTGATGGCGGAAATGGGGTACAGATGTGGTGTGAAATGTTGGTGAATTACTCTTGTGAAGAATACAGATCAGGGTGAGTGCCCATTATCTGGGGCCAAAAGGAGTTCCTGCGCACTCAATTACCGCCTCCTTTGTTACCCCAGCGCACCAGATGGTTCCAACACTGAAGAGTTTTCTATTATCATAACATTTTTCTAGAGCGCCTTTTCTTCTCCGCCAATGCACCATAAGATGATTACCTTCTCAGGGAGAGCTGATTGTTGGGAAGGGGCTGGGGGTCAGGCCCCGAGTCTGAGAGGAGGAGCAGAGAAGGGACAGAGGGCAGCATGCTCAGCTCCGGGTGGACGGCTGTGCTTCGGGCCGGCCCACAATAGCTCGGGCCCCTCCTCCGCGGACCCGCCACTCCCCTTCTGCTCCCAAAGCCAGAAGACGCACTGCTGTGTGTGACCGGCTGCTCTGCCTTCTGTCAAAGCATTTCCAGCCAAGTGAGCAGTTTTTCTTCTAAGGGACGCAGTGGCCCTCAATTGGATTCATTCCTGCTCACTGGCACCGGGGAGGCGTCAGGTGAGGACAAAGTAAAGGAGCTTGTGAATATAAGGGCTAGTCATTAACTCGGGGCACCCAACTCTATCATCCGCCCACCCGGCCCCAGGTCCCGAGAAGCGGGGAAAAGAAACAACCCTGTGGTAAATAAATAAATAAAGCTCCACACTGTGACGAGCTCTGAATAAGCAAGGCCAGACGTGAGACTCACAGAACTTGCAAGTTTGGAAGGATCCCAGGGCCTGAAGAATTTTCCTGATGAAAGAAAGACAAAATGGAGACTGGGTGAAATCACCCAGCGATGGAGGCTGCTGTTTTGTCCTGGCTGGATCACCACTGGGAAACAGGGAATTTCAAGTGATGCTTCCAGACATGGATTCCAAATCAGTGGACTCCAGAACTCACATGGGGAACAGGAGATGAGCACTTCTTCCCCCACCAGGCTGTGCCCAAGACTCCCACTGTCCCTCTACCATTCCTTGCAAAATGTCCCTTCACTCTGCAGAGTTCTAGTCTGGAGAGGTTTCATATCTATGCTGAAAGGGCAAAGGACCCTCCAGACCTTTCTCTGAAGTGAGCTGTTGTTATGGTTGCATCTGTTTGCTAAACATCATGATGGTGTTATGCGGAGTAATGCCTTTATGACTTTCCTTTCTCAAGACAAAAGCACAGCCCTAGTGGTATCTGCTTGAAACCTGATCATATGGTTTCCAAGCCTGGCACCCACATCCTACTTTGGGGTTAACCAAATAAAACTGTATTTTGGTTTGGTGCTGCTAGCACGAAGGAACGATCTCTAGTTCAGAGTTTATGTTTATTTAAACTGCGGCCACCGTGAGACACACGTCCATTTTCCGTGACTGAACAAAAGCCTCCCCTTCCTCTCCTCTTCCTTCCAAAAGGAACATTGCTCCCTGTCATCCTTATAAGTGTTCTCCTATTTACAGCTAAGAGCTCCAAGATGGCATTGGCTCATCAAAAGAGAAATCAAAATGATGTCGAGTTGTAGCCTAGAAAGTCAACACTGAGCACTGAAGGCTACTTATTATTCACAAACTCATAAAGCCACTGACATGTCCTGTGTAGATCCAGTTTCAACCTTGTCTTTACTTTAATAAATGAAACAAGTTGTTCCAGCAAATGAATAATCAAGGGGTGATAATGTCTGGTTTCCTAAGCATGAGACAGAAATTTCCATTTTTCTGTAACAGCCACCACCATCAATCAAAAAGAACTCAACAGAAATCTCTAAACCTGATTTTGGCTGCAACTAGAAAAGAATGTATATACATGCTCTTAGACCCAATTACTATACTTTCATAACCAAGCGCTTCTTTCACTTAATTCCAAAGAGCTGTCTAAATAGCTCTGAATATCTTTTTGTGACACATATCCAATCACCCCATGTGATCTACCAAAATTGGGAGAAGTTAGCCCAAAAGAGAAAAAAATGAAAGAGAATTAAAGATTATGGATACTTATTCAATGTAATTTATAATCTTCTATGTCAATATAAAAATACATTACAGCCTTCTCAAACAGCTGAAGCAATGTATCGTATATTGCCATATCATCTGGTGAAGGGCTAAATTCCTTCACCTCTTGCACGTTTAGCTGCAAATCAGTTTTTCATTTCTGTAATAGAAAATTGTTCATGTATTTTTATATCACTCCCTTTTCTTGACTAGTATTTAAAATCAAAATGGTATTCTGAAAAATGGCCAATGTGTTTTTTTAGAAATAACATCCCAAGCAGCATGCCTAAACATTACATTGCATATGGAAATTTTAAAAAATCAAATTAAGAAAAAAGATTGTAAGGACTTCCCTGGCGGTGCAATGCAGGGGGTGTGGGTTCAATTCCTGGCTGGGGAGCTAAGACACCACACGCCTTGCTGCCAAAACACCGAACCATAAAACAGCAATCTTGGAACAAATTCAGTGAAGACTTAAAAAAAAAAGATTATACTGGCCACCATTGTGAGATGAATTCTTGAGACTGCAGCTTGAGATACAAGCAATTCTGTTATCTGTCGTCACTATAATCTTTACTGTATATAAAGTAAGACATTTTCAAAACGTAGTGAGAGAAGAATGCTCTGAACTCCTAGACAAGTCTATGACTTACACTTTTCAGCAAGTGATTCCTACCTGAGGTACCATCCCTTTTTATTTTCTAAATTTAGTAATAGGTAGAACTGTTTGCTGCTAACACATGCTTAGAGCAGAAATCCTGGGACTTAGAATTGTAACAAAGACATGATGTAGCAATAGATCAGAGAAGACTTCAGCAGGGGCTGCAAGGCTGAAAAGACCACGATGAAGTCAACTGAGAATTATCAAACACACCGCCTACATCTTAAATGTTTGAGCTATTTATAATTCAAGGGAAAAAAGGTATCTCCATACCTTCGGTGAGAAATCACATTGTTTTTCAGTAATATCCACTCTGCTTCTCTCACTTGCAGGAGAATAATTCAGTTCCTTGCTCTGCTTTTTGTTGTTGTTATTATTTATTTATCTGACTGCATCAGGTCTTAATTGGGTCATGTGGGATCTTTTGGTGCAGCACAAGGACTATCCGTGGGGTCACAAAGGGTCAGACACAACTGAGCGACTAAGCACAGCACAGCACAAGGACTCTCTAGTTCTGGTGCCTGGGCTCAGTAGTTTCAACCCTCAGGCTTAGTTGCTCCAGGGCATTTGGGAATCTTAGTTCCCCAACCAGTGATTGAACTCACATCCCTTGTATTGCAAGGCAGATTCTTTACTGCAGACTCTTTACCAGGAAAGTCTCTTTCTTGCTCCACTGATGCTGGTTTTGCCCTGTGTTTTATTTTGTGACTTCCCTGGTGGCTTGGATAGTAAAACGTCTGCCTACAATGCAGGAGGCCCAGGTTCGATCCCTGGGTCAGGAAGATCCCCTGGAGAAGGAAATGGCAACCCATTGCAGGACTCTTGCCTGGAGAATCCCATGGACAGAGGAGCCTGGTAGGCTACAGTCCACGGGGCTGCAGTGTCGGACACGACTGAGTGACTTCACTTTCACTTATTTTGTGACTTACTTTGGGCCATGATATTACCACATGAGTCACAACAAAGGCTTTGAAACATACATACATATTTCCCCTTGTTTACTGATGTCTCTCCCAACATCACAAGAAGTACATGCCCAGCTTGCTTGCTAGGCCCCGAAAGAGAAGGAACAGAGCTGGACTGCACTTGCGTAACCCAGCCTCAATCAGTCACCTCCCAGCCCATCCAAGGTGTGTGAACAAGCCAAACCATGATCAGTAGAGCCGCCCTGCTGAGCTCAGCCAACCTGCAGGCATCCAAGCAACAGTGCTTATTTTTGTAGGGTCCTAAGATTTTGTGGCTATTTGTCACACAGCTTATGCTAGCATAAGATGTGTCTTCTTGGAAGTGACCTTATTATTACACTGAATATTTTAGTGCTGTAGTTGTCAATCGTAGCTTAACAGATTCTGATTTCATTCAGCTGATTGATCTATTTAGAACCAAACCACCAGTATTTTTAAAAAATCCTCAAGTTGTTCTGATGCACAGCCAAAGTTGGGAGTCATTGATATGAAGACGTGATATCTATCTATTTATGTCGCTGTATATGTGAATGTGTGTGTATGTAAAAGGGGGCATCGCTGGCAGTGGGCTGGTCCTGAGAACAAAGGCAGAACCTATGACTCTGATAGATATATGGAAAGAAGAAGGTAATCCATATTACTTCGCAGCGTGGATTTCAAACTTGCAACATTGTACATTATATCAGTGGCCCCCAGTCTTTTCAGCACCAGGGACGGTTTCATGGAATACAATTTTTTTCTCAGATGGGGTGGACTGGATGGTTTCAGAATGATTCAAGCAAATTGCATATACTGTGCACTTTATTATTATTATATCAGCTCCACCTCAGGTCATCAGGCATTAGATCCTGGAGGTTGGGGACACTTGCATTATGTGGAGAACTTTAAAAAAATGCAGAATTCTAGAGTCTTCCTGCAGAGATTCTGATTTAACTGGTCTTCAATGTAACATCAATTTTTTTTTAAAAGTTCCCCAAGTGATTGTAATGTGAATCCAGGAATGAAAGCTATTGGTGGAGCAAATAGCATTCAGGGTTAGTAAGAAGTGAGACCCATTCTTAAGGGCTGTGATTTCAAAGTGAGACTTGCCCAGCAGGCCAAACACAGAGGAGTTTCCACAGTCCAAAAGACGTGGCATTCATATTGGTGAAGAGGGCTAGACAACTCATCTTTTGTTCTTGGGGCATGAATTGAGATGTGATAGCAAGAAAGCACAGCACTTAGTGAGAATGGAAGCATAAAGTCAGGCTCAGTAAAGAAACAAAATGTACTGGAGGCTCTGAGTTACTGACCCGAGGCATCTTTTTGGGTAACTTTGCTGAAAAGGGGACTGCTCTAAGACTTTGAGTCTGGGTTGGAATGATTAAGACGAAGGTTAGGCCAAGAAGGGTAACCACCCAACTACAGAAGCCAATTTGGTGGCACCCATGAGTCAATGGAGGAGATGTGACTGAAGAGCGCCCTGGGGACACACACAGAGTGAAATATACAACCCAGCCTAGACAGTTCTGTCAGCAGGGCAGTTTTTTGTTTTTAAAACCTGTGAATCTAGAACTTTGTGTACTATCTCTTGGTTTTAAAATACTGGCAACAACAACAAAAAACTTAAATATCGCACAGGTTGGGAGACAGGGAGGTGAGGTTGACGTTGACACATACACACAGTTGATACTGTGTATAAAATGGACAGCTAACGACAGCATACACTGTAGCACAGGGAACTCTACTTAAAGCGTGGTGGTTACTTGAACGGGAAGGAAGTCCAAAAGCTATGGGATATATGTGTATATACGACTGATTCATTTTGCTGTACAGTAGAAAGCAACAACGTTGTAAAGCAACTATACTCCAATAAAAATTAATTTAAAAAATGAACAAAAAAGATGCTCTTGAAATAAATTTGGACTACCAGATCATCAGTTATGATCTCGAGGCTCCGTGTTTCCAACTGTTCAATGTAACTTTGATTTCAGCCATGCCCTCTCATCCCAGTGGCACAGCAGATCAGAAGCAAAAGCACTAAGTGAAGGGGCATTGACAGAGGCCAGTGTTAGGCGTGAATAAGTCTTGTGTCCTGCCAGAATCTGTGCAATATTAGGGCGGGCTTCTAGGAAAAGCTTTCAAGACATGTGGTTCTAAAGGAGAGAAAGGTTGTAGTCTGAGTTTAGTCCTGACACAGAGCTCTGCTGCCTCCCTACATTTGAAAAACCTCTTCTGTGTACTGACACACTCTTATTTAACACATTGGGCTGTTTTTTTCTTCAAAACAAACAGCTCTGACATATATTGACTCCGAATGTTAGTTTCAGGTGTACAGAAAAGTGATATATACATATTTGTTCTTCAGATTCTTCTCTGTTACAGATTACGAAAATATAGTGTGTATGTGTATATGCTTGCTCAGTTGCTTCAGTCATGTCTGGCTCTTTGAGACCTGCCAGACTCCTTTGCCCATGGGATTTTTCTGGCAAGAACACTGGAGTGAGTTGCCCTGCCCTCCTCCAGAGGATATTTCTTACCCAGGGATTGACTCCGCATGACCCTACATTTTGTGGCCCAAATCAGAACACATGGTCCACCAGTTTCTTGTATCATTTCTGAATGTAAGAAATAATTAAGGAGAACTCGTCTGAAGGCCAACAATTGGGGATTCTGTGCTGGTTTTACAGGGAAGGCAGAGATTGTTTGAAACCAGGATGATGCAGCCATTTGTGTATATATTCATAGGGAGTATATATATTTGATACTAAGACTTTGTAGAAATTATGTTCTACATTTTCCTTTGTGAAATGCTTTTTCCCTTCAGTTTTCAGATATCGAGACTGACTTTCCTTAAGTCCATGCTCCTTCCTCTTTCACTATCCTTCCCTTTTTCCCATCCATACCACTAACCTGTAGGTTTCCTGCTTTATGACTATAATTACTGCTTTTGGAGGAACAGAACCTTTTGAAAGAGAACATATTTTACCCAAGCTGATAAAGGACTTGTTCCTGATAAAGAAAAGGATGTAAAAAGTTGGGGAAATCTTCTTTCAGTTCCCACGCACTCTGATACTTCATTCCTTATACATAGAGACACAACTGATTTGAGCCCCAGAGCAAATCTGGAGATTGGAGCCACTAATTCCAGGCTGCAACCATTGCTCAGGATTTTGTTTTCTATTAAGGACCTGAAGGTAGGCACACATTGCAAATCTGATCTTTGACAAGAAGTTCAAACGTAAATGGAGAAGGAAATGACAACCCACTTCAGTATTCTTGCCTGGAGAATTCCATGGACGGGGAGCCTGGCAAGCTACAGTCCATGGGGTCACAAAAGAGTCAGAAACGACGAAGCGACTATCACTCACTCAGAGGTAAATACCACATTGCAATTCCATTTATTCCTTCAGTCAACAATACTAGTGACAGTCCTATTACATGGCAGGCACTGTGCCAGACAATGAACATATAATGGTGGGCAAACTAGATATGCACATTCCTTTCTTTACGGAATGTGCAGCCTATGAAGACAGCAAACGTCCAAGCCTATCAGCCACGTGTATACGTATATCCCCTTTATCTTGGATTTCCTTCCCATGTAGGTCACCACAGAGCGCTGAGAAGTATTCCCCGTGCTATACAGTAGGTTCTCATTATTTATGTATTTTATACATAGTAGTGTATATATGGGGCTTCCCTGGTGGCTTAGTGGTAAAGAATCCGCCTACAATGCCGGAGACCTGGGTTTCATCCCTGGGTTGGGAAGATCCCCTGGAGAAGGGAAAGGCTACTCACTCCAGTACGCTTGCCTAGAAAATTCCATGGGCAGAGCAGCCTGATGGGCTCTATAGTCCATAGGGTCACCTAGGGTTGGACATGACTGAAGCAACCAGCAACAGCAGCAGTGTGCAGTCTCCCAGCCCATCTCACCCCACTTCCCCCTTATCTCCTTGGGACCCATACATTTGTTCTCTATATCTGTGTCTCTGTTTCTGCTTCAAAAATAAGTTCATCTATACCATTTTTCTAGATTCTACATATATGTTTTAATTCACTTTTGTTTAAGAAACTAAAACAACATTGTAAAGCAAGTATACTCCAAAAAAGACTGCAGATATTAAGAAATAATACAGAAACTAATAATAAATAATAGCAGGAAAAATATAAAATTACATTTGAGTTAAGTGCTAAAAAGACAAATGCTAAGAGATTTTATCTGGTCAGGCAAGAGTGGGAAAGTTTTATTGGGGATGGAACCACTGAACTGAGATCTGAGGGGTAAGTAAGAGTTAACTAGATAAGGAGGAGAAAGCACTTCCTGGAGGCTGGAATGCCGCGTGGAAGACCCTGTGATGAGAAAGAGCACTAGGGAAGAGACCGAAGCGCTACCAGGATGGCTGGCCAATATGGAGAGAGAATTCAGGATGCGTTATGAGGCCTGAGTGATGAGTAGAGACCAGGAAGAGAAGGGCTCTGTGGGCTGTTGATGTGTGCTGTTTGCCCAGAGTATGAAGCCAGTGGTGATGGGTCTATTCTCTACTACCCTGAGGGGTCAGGGGGTGAGTTAGAAGGCATGTGGGTAGGCTCATTTAAATAGGTTCTCAGTTTAACAGAGAAAATAAAAGGCTAGCCTAGAGTAATGGTCACAGTTTTGAAAAGAAATGAACACGTTGAAATTCATTAGCAAATAAAATTGGGTTTGGAGATAGGATAAAGGAAAGAGAGGGCTCAAGGGTGATTTGCATAATGGGATGAAGGTTGGTGTCTTGATCTGGGATGTAAAGAAAGATTAGATTATGGGATCATGAGCTTAGTTTGGGACTGGTTGGATTTAGAAGTTAACATTTAAGTGTACAGACTGGAGATTAGACGCCAATTCAAATAGTGGATAATTGAAGGAAGATATGTAGCTCAGACTCTCTAAAAATATGGAATAGAGGAGAGACGTGGGACTGCGTTTTGAAACAACCAACATGTAGTGAATAAATAAGAGATTTCCATACTGAAAGGGCAGAAAAATTCCGTGAAGGTGGGAGGAAAACTGCGCTGTGGAATGCCTTAGGAAGGTCGTGTGCCAAGCAGGAAGGACCAGTCACTAGTGTCAAACGTTGCCGAGAAGAGATGGAAGATGATTTGGGATTAGTGTTGGGTTTAGTGAGGAGGTCTTTGGGTTGCACTAATAAGAGCTATTTCAGAGGCATACTGGGGCCAAACACAAACTGGAATGGACTGGTAGTTATCTCTGTATGTTTCCCAGTCCTCCTTCTTCTCATGCAAACACAGGGGGAATCATTTAAAGCAAATATGTCTAGTTTGGTTCTTTAGTAAATGGAGACTGGAACCAAAGATTGGTATCATTTGACACAGGGTGGCCACAAGCCAGCCTTCAAATGTTTGCTGAATTCCAACTGTACTCCCTCCCACCACCCCTTCTCTGCACTGTTAGGATGCAATATTCACTTTAAAATTTTATTTTCATGTGGGAAATAAAGTGAAGGGGATAATATACTTGATTTCCTTTTCTCAAAGCCTAATTGTCTTAAAGTAACATTAGAACTTGGAATGCCAGCATTAGCAAATGGCTACAGACAAGTATGTCTTCTTGGTTTGTTTATGTGCTTTTAAAAATATCTCACTTATCAACGAGAAAGAGAGATAATTTGAATTTGTATTGAAGACAGTCCAGGAAGTGGGTAAAATAAATAATACAAAAATTTGAAATGTCAGTATTAGAAACTGGTGAGTTATACAGGTAGGAAGCTGATCCAATGCCCAATGCTATTATTTTCCAAATAATAGCCAAAGCCTACAAATGTCTGCCTTTTTATAGATCTATTCATCTGTGAAAGGAAATGTTATTCAATACATGCACACTTAAACAATCAAAGTAATTTAAAGAAAGTTGTTTGATATTTTAAGCACTTTTGTTTGTTTCTTTTATATACTTTTATTAATAATTAGAGGATAATTGCTTTACAATGTTATGCTGATTTCTGCGATATATCAACATGAATCAGCCACAGGTATACATATGTTCCCTCTCTCTTGAATCTCCCTCCTACCTTCCACCCCCGTTCTACCCCTCTAGCTTGTCACAGGGCACCAGATTTGAGCTCCCTGTGTCAAAAAGCAAATTCAAACTGGCTATCATTACATATGGTAATGTATATGTTTCAATGCTACTCTCTCAATCTGTCCCACTGTCTCCTTCCCCAACTGGGTCCACAAGTCTTTTCTCTATGTTTGTGTCTCTATTGCTGCCCTGCAGATAAGTTCATCAGTACTATTTTTTTCTAGACTCCATGTATATGCATTAACATATGATACTTGTTCTTCTCTTTCTGACTTGTTTCACTATGTATAACAGATGCTAGTTCTTCCACCTCATTAGAAAAGACTCAAATGTTCCTTTTTCTGGCTGAGTAATATTCCATTGTATACATGTACCACAACTTCTTTATCCATTCATCTGTCAGTGGACCTCTAGGTTGCTTCCAGATCCTAGGTATTGTAAATAGTGCTGCAATGAACATTGGAATGCATGTGTCATTTTCAGTTATGGTTTTTTCATGGTAAATGCCCAGGAGTGGAATTTCTGGGTCATATGGTAGTTTTATTCCTAATTTTTTAAGGGAACTCCATACTATTATCTATAGTGGTTGTATCAATTTGTATTCCCATCAAACAGTGCAAGAGGGTCCCCTTTTCTCCACACCCCCTCCAGCATTTATTGTTTGTAGATTTTGTGATGATGCATTCTGACTGGTGTGAAGTGATAACTCATTGTAATTTTGTTTTGCATTTCTCTAATGATGAGCAATGTTGAGCATCTTTTCATTTGTTTATTAGCCATCTGTGTGTCTTCTTTGGAGAAATGTCTGTTTGGGTTTTCTGCCCACTTTTTGGTTGGATTATTTTGAGTATTTTTTTTTTTTAGAGAAAAATATTTTGTCTTTCTTTTTATATGTGGGAAGCATTATTTTGCCAAAAGCAGTTGAATCAAAATGACGAAATTAGATATTTTTAAAAGCAGTATAGCTACAAGATTTCCAGTGGAATACAGATTTAGGAAAGCGCATGTGCTCATCATTGACGTCTAATGTGATGGCAAAATAAAGGATGCTTGGAGAGACCCAGCCAGGATCCATTCAGCTCACAGAATATCTTGCCTTAGTGCATAAATCATAGGTCATTGATAATTTATGCACTAAGGCAAGATATTCTGTGAGCTGAATTAACTGTATTCAGCTAGCACATATTTTGAGCATCCACATTGTTCTACATACTGTTCTAGGCATCTGACAACAGCAGTGAGACTATGGACAAACTCCTGTCTTCAATGAGTTTATACTCTCATAGAGAAGACAAATAGTAAATAAATGTATAGCGCTAATGAAAGGTAGGGAGAAATTTTACAAAAACTAGAAAGAAAGTTTCTAGTTTTTCTTCCATGGAAGAAAGAAGAAAAATGGTGATTCTGCTTGAAGATAGGTTAGTAAGAGGCACTCTGTGTGGAAATTATGCAGAGATCTGAAAAACGTGACGGCACAAGTTTTTATAATTATGAGAGCAAAGAGCATTTTGTATGTAAAGTACAAAGCTCTGGAGCAGCCATGGTGAGTGCCCCACGGGCACAGCCCTGCCAGCTCCACATTCTCCCGGACCTTGAGGACAGAGAATGGGTTTACACCAGTGCCTTCCTGAAGATGCGCTCATTAGCCATGACATCCAAAAGCAGAAAAATCTGCTTTCTATTAACGTGTCGTCTTGGTGAGTTTAGCTTGCAAATTTTCTGTGGTTTCATTAAACTGAACCAGAAGGAATCTCTGAATAGATCTATTGCTTTGGGAAACTGCATTAAAAGCCAGCTTGCAAGCCTGGCTCCTTGGGGTATAGCCAACCTCCCCAGCTCACCTCTGGGGAGACTGACTCTATTTGCTTTCCTTACTGAAGGTGGACCCAGGAACGTGCTATTTCCAGAGGTACTCGGTGTGGTTCAACCCTGGGGGCACGAGTAGTCCAGCCAGGTGGACCACAGTGCACGTATTATCTCATCAAACCCAAAGGGTTCAATTAAAGTCATTATATACCAGGCAAGGGCAAAACAAGATTTTTGGCTTTTGAACCTCTGCACCTCAGGGATGGTTTGCCCGTTCCTGCATGGATTCATTATGCCTGGTGGTAAAGCTATGCGAGGAAGGGGTAGTCTTTTTTGGCTTTAAACTTTGGAGGAGGAACCTTACGGGTCACATTGGATTAAAATTGCCTGCATCCTCATTGCAGGGGAAGATGAAGAAGCAGCCTCCCAATACAACTTTATTTCTCCTGTTCTAAAGACCCACCTGCTTGCCCCACATCCACCTTGTGCCCAGTGTCATGTTGTGTGTGGTCCACACATTATTTAAAAGGAAAAAAAAATTACTCCTCATGATTATAAAATTGAGGGAACTCACATCAAATCTGCATTTCTGCATGCTCTTGAAAAAGCTCCGGCTGTAACAGATCACAATCCCTTATGGCAACAATTGGCTAGAACTTAAGGGCTGATTTCATCACATGGGGCACATGCTGTCTCTTGCAGCCCAGTTCTCACCACTCCCTGTTTTTTATCTCACCTGCTCACACACATCACTTAGCTTTGTTTCCTGCTTGGCCTCTGTAGGCATTGGTTCTTATGAGTCCTCCTTTCATCCTTGATCTCATTCTTGTCTTCCAGCTCTTTTCCCCCCAACACTGCAAATGGCAGAGGGGATGACAACGTCCTGTCACATACATCCTGTGGCCACTACAATGTGGTACCTTAAGCGAAAGTGAGGCAAAGGCTTCCCGTGTTCCTCATCCTAACACTGTAGTCAGTGGATGGAAATGATGATACCATAAAAATAAAATGATGACTGTGTGAAAGCAATTAGCCACTCGTGGGAGAAAATGTAAGATTGTGCGGGTCTTAGATAAGGAAACAAACTATTCTAGAGGACAGAACACATGGGGCTTTCTCAATATTTGAGCATCTAAAAGTAGGAGCTGGGGACCTTCCCTGTTGTCCAGTGATTAAGAATCCTTCCCACGTAGGGGACAAGCTTGGTCGTTGGTCGGGGAACTAGGATCCCATATGCTGGGTGCTACTAAGCCCATTCGCCACAACTAGAGAGAACCCCGCATGCCCAACCAAAAAATAAATAAACTAAGAAAGTAAAAGAATGCTGAAAAAAAAGAGAAGGAGCTGGGTTTCTTGGTAGTGGATTTTCAAGCTATTTTGCCAAAGAAAGTTTCAAACACAGTGTCAGCCACCTATGACCCCCACAGACTGTAAGCTCTTGAGGGCAAACCCAAAGCCTTCAATTAAAGTCATTATATACAGGGTAAGGGCAGGACAAGATTTTTGGCTTTTGGACATTTGCACCTCAGGAATGGTTTACCCTTCCCGCCACAGATTCACTGGGACTGGTGATAAAGCTATGGTTTGCCCAGTGGTATGTCCATGGCCCCTGGGAGACCTTCGGTAGACAGGTCTGTGGGGGAATGGAAGGCCCAGGGGCATCATGCGTGAGCTCTCCCAGCAGAGCAGGTTCCCACCCAGGGCAGCTTCGAGGGCCCCCGAATGACAGTCACAGCCACCCCTTACTACTTCCCGAGTGGCTACATAAATTCCACTGGGTTGAAGTTGTTTGAAATGATTATGGCCACAGAGGAAGAAAGATTTTATAAAGGAGGCCAACAATTCATGCATCAAAACACCATCCCCCCCTTGGCTGGCCTTGAAACATATTCCTTTAATTAGTTACTCCTGCATTTGTTTCCTAAGGCTGATGAACAGCTGGGTTGTACTTGAAGTTACACAAAGAGCTGGGCTTAGGAATACGTTTTAGTATCCGCTACTTCATCTAAGAGCTCTGGGGCATATTTCAAACATCTTATTAGAGGACTGCCTGTGTGGTGACTGCCTGTGACCTTCCCTTTGGAAGCGGCCAGCACTGATTGGAATTCATCTGCTCCTTTCTGAGCAGGACTGAGGCCAGGAGGATGTCAGGGAGATGTGAACAAGATCGTGATGTGGGGCACCCTTTGAAGGATACCCAAAGTTTCTTTGAAAAATCGAAGCCATGGAACGGTAATTTGGGACAGAAAGTTTTCTTCCTGTATTTCTTCGTTTCCACAGTTTAAGCAAGTAGCTACGCTGTATAGTTAGTTGCCTGGAAAGGTTTTGGCAGGCTGAAAGCAGAATCTGCAGGTGGATCATGGTTCTTCCTGTCTGTGAGCTTGGTGTCCTGGGTGAAGGGGGCGGCTGGGGATTCAGACCTGTGAAGACAAGGCTCAGAACTGGCACAGTGTGTCATGTTGACTGCATTTGTTTTGTTAAAACGAGTCACAAAGCCAGCCCAGCTTCAACAGGTACTGAAATACACCCTGTCTCACGATGGGAGCAGCTACAAAGCCACATTGCAAATGGCAGGCTTCCCAACAGTGGTTTGGAAGATTGAGCCAGTTTTGTAACCAGTCTACTGCATCCTGTCTGCGACTTTGTTGAGGCCACACTTCTGTATCAGATTGACTACAGACACTCCTCACTTTGAGCTACATCCTAAATAATCATTACTAACAAGAGTACTGTGTGGGGCTTCCCCAGTGACTCAGCAGTAGAGAATCTGCCTGAAATGCATAAGATGTGAGTTCGATCCCTGGATCGAGAAAATCCCCCAGAGAAGGAAATGGCTAACCACTGTACTATTCTTGCCTAGAAAAACCTATGGACAGAGGAGTATACTTAGCTACAGTCCATGGGGTCACAAAAGAGTCGGACGAGACTTAGCCACTCAACAAGGAGAGTATTGTATCTCCAAGTTAAACACCAACACCTGGAAGACAAGAGCTTTTTTCTTAATTCCTACACCTTTTGCAAAACTTAACATCATACTAGCCATTTTCTTGTAATTCCTTTTTGTTTGATAAGAGGTGGAAAAGTGACACCCATAAACCTAGAACATTATACACTTAGAAACACTATCTAGAATTACCCACATTATCATTATTATTATTTGCTGCCTGATAATTGAGCTTAAGAAACATGCTGCCTGGATCCCTGGACTTAAGAAATCATGAAATTAGAAAGACATTTTGGTGTCTGGTTAAACTCAATAATACTTCTCTTTATAATTTTAAAAAACAATCTCTACTCTGCTGAGCTGTTGAAATTCATTCACAGCCATTATTGGGGTTCTGGTCACCTCTTGTGGGAAATTCACACATCAATGGAAGCTAGAAGAAAGGTCTCTGGGCTCTGTTTTGTCATCATTCAAGTCCAGGGGGTGCCTGGGAGTTGAGCAGAGCTCAGTTTCTGAATCAGATATGCGGAGAGGATATCTTCAAGAGGCCCTGTCCACCTGCACTCTTGCTCTTGAAACGGCACCGCGACCTTGAGAACAAGCCCGACCGAGCTCAACCTGTAGAGGATGAGCGTGTGCAGAGGAGCAGAGCTGACCCTTCTCTGTTCAGCCGGCCCAGACCAGCCAGCACCCAGTCTGTCTGCTGCCTGTAATCATTTGTGGAAGCCCTGATGTAATCATCAAAGCCATGGCCCAAATCAGCAGAACTTCCCAGGCCACCATAGGCTTGGGGGAAAATATAAATGGTGCTTTGCAAAAGCACTACATTCTGTGGCAATTTGTTACACAGGATCTCTGTATCAATACATAATTTATATGCTGGAATAGATGACAATTAGGTTCCTGAGGGAGGAGGAGCTTCAAAGATTTAGTCAAGATGGGAGGAGCAGGTAGTCGTTCCAGAGCTTTCCTTGACTTGGTTTGAGCCTTTCCAAAGTACAAATCAGAATCTCAGCTCTCTTAGACAAGTCTCTCTTTCCTCCTAGGCTTTGCCCAGCCTCCCTCTGGAGGTCAGAGCCTCTGTAAGGACACACGGGTTCCCGGCCTCCACGAAAACCCTGTCTTCCCATTTGATTTCTGCACCAGCCCTGCGGGGCCAACCTTGGGAGCTTTCTTTTCCTTCACGTAAATTCTGGAGATAAGAACACTTGGGGCCTTTTGGCAGACTTACACAGAGCACACCAGGCCCAGGAATCTCCGTAAGTGCCCAATAAAACAAGGTATTTTTTGCTGTTGTTTTATTCCCAGGCCCCAGACTTTCATTACAAAATAAAATTTAGAAATAAAAATAAAGCTCTCCATCACTCCTGGGGCTTCCATTCTCTCTGTCGACGAGCTGCCCTGCCCTCCTGGTTCTCAGGCTCTGGGGCTGTGACTCTCAGGATTTCTAACTTCCTGCCTTTTTCCAAAACCCATGCCACTTTCCCAGGCACTGGGAGTCAAGTTTGAAAGGGTCAGTCTCTGGAATGCCTGTGGTAACAGTGGGGAGACACCGCTCCTGTCTGTTAATTGGCACAGGAAATGAGCAAAGTTGACTGTGGTTCTCCTGTGATTAGAAACCTTTTAAAACAACAAGCATAGCTGAATCTTTCCTTAAAAGAGGGATGGGAGTTGGTCGAGAAACCAGAGAGCTCTCTAGGTGACTTACTGAAAAAAAAAAAAAAAAAATTAGATTGGAGTCCATTGGTTTGTAGAATAAAAAAGTAAAACAAAACAGGGGCAAAACATTCCTGAATGCTGGAGCCTCGTGGGTCTCCCTCATTTTTTTCCTCTGGTGTTGCTAAAATAAATCCTTCAGGATTGCTCCCATTCCGTTTCCTTTCCCATTCTCCTTTTTTTCCCCCTCTTATGTCTTCAGAGCAGTCCTTTTAAGGATCTGAGAGTCTTTTAAAGTCTGGCCTCCTCCCATTTGCTCTCTGACAGATGTTGATTTTTAATGATTCCTTCTTCTTAGGTTTCCAAATCATCAGGGTGTTTGTTTCTAAAACTAAAATTTGAAACAATGAATTTGGAATAAAACCTTTTTTGGTTTTTCTGTTTGTTTTCTTTAAGAGCAAGCTAGACAGGAGCCAAGAAGACCCACCTGCAGTATATTTAAGGTAGGAAGAGAATAATATATGCAGAGAGCCAGGCACCCCACTTTTGCCCTCTTTCCCTGGAATCCACTCGCGCTTTTGCTTAGATGGCCAGGTACTTACATTTTCTTTTTGTCCCCCGAAGTGCTTAACTCAGTCCTGAGCACAGAGTAAGCACTTAATACATATTTGCTGATGTGAATCGAAGGCCTGGGGTATTTCCTACAGATTAAGCAATTTTGACAGTATAATCCCTAAATAATTCCCAGGAAGTGCCTTGCACAATGGTTTCTATTGCAGGCACATTAGGTTCCTGTCTTTTGCTCTTTGTTTCTGGTTCATGGGTCAAGCCATTCACTCACTGCTCCTGGTCAGTTCTTTATACAGCCAGGGGAAACAAGAGATAATGCCAGGGCAGGGCGTTTGTATTCTCCATGTCTTAGATACTAGACTCCAAAGCAGAAAAATGATTTCTCTACCTTGCTGAGTAATATAATGTTTATGACCCGCAAACAATTGGAGAGGGGTGGTCAAGCGTAGCCAAGAGAGATGAAGATGCTTTCAAAAGAAATGAAACAGCTCTAGTTCTGAGGCCTGCTCTGAGCACTGGGAAATGTGGGTGAAATATTATATCAGCAGCAGGAATGGTTATTGAACTGTGAAAAGCATTTGCTACATAAAGAGGGCCTTAATTCCTTTGATGTTATCAGGGAGGGATGTATTAGGTTCTGCAAAGCAAGTGGCCGTGATCAGCAAATGCATTTTTTAAATGTTCCTCCCCTTTAATATCAGATGACTATAACTGAATCTCCAGTTTGTGGGGTATTCTTCTTACCCTTCCACACCATAAGAGGGTGTGGTCAGGGCAATTAAGGAGACTGACTAAGAGGGCCATTTTAATTTCTGGAATGAGTCCTCACTCCCATTTTTCTTTTGTTTTTGTATTTATCAAAAACATAAATTAACACCTTGGAATTTCTGAGCTAACAAAAATTATGTATAACTTTTTACTCTATCGATTGAAATAGAAGACTATGATAAGCCCTGAAATATTTTATAATCATATACAAAAATGTCTATGTCAATTTGTATTAGCTTTCTAAACTAACAGTTCTATAGAACCAAGTTAGTTAAATAAAGGCATAGACAATCACCCCTATATGATTCTGAAACAGCAAAAAAAAAAAAAAATTTTAAGTAAAAACTTTATCTCAAACTAAAGTACAAAAAGTGGAATAAAATTTTACTTAAAAATAGTCAGTATGTGTTTACATGTGTTCCCTATCCTGTATACCTGTATACCTGTGGTGGATTCATTTTGATATTTGGCAAAACTAATACAATTATGTAAACTTTAAAAATAAAATAAAATTAAAAAAAAAGAAAAATCTAAAAAAAAAAATAGTAAAAAAAATGAACATCTTATTTTTTCAATTGGTAAAATTCAAAACAATGCTTAGCATGGAAGCTAAAATGGGAATAGATTTAATAAGTTAAGATTTTAAATTGGAGTGAGAATTTGCAACACGAGCAAGCTAGAAAGCTCATGGCAATATAGAGGGAGCTAATTTCACACTATAGATTTGTCCTCAAAAAGAGCATGTGACTCCTACTTGCACCTGGGTAGGTGGACACCAGGTGGTGCCAGGAAGGTGCGATGTTGGAATGCTACGGTACATGCCTAAGGCGGGCATCGAGAGAAGGAGGTGGTTCCTAGTTCTGTTCCCTTCTATTGCAACTGTTTACAAATAGCATGGAGCTGTGGCCTTTGTGGGTCTTATTGGCATGGCTGATGGCCCAGACTATTCATAAATCCAGGCCTGCCCTCAGAAACCTTTTCCTTTAGGTTAGAGCCTGTTTCTAAGCCAGTCTACCATAACTGCTCCCTGGAAATTGACACAGGAAAATGCCCCACATATAGGCATTTTTCTGGAATCACCTTGCCATGTAAATTGTATCTGCCTACACTCTGGCTTAGCATCATCCCCAGTTTCTGCTGGAAGTTTCAACACTTCCCTAATTCTGACCTACCCACGCTAGGGTACGATCCTTCTTCCCCAAAGCCTGGGAGAATGAGGAAAGTCATGTATTTGATAAAAAGCCCATTACTATTTAGGAGAGGGGGAAAAGGGGAGAGGAGAGAGCTGGAGCCACCCCATACCATGACCAGCAGTTGCTGGGTTTAAAATTTCACGTTGGCCTCTTTCTTAGCAGACAGCCCAAGCTGGCATTGAGAGGCTATCGACTGTCCAAACAGCAGCCAGAGAAACAATCGACAAAGCCGTCCCTTGAGAACGCTGAGTAAACTGGCGAAAATACCGTCAAAGGAGTTAATGTGCGAGCTGGCACCCAACGCCAGTCCCAGCGTGAGAACCACTTAGGCGGGAACTGTCTCTCCCGGGGTCCGGGCTCTGTCAAACCTTGCCCCAGGTTGCCTTTCAGCACAGGAACTGATCTCTTTTGACAAACTGAAATACACACCCACCCCAAAGCCCCACCAGCCGCGCGGGAGGGGAATTCAGGTGGGAAAGCGGGCAATCCTCTAGCAGCCTGCAGGCTGATTCGGTTTCGCCAGACTCCCCCAGGGTGGGGCCGGCAGGGCGGACTGATTCTTGGGAACCTGAGTGCTATTTATGCACGGATCTGACCTAGACGGGAAGATAAAGCCAGACACCAGCTTGAGTCTCACAAACCCCTTTCACCCTCTGCATCCGCAGAGGGCCTCCTCAGGCCCAGAGTCCCACACTGTCCTTTGTGGCCTGGAGAACAAGCATCCGTAAACGGAGAGATTGTGGCTGCACCTAGCACAAACGCGAGGTCAGGGCGGTAACACGAGGTGCGCACGCATCTCAGCATCACTGGGCTCCCTGAATCAGCGTGAAATGCTCTCCCTAAGTAACAGCTACAAAGGATACCGTCTTTATAATTGCACTAGTGGGAAACATGCAATTTGAAATAAAAGAACTGAATAGGAAACTAGTGACTCCAAAGCAGGGTTTTGTTTGTTTGTTTGAGATGGAGAAACATTTGTCACAGGCTGGCGCTGAGGGCTAGGCTGCAGAATCCTTCAACTTGCTGGAAATCCCACCAGTGCACAAATCTGCCGGATTCTCCAGTCCCTCAAAGGAATGAGTAGGCAGGCTGTTTCCTATAAGCAAATAAAATGATTGTGAAGAAAAGCCTGAGAATAATTTTTAACAGAGAGCATCTGAATGAAAGTAAAAAGCATAACTAAGACTCCTAAAACAAAAATAAGAACAGGTTATAGGGACAGAGGAGCTCAGCAAGCTCCAGTCTACAGAATCGCATAGGTGGATCAGACAGGTGGATCGCACAAGTCAGACAAGACTGAAGTGACAGGGCAGCACAGAACATAAATAAGTCAATTTAAAAAGGCAAAAACTTATATAAATGCCTAATCAACTTGGATAATTAATTAAATTCATTACTGATTTTAAAAGAGTAAATAAATTAATAACGCCATATTTTTCCCTAAAGAAAGATAATACTTTATAAAACACGATGAATGGAAAGAATATTAGTGCAAGCCACTAGGAAACAATTTGACAGTAGGAATTTAAAGCATTAAAAAAAAGAGAACAATTTGTATACTTTCACCCAGCAACTCTGCTATGAGGAAGGCTTTTCCCTCCGGGCCCTGGGCCCACTGCCTCTGGGCAACGTGCAGCCAAGTGTTCGGGGGGGGGCCCCTGCGGATGGACCACACAGAACCTTGGTCTTGCATCTTCTGGTCAAGAGACACCCAATTCAGGAACCTCTCACTTGCTTCTGTAGAAATACAGACTTGTTGTGCGTCTGTGCAGGTTGAAGCACCTACAGGTGTCGTTTTCTTATCATTAATTTTGATCGGAGTACAGTCGGCCTTACAATGTGTGTTGGTTTCCGCTGTGCAGCAAAGTGAACCAGCTGTATGTTCACGTACATCCCCTCGTTTTTTGGATTGCCTTCCCATTTAGGTCACCAGAGCACTGAGTAGAGTTCCTTGTGCTATATAGTCGGTTCTCCTCGGTGATCTATTTTATGTGTGCTCAGCCGCTCAGTCGTGTCCCATGGACTGTAGCCCGCCAGGCTCCTCTGCCCATGGAATTTCCCAGGCAAGAATACTGAGTGGGGTGCCATTTCCTCCTGCACGGGATCTTCCCAACCCAGGGATCAAACCCAGGTCTCTTATGTCTCCTGCAGGCAGGCGGGTTCTTTACCTGAGCACCACCTGGGAAGCTCATGAACCGTATAAAGTTATTACAACCTTTTGACTGTATTTCCTGCACTGCACATTGCATCCCTGTGACTAACTCTGTAACTACTAGATTTTACCTCTTTGTTCTTTTTACCTATTTCGCCCTCCACCTACTCCTTCTTCCTCGGGCAACTACTAGATTGCTCTCTTGCAACTGTGAGTCTGTTTGTGTTTTGTTATATTTGTTTGTTTCATGTTTTTTAGAGTCTACATATAATTTTCACACAAGTGAAAACAGAGTTAGCTGTTTTGTTTTTTTTTTTCCATTTTTCCTCATTTCAAATTATTGAGAACTCCTGATATCATTGGCAATGCAGATACCTGTTTTTCATTTGTTCCTTTTCTTTTTTTTTTTGGTGATAACCAATTACCACATAGTGGGGAAATGCCTTTATTCTATCAAAAATGTTTTCACATTGTTGTTCATGTCTATATTTTCTAAATCTTCAACACAGATTTTTATTTTGGCCAGTAGGGAAAAAAATGCAACTTTATTTCATAATATGGATACATCAAGAATTTATATTTAGGGGAAAAATTAAGGTAGTAGTTATATACACTTTTCAAGTCTTTCCCAAATAACAATCATAAAAGATACTAACTTTAACAAGACTATTTCTCTCAACTGCTCTGCTCATTAAGATTATTTTAAAAGTTCAGTACCAAAGCTTTTTGTTGTAGCTTGTTTGGTGGGGCTCACATTGCTGTTTTCATATTCAGCAACCTTATACAGAACCTGTATAAGGGTTCTAAAGAAAGCCTATCTTTAAAAAAAAAAAAAAAAAGTTGTCATAGATAAGAAAAATCAACTGGAACTGATTATCTTCTATAAAACACAGCAGTTTCCATCCAGAGATGTTTTTCGCCTCCTGTGAGTGGATGAACTCCCTTGGTAGCCTTAGGGGAGATTTACTAGAAATGAAATCACCGCAGCTTTGTTCATTTTTTCTCTGGCACAAACTAACAACGATAATCTCCAGCGTATATTATGAGAGTGTTTTCTGGTTTGAAGACTAAAAGTCTTGCACCCCAGGGGACCCCTCGGTCCTAGTCACCCACTATCCTGAGTACCTTCCGTGTACAAATTTTTCTTAATTACTCTAGAGCTGAGTGGTTCAAGACAGGCTGCATTCCTCAGGCTAATTTCCCTGTTCCATGTGACGTACCTGGGGTTACTCTTGGCATTTAGCAGGTGGTGGGGCTGCTCTGAGGGTCCGGGATGTCTTCACTTATGTGCATGGCTGTCAGTGGGACCATCTCAAAGCTGATGGGTCATCTCTGGGTCCTCTCCTTGTGTTATCTGCAGCAGGGCAGTCAGACTCCTTACCTACTAGCCCAGGGCTCTGAGGTGAGAATTCCAACAGGAACTGGAACTGAAAGCCAACAGACAGGAAGTGGAAATTGCTAGTCTTTTAACATTTGAGCCTGAAAACTGGTACAGCTTCATTTCCACCATATTCTATTGGTCAAAGCAGTCATAGACCTTGGCCAGAGTCTAGGGAAAGGAACATAGACTATACTTTCTAAAGGGAAGAGCGTAAAAATACTTGAGATTAACTTTATATTACTGCACAATTACTACTGTGGTTTCATGCAGTAAACCCAAGCTGCAGTTGAATTTGAAATATGCAGATATAGATAGCATTCTTAATTGGCAGTTGAATAAAGTGAGCCTTAGGAGACGTGAATCATTTTCTCAGATAACATAACTAATCAATAACATCAGAGCCCAAGAAAAACCTAAGTTGACCTGATTCTAAAAATTATGCCAGCTAGTTTATGCTGCCTTGGTCACAGAGACATATTTCATGTGGTGGTCACAGATGAGAAGCATTTGTGTGTTGAACACATAGATATTTTATATGTAGGAAAGGAGAACGATGCTTTCTTATGCTATGACAGTAATTGACAGAATTTTCTAGCAAACATTTCAATTCCCATCTGTTAAGGCACATGGGGTGTAACAGAGTTAGACTATTGAGTTGGACTATCTGTATCTCATGAGGTGTCAGGATATCCTTGAAGCCTACATAAGAGAATGCAGAGGGTTGCAGCATCAGTTCTATGTCGCTCAGGTTCTTTTGTCTAAGAAAACACCCTATAACTAGAGCACCCTTCTAGTCTCAGCAATCTAGGCTCATCTTGACCGTGTTCTCTCTTGTGTCTGTGTTGAACTGTTGGTTTGACCAGTCTGGAATGGCCTCAGTCATTGTCGTATGGCTGGCGAGCCATTTGCCAGGGGCTGGCTGACTATTGACTGGTAAGCCTTGCTTCTCCTCCACATAACTTATTCTCCAGCAAGTGAAATCAGGTTTGTTCTCATGGAAGCTGCAACATTCCAAGAGCAATAGTGGAAAAGGCTTCTCAGGTCTGGGCTCAGAACTCACACATCGTGTGTTCCATTGTATCCTACTGGACAAAGCAAGTCCCAAGGCCAGCTTAGACTCAAGGAGTGAGGAAATGGATGCTGCCTCTCTTGAAAAGCTGAATTGCAAAATCTCATTGCAAGTGTCTGGATATAGACAGTTGAATAATTGCAGACAAGTTTGCATTTTGAAAGAAAACCAATTGCTTGCTATCTTCTACACCATTCAGAACACAGCCAAATGTAGCCACCCATTGCTCTGATAAATTGACTTAAATGAAAATAAGGGTTTTGTGACTTCAACCAAAAACCCTATTCAGATAATTAATCTACAACAAAATTAATAAATCCAAAGGATATTCTGAAGTACTTTTAAGCATTATAATCCAGAGACAGTGTTGTTTTTTTTTTTTTTAATTTATTGTGGTCTATTTTAATGTCTACATATGTAAAGACTTTTTTTTGCTCCTGGGCTTTTTAAAGCTACCCCCATCCCCAATCCTTAACCCCTTGGAAATCAAGTACCATTCTTTAAACTCATATATCAATATTCCGCAATAAACCCAGTAGAATAAAGAAAGAAGCCACATGAGCTAAAACTGTACTGTGAGAATGCATTGACAATTTAGATTCCCTGAAACGTCAATGAATATTCTTTACATTTTAATAACTACTGGAGGATTCATATTTGAACTTAGTGAATAATATCTATTGATTGCATTCTTGGTGCCAAATATTGAACTGGCCACATGATGTGTGTCATATTATTTGATCCTCCCTGCAAATTTATAATTCAGAAATGAACACTAGCACTCCCGTTATTCATGCAAGGAGACTGAAACTGAGAAGGTAGGTTATGTTGCTCAAGACTCCTCCCTGTCTTCTAAGAAGTGAAGTCTATTTCATCATCCCTTAAATCTTGGCTCTGCCACGTGACGTGCTTTGGTCCAGGGACATTAGCAACTATGATGTAGGCAGAGAATTGAAACACACTTGCACATTAGGGCTTGCTTTCCTGCTACACTTGAGATCCTAGGACTACCATATGAATGAATCCAAGGTGTTTTGCTGGAAGACAGGAGGTTACATGGCAGAGAACCAAGGAGGACCAGCTGAGAGTCAGCCAGCCTTTGGCCAATCACCTGTCAATTTTCAGACATCTGAGTGAGGTCATCCTAGATTATGAATCCTCCAGCCAACCCTCCAGCTGTTCCCAAGCTAGTGGAAGCAGAGTTGGGAGCCAAGCCCATGTTATCGCATTCCAAAGCTTATGTTCTTAATAGTAGCACTGTACTGACTTCTCTAAAATGTGTACTGCTCCTCAGAATATTGATGACACTAACAGCTGTGAAAGTATCCATGATAACTGCTTGGCATACAGAGAAGTGGAAGCAGAAATTTGCCTTGCTTATGAACCCCAAATGCCTTTACACATACCAAGGAGTAACCCTCAGGACAATAGAAACCCATGAAGATTATTAACAAAACCTGGACTTTTAAACAAATCTTTAGAAAGATAAAATTGCAAGTAGCAGGCACATAGATTGTGGAAAAGGGAAGAATAGAAGCGGAGAAACCAGAGGCAGAAATCTAGGCTAGGGGTGAATTAATGAAGTTGTGAGTCAAGATAACAACAGTGAGATTGAGAGGAGGTGAGGGGATGTGTGGGAGGCATTAGAAGGGAGATCTATAGAATGGGATTGTTTAATCCTATGCCAATCTCTGTGGGGATCCACGTCATTCAAATATACTTCACTTGAACTTCCATGGGGCTGACTTACATAGATGCTAAGATACAATTTATTTGAAAGTTGGAGAGAGGCAGAGACCAAAAGAAACTGAAATATACCTAGAAACTGTCATACAGACTGAAGTGAGTCAGAAAGAGAAAAGCAAATATTGTTTGTTAAAGCATATACATGGGATCTAGAAAACTAGTATAGTTGATTTTATTTACAAAGCAGAAATAGAGACACATACATAGAGGACAGATGCATGAACAAGAGGGGTAAGGGGGCAGGGATGGGATGAACTGAAAGATTGGGATTGACATACATGCACTGCTAATGAGAACCTACTCTACAGTTCAAGGAACTCTACTCAGTGCTCTATGGCCACCTAAATGGTAAGCAAATCCAAAAACGAGGGGATATATGTATACATAGAGCTGATTTCCTGGTGGCTCAGACCGCAAAGAATCTGCCAGCAATGCAGGAGACCTGGGTTCGATCCCCAGGTTGGAAAGAGCCCCTGAGGAAGGGAATGTTTCTGACTCTAGTATTCCTGCCTAGGGAATCCCATGGACATAGGAGCCTGGCAGACTACAGTCCATGGGATTGCAAAGAGTCTGATATGACTGGGCAACTAACATTTTCACTTTCTTTTTTCACTCATAGCTGATTCACTTTGCTCTACAGTAGAAACTAAATAACATTGTGAAACAACTATACTCCAGTAAAAAAGCGTTTTAAAAAGAATTACACTGTGAAATATAGGATTCATGTGGTCTCATTTGAAAATCTTCGGTCTTAAGTCAGGAAATTGGGGTTTTGATCCTTCTCTGACACCATTTACTTTGGAGCTTGAATAAGTCACTTTGCTTCAACCCTCTGGCCTCAGTCTTCATCTCTGCCCAAAGGGAATCCTTTGAAGGATGGTGCTTATTAAGGTTAAAAGCAGTAATGAATATGGTGTATAACTATTTGTAAAAACTGTTTACTCTATGAACACTTCCCATGCCAAGATATTTACAAGTTCAGAAAACGTTAAATGGAATTTACCAGAAACCTTTTCATTAATTTCCCACTAGTGCCAACCCTTAGATTAATTAGAAAGCCAAATTTTCTCTAATGTCTTTGGGGAATTTAGTCTGAAGGCTCAATAGACTGATCTTAAGGGAACTGACATCCAGGAGAAATTTCTCTGGCTTCATTCTATATTTAGCAAGAGATTTAGTAGTGAATGCTCCCCATGTGTCTCATGCCCATTGAATCGAGACATGAGTACTTGGTTTCAAATCCTAGGCCCATCTCTTAATAACTGCATGATCATGGGCAAGCTGCTCAACTAGTCTGCATCCCAGTTACCTTATCTATAAAATAGGATATAATAATACCTATTTTACAGGGTTGCTGTGAAAGTTAAATGAGTTCCTTCTACATCGTTTGCTTGAAACAGTGTCTGACATGTTGAAGTGCTATAGAAACAGGCTGCCAGTTAGGATTATTGCTTGTTAGTGTGAACTGAACCATCTCCTTCCCCTACAAGTTTGTAAAATCAAGAAAAATCCTTGGCCTCAGTTTTTGGCTATTGCGGCTGGTCCTCTATCATCCCTGTGCTTGCGCCTTCTGATGCTGTCATAACAATGTACCAAGAGATATGCGTCAGTCTGGTTATTACAGGAATGGACTCTCTGATGTCCCAGAAATCATGTGGCCAAAGTCAACTTCAGTCAAAACAGCAAAACTACTTGGACCACATAAGGGTTTGTCACAGATTCTCAAGATCATTGGTCTTCAAGTATGTTTCTTTACCAAATAGCAGAATCTGTTTGAAACAACATATATCCTAGACTGAAGGAATCCTGGGTCTCTTCATCACATTAGTCCAACACCCTCGCCTGTAGATGAGGTCCAAATAGAGTAAGTGACTTAGGGGATCATACAGCTGTCCAGTGGCAAAACCATGAAGGTGTTCAGGTACCAGTCAATTAGAAGCCAAACCAGCATATGCATAGTTTCGAAGAAATGAATATGGGCGCCGATTCCCCATCCCGGGGACCACTCAGCTAGATGAGAGATTTGAGGAGCATCCAAAAAAGGAAGTGATCAGAGAAGAGAATTCTGAGTGGAGAACTGTTGGGTTTCTTCCTTTGCATGTCACTTTCTTCTTCTCAGGCTTTGTTCTCATTGAAAAAGCATCATTCACTCTGGACCTGTGTTTTTGCTCAGAATCATACTATGTTCTGGGTCTGTTCCCCGTTTTTTAAAAAAATCAGAAAACTTGTAGCTATGTTTGGAACATTTGCAGTACATGAATCTACTTTTTCTTTATTAAATTTTTAATTTTGTATTGGACTCAACATTCAGAAAACAAAGATCATGGCATCCAGTCCCATCACTTCATAGCAAATAGAGGGGGAAACAATGGTAACAGTGACAGACTTTATTTTCTTGGGCTCCAAAATCACTGCAGATGGTGACTACAGCCGTGAAATTCAAAGATGTTTGCTCCTTGGAAGAAAAGCTATAACCAACCTAGATAACATATTAAAAAACAGAGACATTTGTTGACAAAGGTCCATCTAGTCAAAGCGATGGTTTTTCTAGTAGTCATGTATAGATGTGAGAGTTGGACCATAAAGAAGGCTGAATGCTGAAGAATTGATGCTTTTGAACTGTGATGTTGGAGAAGACTCTTGAGAGTCCCTTGGGCAGCAAGGAGATCAAACCAGTCGATTGTAAAGGAAATCAACCCTGAATATTCATTGGAAGAACTGATGTTGAAGCTGAAACTCTAGTACTTTTGCTACCTGCTGCAAAGTACTGATTCAATGGAAAAGACACTGATGCTGGGAAAGATTGAAGGCAGAAGGAGAAGGGGACAACAGAGGATGAGATGGTTGGATGGCATCATGAGTTTGAGTAAACTCTGGAAGTTGGTGATGGACAGGAAGTCTGGCATGCTGCAGTCCATAGGGTCACAAAGAATTGGACACAACTGAGCGACTGAACTAATTATAGCCAATTAATAATATATTAATAGTTTCAGGTGGACAGCAAAGGGACTCAGCCATACATACACATATATCCATTCTCCCTTGGAGATGGAAATGGCAACCCACCCCAGTATTCTTGCCTAGAGAATTCTGTGGACGGAGGAGCCTGGTGGGCTCCTGTCCGTAGGGTCGCACAGAGTCGGACACGACTACAGTGACTTAGCATGCATGCATGCATTCTCCCCCATCTGGGTTCTCTTCTGAACTGTGGGTGAATAAATGCAAAGTTGTCTACTATTCTGCTTCTCTTGCTTTTTTGTAATGAGTGCACCTTCTCTCCACAAAGTCTGACTAACAGAGTTTCTTCTGAATTTACTAACTTCACTTTTTTTTAAACCCCTGCCAGACAAATATGATACCTTTTCTTTGATCCAAGACAATGAGTGTCCACTCTAAATTTCCTTTCTGATTAATACTTCCCATTCAATTCTTTCCACATACAAAATCTCTTCCATGACAACCTCTCCTGTAGGTCTTAAATGCTTTTGAGCATTATTTCTTTTAAAATGCAAATCCCTGTCAGATTGTGGCTATAGGTATTCTTCACAGAATCACAGACTCAGATTCTTTCTAAGTAATTGCTGAAAGGTGGATCTTATTGGGGACAGTGTAGGGATATCTGAGTGTGTATTATGATGGTGAGCATGATGGATGACAAAAAAAAAAAAAAAAAAAACCAAATGAACCCATTATTTGGTGATTACCTGAGAATTTTAGGGAGAAAACTCAGAATCCAGGGTGAAGGTTAAGTATCTCAGATTTCCAGGTCAGGGAGGAGAGAGAGGAGGGATCTGAAAGAAGCGTAGGATTCCTGAGTGGTGAAATAAATTCTTTCATAAAGACCAACACTTACATTCTGACCATGCCTGGGCTTTCAAAGCCTTTCCAAGCACTGCCCACTGAGCCACCACTGGCACCTCCTCCTATCACTGACTTGGGTGCAGGCAAGAACACCCTTCTTCCAATATGGGGGAAAGAAAGTAAGCCATTACTCCTAACCAATAATGTGGAAGAGAACAGAAAATATAAATGAGGAGGAAAGCCAACGTGGGTGTCCTTGAAAGTTAAATCAAATCTGTCTTCCAGGAGTAAGTGCTATGATCGATGGAGGGCTGGGCTTTGATTGTATTTTAGATTAACTGGATCCCAGCAGAGAAGGAAGCCTCAGAGCCAGCTGTCTCCAAATGCAGGTGCACGTAGAGGTTCATTCTCTCTGGTGGTTAACACGGTGTTGTATGATGTGACTGGAAAGCACTGTCTCCACCAATATTTAATCTGACCGGCTCAGACAGACAGCAATCTAGGGAATCAAATAAATTTATCACAGGGCTTTAAAGAAGAGCCTTTTTCTCAGTTCTTGGGTCTTGTGGGATGTGTGTGAGCAGTCATATGATGCAGCTAGTGGAGGAGGTGAGTTTTACAAAGAATGGAAGATTTCTAGGAAACATGGCCTCCCAAAGCCCCTCTCTTCTCTCTCCTCTATTTTTTGAAATTTTTTTTGGCTGTGCTACCCAGAAAGTGGGATCTTAATTCCTGGGGACCAGGATCAAACCTGCACCCTCTGCAGTGGAAGTGCAGAGTCTTACCCACTGGACTGCCAAGAGGTCTCCTTTCTCCTCTATTCTTAAGGAAGTTCCCTGTGTGCTCATTATCCTGGGACATGATCCTCTTCTCTCTGCCCATGTTGCATCTACTTTTCATTATGCAATTAACCTTTAAACATCTTTCATGGAAAGGAAAGGAAAGGAAAGTTCAAACTGTAACACAGAGAGCATGGCTTGCAAACAGCCCCTCTGCCTCCCATGGCATATTCGCAGCTGCTTTAGAAAGGCTATTCTTTTCACTCCCTGTTTACACACATCTGGTCTTGCTGGCTGTGGTGTCTGTCTCTTGCCAAGAGTGCTCTAGTTGGGCTCAGGGTTATGCAATTTTTGTTATGTACAACATTACTTGTGAAATGATCAAGCAGGACATCAAAAAGACCTGTATTGCCATAGCAGCCAAGTTGCATCAGCCACCCACGATTCTCAGAGTGATAATGGACCTAACAACTAGAGTACACACTCTGGGTCAAAAAACCATCCACTGTAATGGTGGACTCCTTGTGCTCCGTGACCCAGAGGTTACCGTCTTTTTCAGTGAAGTCTGGGGATGTTAATGGTTGAATGACACACCCAAAGTGTTCACCACAGAGCCACTTAATAAGAGCAGTAGTGATTGCTTTCCTTGTGCCAGATTCTGTACTTATCACTTGCCATGGACCATAGTAATATTCACAACTACACAGAGATAAGGCACTGTCATTATCCCTATTATCAGTTCAGTTCAGCCACTCAGTCGTGTCTGACTCTTTGCGACGCCATGGACTGCAGCACACCAGGCCTCCCCATCCATCACCAGCTCCTGGAGTTTATTCAAACTCATGTGCATTGAGTCAGTGATGCCATCCAACCACCTCATCCTCTGTCATCCCCTTCTCCTCCCACCTTCAATCTTTCCCAGCATCAGGGTCTCTTCAGTTCTTCACATCAGGTGGCCAAAGTATCAGAGTTTCAGCTTCAGCATCAGTCCTTCCAATGAACACCCATCTCCTTTAGGATGGACTGGTTGGATCTCCTTGCAGTCCAAGGGATGCTCAAGAGTCTTCTCCAACACCACAGTTCAAAAGCATCAATTCTTCGGTGCTCGGCTTTCTTTATAGCCCAACTCTCACATCCATACATGACTACTGGAAAAACCATAGCCTTGACTAGACGGACCTTTGTTGGCAAAGTAATGTCTCTGCTTTTTAATATGCTGTCTAGGTTGGTCATAACTTTTCTTCCAAGGAGTCAATTTCATGACTACAGTCACCATCTGCAGTGATTTTGGAGCCCCCCAAAATAAAGTCTGTCACTGTTTCCACTGTTTCTAAACTATTATACAGATGAGGAATTGAGGCTTAGTGTGGTCAAATGATTTGCCCTTGGCTACAAAGCTGAAAGTGGTAGGTCTCAATGCTGGCAGTGAAATGCTAGGCCCCCACTTGTATATTTTGCCCATCATGAGCCACTCACCGAATCCTACTCACTGGTTTCTACTTTGCCCCTCTCACCTTGGGCTTCAGTGATTTCAAACCACATGCTCTCTTCCTTTCATGATGTCCCTTTATTCCTCAAGCTTTTCATTCCTCCTCCTTCTCCTCTTCTCCCTTCTCCACCTCTGTTTCTTCCTCCTCCACACCCCCAAATCCTCCTGAGAGGGGCGATAGTCAAAATAGTCAATAAAAGATCATACTCAAGAAAAGACCAGTTAGACTTGAGGCACCAGCGTGCTCCTGAAGGGCCCCCTCAGCTCCAGTGAGGAAGCCCTTTCTAGCTGGCTTGTGGGAGCGCTTCCACAGGATGGCCTGGAAGGGAGTGCAGGTATAGAAGGCTGGTGTGAGGCATGAGGCAATGCCTATCACCTGCTGGTGTGGAAGTGTCCGTGTGGTAGAAATTGACTCTGAACTTCAGCCCTGACTCCTGTAAGTTCCTGCTGTAAGTTTCTATTCAGGTCTCACTTGAGAGAGTCAAACACCCTGGGTTCAGTCGTCACTCTGCCTTGTTCTCTTGTTTTCATCTCACTGACTTGTAATGACGTGTCCGTGTCCATGTTTTACACCAGACCCTGTGCTATGTTAAGTAATGGTAGAATCCACCTATGCATTCCCCTCACCTAATGCACTGTTGAGTGAATACGTGAATCTCTGCATCTGTTAGTATTATCTTTTCTGCATATTTTGGATTCCCAGATGGATTTATAGAGCTTTGAATGTTGGAGTGAAAGTTCACTTCTCCACTTTTGGGTGCCCACATGTCTCTAAATACAGACATCATCCTCAATATGGAGAAGCCATAATAATAAACCAGTGCTAACTTTCATTTTATTGTGCCCTAAGTGCCACAACACACAGGAGTTGAAATTCAGATATCATATACACAAGCATTCTGTATTATTATTATCATATATAAAATACTATATATTATCATATATAAAATTACTGTGCATATTTAGACATATTATTATATCCTATATATACTGATCATATGTGTATATGCACACACTCACACACATAATCTTTAAAAAACAAAACTCTGAGGGCAGACATTTTTATCTCAACTCTGTAGGAAAACTTGGAAGCAAAGAGCAGGGATTTCCATTTCTAAATTCATTTTCAGGGTTATATGCAAGCCTTCAGTGTGCTGCTCTTTGGCCCTGGCACTGGGTGGTAGGTATCCAGGTGTGCTGCTCTTCGGCCCTGGCACTGGGTGGTAGGTATCCAGGTGTGTTGCTCTTCGGCCCTGGCACTGGGTGGTAGGTATCCAGGTGTGCTGCTCTTCGGCCCTGGCACTGGGTGGTAGGTATCCAGGGGTGAGCAATTCAGTGTTTTATGTTCTTTTGGAGTTTTAAGTATGTGGCACAGAAATGATTACAAATTGTGATGATGCTATGAAGGGGAAAGGGATGCTATGAGGGAATGTACCAAGAGGACTATAATTTAACTTCAGAGGTCTTGAGGTCATACTTGTATGAAATGACACCCTATCTAGGAAGGAACAGGGCTAGAATTAGGATCTAGATCTGTTGGGCTGATTGTGGACAAAATGGCATTTGTATGCTTCATTTTGTAGAAGAAATGTACTGTTAACATTATTTTTTAAATAAAAAATAATTCTATTTTAATTTAGTTTTAAGTTTTCTACTATTCCCAAAACATGAGAGTAGGAAAAAGCTCAAGAATTCCCCATGTAGGGATCACTTGATTAGCAGTCATTAAATGTATTATCCAAAAATTATTTGAATGCCTTCAGTGGTGAGGAGCTCATTACCTCCAAATATAGCCTATTCTGGTAGTTGGTGATGGACAGGGAAGCCTGGCGTGCTGCAGTCCATGGGGTCGCAAAGAGTCTGACACGTCTGAGTGACTGAACTGAACTGATAGCCTACTCCACTCTCCTAATACAGGACTTATTGCACTCTGCTCAAGTGCTCAGTGCTGATTCCTCATAATTTCCATCCAGTCAACTTAGAAAAACACTAGAGAAAGAACCAACTTCTTCCCCATGATGCTCTCCATAATATTCTGGTGATTTGCTCACCTAATGAGAATTTCCAGGATCTCTTCCTCATTTTTCCCTGGCCAAGTATCAGCAGGGACCATTGTCTTACATTCCCTGAGTGTCCCTCTTAAAAACAGCACAACCAGAACTGAACCCAGTGGCGTCTGACCAGCCCACAAAGTATTCACACTTTTTCCCTGTGGTCTGGCCGCTTCCCTTTCTCCATGGCCATAGTCTGGTAATGAATGGGCCACAGCACCTGTGTTGAGCTCTGTCACGGTGTCTCACATTTCTATTATTATTTCTATTATTTGTCCGTGTGTTCTGCTTTTGACTCATTCCACTCGAAACTCCTTGAGGGGAGCTCCTACCATAGGGTTTGGCACATAGCAATCAGATCATAAATATTCTTCAAAAGGCATTTTTGAAATGGAGAGAGTCTCTCTCTTCACATCAGGAGATCTATCTGAATTCACTCCTTAAAAATCAGACATGAAAATCACAAAATTCTGTCATGACTATCCAAATTATCTAATGTCACTATGAGGATTGGGACCATCTAGAACATTCATCTGATGGGGGAATCTTGGTGTTTCCTACTGAGGGTGTCTAACAATCATGCTTTAACGACAACCCAACATTTTCAATTCAAGGACAACTTTTAAATGCCCTTCATTTTTGACTCAGTTAAAAGCTCTCTGTCCATCTTTGCATCTCTTTCACTATGCTTCCTGACTTCAGCCAGTTTCTCCATGTTTGTTATGCTCTCAGGTTCCTGTTCATTTGCCATCAGCTTGTCCTGAAGGAACAAATACTGTTTGGGGTTCACATGAATATTCACCTTTTCCTTAAAGAAACAATCCATTTAGATTTTGTTCTGCAAGCTGGAGATTTTCTGTCTAGGCTCCTCTGCCAGAGAAGGCAATAGCACCCCACTCCAGTACTCTTGCCTGGGAAATCCCTTGGGTGGAGGAGCCTGGTAGGCTACAGTCCATGGGGTCGCGAAGAGTCGGACACGACCGAGCAACTTCACTTTCAATTTTCACTTTCATGCATTGAAGAAGGAAATGGCAACCCACTCCAGTGTTCTTGCCTGGAGAATCCCAGGGACAGGGAAGCCTGGTGGGCTGCTGTCTATTGGGTTGCACAGAGTTGGACACGACTGACGCAACTTAGCAGCAGCAGCAGCAGCAGGCTCCTCTGCTGATATATGGAGAAGAATACGATCCTGTGCACTGAAGAAATGCTATTTTCTAAAACCAGGAAGAATAGCTGTGGGCTGAGGATGAAAAGAGAAATGGAACTGTGTGACAGGTGGGCAGGCTAGTGTCAGAAACATCCTGCATTTATGCAGTGCTGACCATGTGCCAGGCACCCTGCTGATTGCATTTTGTTTACTCATATACTCGATGAAAGAAACCTGAATTATATTGCCATTTTATAGATGAGGAGACTGAAGTTCAGTGAAGTTAAATAATGTGCCTAAGATCACACAGACAGAAAGGGGTAGAGGTGGAAAGCAGAATCCAGCACCTCTGGCACCAGAGCCCACACTTCCTCTTGTCATAGCTATTTTGATGCTGCCTACCAAGATTCCTCCCCAAATTTTCAGAAATCATCCAGTCCTATTACCATATACAATCTTGCCCTGACTAAACCAAGAAAGAGAATTCAACGTGTGCCATAGTTAGATTGGCAGGAGCACCAGAGAGACTACTGTTAGGAGTTGTGAGTCCTGGGTCAGGTATCTGAACCTTTTCTCTGAAGTCTTGGATTAGAAGCTGACTAAAGGTTTTTATGTCTCAATGCTATTCATAAATAAGAAAAGCAAGAATGTTAGAGCATGAGAAGGTGTTAGCCGTCATCTCTACCTTCCACCATGTGCTTTCCAATGACTGATTAGACCTGTGTTTCAGAGACATTGTGGAAGAGATGTGCTGTTAAAAACATTACAGTCACTACCGGGATGGTTCCTCACCTTTCATTCTTGGTAGGTCACACTGCTAATGTCATGAAGAGAGTCTCAGTGTGGGGCTACAATGTCTTCAGTACTTCTCTAATGCTTGCTAACCTCCCTTTTTAACTGAGAGAGTAGGCTCCAGATTGAGAACCTTTGGCAAACAGTATTCATTATAATGGTTTTATATGATATGCCAGAAGAAGCCTCTTCCAGTTCTAGTTCTATCTCTCAGTTGTGTCCGACTCTTTGTGACCCCATGGACTGCAGCACGTCAGGCCTCCCTGTCCATTACGAACTCCTGGAGCTTACTCAAACTCATGTCCATTGAGTCGGTGATGCCATCCAACCATCTCATCCTCTGTTGTCTCCTTCTCCTCCCCTCTTCAATCTTTCCCAGGATCAGGGTTTTTTCCAATGAGTCAGTTCTTCACATCAGGTGGCCAAAGTATTGGAGTTTCAGCTTCAGCATCAGTCCTTCCAATGAATATTCAGGACTCATTTCCTTTAGGATGGACTGGTCGGATCTCCTTGCAGTCCAAGAAACTCTCAAGAGTCTTCTCCAACACCAGAGTTCAAAAGCGTCAATTCTTCGGTGCTCAGCTTTCTTTATAGTTCAACTCTCACATCCATACATGACTGCTGGAAAAAAAGCAAACTAAAACCTAGGCTTAATAACAGTGTGGTGGTCCAGCATGGAAAAGGACCTTGTCTTTAGCCAGTGTCCCAGAAAGCAAACATTTTCAGTGTCATGAATCTGAAAGCCAGGAAGTGTGCCTTCTCTGAAAAGCTTGGCCTACTGAACTAAAGGCTTCACCAGCATTGAAGAAAACACTGTCCTATTGTGCCAACTTTGGGGTGTTATCTTGGTTTTATGGAAGGTAATCCTGGTTCCCATTTAAGACGTGTGTGTGCTCAGTCATGTCCCACTCTTTGTGACCCCGGGGACTGTAGCTCACCAGACTCCTCTGTCCATGGGATTTTCCAGAATACTGGAATGGGTTGCCACTTCCTACTCCAGGGGATCTTCCTGACCCAGGGACTGAACACGAGTCTCTTGTGTCTCCTGTATTGGCAGGTGGATTCTTTACTACTGAGCCTCCTGGGAAGTTTTATTTATAGATAAGGCATAAAGATTTTTTTTTTATAAAATTAATTAATTTGAGTAAAATAAAAGACGTGATCTTACTTTTATTTGAGTCACAGTATAGTGGAGATGTTAATTTTCATCCAGTAGAAGATTTAATCTTCCATTTGTAGAAAAAAGTCATTTCTAAAAAGTGACTGAATGGAAAGCAAACTTGTGGTTCCACTGGGAATTGAACTCAGGACCTTTTCCATATAAAGCAGATGTGATAACAACTACACCATGGAGACTTATAGTGTCTGTCTGGCTTTTTTGTGAGATGTTGACCAGTTTTACATCTAACCTGGATATTTTAGTGCATTTTTGTAAAATGCCTATAATAACCTCTGATATTTCATTGGAACAGGTTTTCTGTGATTCTGTTCCCTTTATAACAGAGTTGAAATCTTTAATGCATGTTCATTCTATACTTGCAAGTGAGCCATGATTTACATTTTTGAAAAACAAAACAAAATAATTAGTCTTTGACAGCACTGAACAAGTAAAATTCAGCAATTATTCTTTGATCATGTCCAGGAGACCAGGCATACAAATAAACATAATTAAAAACCATGGTAAGTGCTCTGAAGGAAAAAAGTTGGTGTGTGATCAGTTCAGGTTTTATTTCAGATCCAGAGAAGTGAAAGAAAGAGGAAAAAATGTGTAATTGACTAGACACGTGGCTCAGAGACAGCACAATTGTGACAGTCATGTAACTGGCTGAATTCTGAGGTGTCTGGGAGTCTCCCCCTATATATAGATTCCTAGACACTCAAGGAGGAGGGTCTTCCCTAAGCTCGTAGCTCCTGAATCCTCACAGCCTGCTGGATGATCCCCCACACAACTGCTGCGTCATCCTTCTGTCCTTCCTGGTTATACGGTGGCACGTATGTGGTGGGAGAAGGGGACAGGTGGACTGTAAAGAGGGGGAAGTTGCCCATGAGCCCGGTTGGGACCTGGGATCCTTTGCTGCAGCTCTTGCACCTGAACACACGTCTTCTTGAGCAACAAAATACGGTGAAACTATAAGGGACTAAACGTAACTGAGTGCTTGCACAATTGGAGCAAATAATAGACAACAAGATACACACAGACCAAAAAGTCCAACTGCCACTTCTGAAGACCCAGGAACAAAAACAGGGTGCTGGGACCGAAAGCAGTGCACTGCCCATGTCCCCTGCACTCAATACCGCCTAAGTGCGGGCAAACCACCCAAGCCACCTTTCAGGCCAGACCCCTGGACCTGGGCCTACTCTCACCCTATATAAGGAACAAGCTTGCCCCCGACCCCACCCTTCACCCCCTAACCCTAACTTGGGGTGTGAACAAGAAAGGGAACTTATTACTTGTCCTTGCCCCCACTTGCTATAGCAAGGGCCCCAGTAGAGCCTTGCCTGAATTTCTTGCTGGGCCTCTTGTCAATTTCTATTGATTAAGGAAGCCAAGAGGGCTTCCCTGGTGGCTCAGCTGGTAAAGAATCCGCCTGACATGCAGGATACCCCAGGTTGATCCCTGAGTTGGGAAGATCCCCTGCAGGAGGGCATAGTAACCCACTCTAGTATTCTTGCCTGGAGAATCCCCATGGACAGAGGAATCTACCAGGCTACAGTCCACGGGGTCACAAAGAGTCAGACACGACTGAGCAACTAAGCACAGCACAGCACAGGGAGGCCAAGAACCCTGGTCAGTGACACATGGAAGAGATAGAGGTCACCCCTAAAAATGACTCCTATGTATCCCTTTCTTTCCTTTCAGAGGTGCAGAGCTGGGGAACGTTTTGCCAACTCTGGGGAAGCAATGTTCTTTTGGAGCTCAAATTATTTTAACGACTGGCAAATGGATAAGCTTGAATGGCAACTCTCAAACTTTATTCTGTCTCTGTCTTGCTTATATGCCCAGGACAATTTCATCAGGAACATCTTTCGAGGAAACAGGGTTTGACTTCAGAGATGCTGGGATGAAGAGGAAGCTAAGAGAGTTGGGAAAAGCTGCCACACTGCACCACTCTTTTATGCCCAAACGTATATTCTGAGACTCTCATGCAGATGTTTAACTGCACAGGTTCACAGACTAAAACAGACCCCTCAGCATGTTAAGAGCATGTTGACTCTCGTCTTTAACACCTTCCAATGCACGCTGTCAGAACTTCCCACCACTATCTTGACACCCTTCCCTCTTAGAAATCAGCAGCTTCAGGAGAAAAACACACCCCAGTTAGTTATCACATTTGATGAAACACCTCACCCTGAAGTGTAAATATTTCAGGGGCCCCTCCTTTTGCAGAGATATTTGTACCACGTGGCTTTATTGCAGCCTCTTAAACGGTGGAATTTCTGATATCAGGAAGAACCAGATAAAAGGGATATTTTGGGAAGGAGGATTTCCCAAAAAGTCTAGTCCTCAAAAACAAACTGCTTTAGGACAATTGTGACAGTGATTTATTGAAGTAAAAAGGCTATTACTTTGTTCTTGCCACATAAAATGTCTATGTTTGCTTAGCTTAGCTGATTTCCTGGTATATGTGAAATACATTGACTGAACCCCATAGAAGAATGTTTATCTTTTTTTTTTTTCCTTCTTTTTCAATATTACATATACCCTGCTTCTTCCCCTTGGGTAGAAATTTTAAAAATATTTCACAGCTGCTTTGAAAACAGCTGTATAAATGCAAGACATTAATAGAGAAAAATCAAAATATGCACCAGGGCAAAATAAGACCCAAGTTATTAAACCATAACCTAAAGATAGTCAAAGGAAAATAGGCATACATGTTGAGTTCAAAACATATGTGATTTAATTAAAATTGAACTTGGGTTTTCAAAGAATGGCTAAGCAAAACAGCATGTCTGACACTTAAAAAATCTTAAATCATTCACACACACACACACACACACATCTGTGGGCGCACACAGTCATTTCCTGAACCCTAAAAACAAGGAGGACTATGCGCGAAAACAAAATGAGGTCTTCAGGGCAAATGTCTAGTGAATTGCATAGAATATTTTAGTACAGTCCTCCCTGCCTGCCTTGTAAGTATCACATGCTGTTTATTCATAGTGATATCAATTAGTCATCCTGTTCCAATCCTGCCTAGGAGATTATCTACTTTATCACCCTGAGCAGTGGGCAGATAACACAGCAGAGGTTCCCGATGGCCGACTATATCCATTTGTTTTCTGTTCATTCTTGGGACAGGAGAGTTATAAAGCTGTGTGTAGGAAATGCAGCATTTGTCCTGCACAAACTTCTTTATCTTTATTTGCCCCATTGCTGGCTACATTTTTTAGTCTACTGGCAGCCAAGGGTCACATTTTCAAGAAGATAAATTTCATATTGGACCCGCTGGGAGCTGATGTAAGTGCAAATTTGTGCCAGGACCGATTCAAAATGATGGCAAAGAGGAAGTTCCTGTATTTTATTTCTGTATTATATTGTCCTGTTTTCCTGATAATGGAGCCAGGGAAGACATGGAACCAAGGTCTATTTTTCTGCCTTGTTCATCTCCCAACAACGGATAAAAACACAGGGCCCTCCCTGTTGGCCAGACTTCGGTCTGATGATCTGTGGGCTGTCCTGAGATCCTCAAGCACCAGGGGCCTGCATCCTTACCTGCAGGCCAGGCTTTGCTTGCTCCCTGGGAGACTGTTTCAGAGCAGATGCGTTGCATCCAGGATTTTACTGCCAGCGAAGGTCAAGCTCACTGTGTTGACAGAGGTACTTCCTGTCCGTTATCAGCCTGCCTGACATTTGATGTGTGTCCATTTTGTGTGTTCTCTGGAAGCCAAATGTCATAGCTCCAGATAACATTTTGCCCTAGTTTCCTCCCATTTCAGAATGAATTCAGGTTTTCTGGATGGGGAAGCTCAGTTCAGAGTCTGGGGGGAATTCCAAAGTCAAGACTACTCTGTTTATGAAGTAATCCTAGTAACGTGTGGAATTTTCATCGTGTTTTTTTTTTCAAAGGCTAAATGTTTAAGAAAAATGCAGGAAACTGGCAATTAGAATCAATTCCCTTCATAACAAGAGCAGGATATCAGCTGAAAAATATGTCCTTTAGCTGATTGCAGTGAGAGAAATCTGGGGAGTGTCCATGGAATACACAGCTTGACCTGGGGGTGACTCAAGGTACAGCTCTAATACATTAAGTCACATTTCAAAGGCTAGTTTGCACGCTGGTGTTTGGAATTCAGAACATGAGTTCTGATTAAATCCATGGTACAAACAAGGATCCCGGGTCAGGCTCCAAAATTCATAACATTCAAAGTGTATTCTACCTGCAATTTACCAAATAAACAGTAGAAAATATTATGGAATAAGGTAAAATAGACTTTTTAGCCACAAGACCATTTGTAAGCAATGAATGTATTATGCCAAAGACTGCCTTTGTAATACCGATTCCTACTCCCACCTCTGCCCTTTTAGTGATTTGGTTAATTCAGCAAATATTTAATGAGCACCTACTATGCGCCAGGCACTGTTTTAGGGACGTGAGCAAGACTGACACAAACCCCTGCTTTTGTGCAGCTCACATCCCAGTGGGGAAGAGAGAAAGAGAATCGAACAAAATTTAACTTATAAGTGCTGAGAAGATCAAAGGTGCTTCCCAGGTGGCTCGGTGGCGAACACCTGTGGGACCACCCCCAAGGTTAAGAAACAGACACGCCAGCTCCCCGTCCCCCCTCTGAGCTTGCCCCCTCCTGCCTCTGGAAAGGTAAACCACCAGTCTTCTGACTTAACCACCTCCTTGCCTTTTTAAGAAAGAATGGTCAAAGGACCCCTATGAACCCACCATCATCCAGTTCTAACAATTATCAATGGCAGGCAAAGCGTGTCTCCTCTAACCCCTAGTCCCTGCCCTCCAAACCCAGCTAAGCTCCTTAATTAATGTATGTGTTTGTATTGAGATAGAATCTACATGAGGTGAGATGCACAGATCTAAGGTATTCCACTCCAGGAGCTTTGACAACGGCTTATACATGGACAAACTGATATAAAGGTTGAGCATGACTGGTTTGTTTTGCATCTGTGCAAACTTTCTTTAGCAACTAGAAGCTCAGAAGTGCGACTCTTGGTTTCAGTCTGTCGTTAGCCACATGTGGCAGTGCCCATGCAGCAGCCTGGCAGCCAGAGGAGGCCCTGAAGGCTGCTTATGTTGATCTTTCTAAACGTTTTCTAAAGGCAGACGGCTCTCGGCTACCCACTCCTCTCCCCTACCCCCCACCTTTTCCTTCTGTCGGCAGAGCAGTTTGTTATGGATTGGTGATAAAAATCAGTGTCCACTGAAAGACATGTCAAGACCACCGCCATGTGAGGCCTTCAAAGCATACCAGGCCACATTAGGCCACCGTGTGAGGGATGCGCCTGTCAGGGGGGTCGCAGGCCAGGTCCACCAGCTCCCGTCTCCTGTTGCCCATGAGGCCAAGGGTACTGGAATGCCCTACTCCTTACCCTTCCCCAGGTGACAGATCAGGGAGGGTTTGTAGAGAGCTGGCTCAGGAAAGCAAGACACGTCAAACAATAGGCTGAGCTGTTGGTTAATAGCTCTTCGATGCTACCTGCAGGGGTGAGGTGTTTTCCGCTGACTGACCCATCTCTCCGCCTCTGCGTCTCTCCCTTTTCCCGGCGCCACTTGTAGGGCTGCCTCTCTTGGGTCCTGGGTCATGATGAACAACAAACACCTTCATCCCCACCAGTTACAGGAAACTCGTGACAGCAAGATGTCTTCATCTCATATTCCTCCCGAGCCCTTGTAACATAACTTGCACATGGCTAAAACTCAACATCTATTTGCTAATAAATTATGCTTGCAAGTGAGTCAGAATTCCATGACTGGGTGATAAAATTACACCTCATGATATAATTATTCTTAGACATTAACTGCCTATTTTGCACACTTGACAGTATTTTATTAATTCCCATCCTTGTCTAAGTTTAAAAAACAGCAACAAAAGCCAAATGAGAAAACAAAATTAAACAAGAACTTTGAAGTTTTCCAAAGTAACCCTAACACTTGTGTTTAAATTTCATTTGTTGTTGTTGGGTTTTTTTTTTTCACCCTTAGGTTTTCTTGATAGAGTTTAGGTCGGCCAAACAGTATCTTCTTTACTACTGCAAGAAAAAAAGGATGGTTTTCAAAACTGGCCTGTGCTACTCACAAGTAAGAATGATACAACTCACACTAGACAATGACATTTTAAAGCCAAAAATGCTACTGCATGTACAGGCAGATTTCCAAGTAGACCTGATGATAGCAGATCTATGATAAATTGTGCACAGTTCTAAAACTCTTTTGAGTCTAAATTTCCCACATGGAGGGTTTGGTGTTATGGCCTTCCTTTATGCTAAAGATTTTTTACAGCAGGCAAATAGCTATCAAAGACTTACAGCAAACAGGGCTTTGATCAGCATTTCCACAGTTCAGAAATACAGCTTTATGTGCCCTGACCACATGGTTGCCAAATAAAGTCCTGTTCCTCAATCTTGAGGAGCATAACAATCTTTGAAAATGGAGACTCTGATCTGTATGTCTGGAGTAGACAGCAAGATGCATTTTTAAAAGCTTCTTATTTTGTATTGGTGTATAGGTGATTAACAATGCTGTGACCGTTTCAGGTAGACAGCAAAAGGACTCAGCCATATGTATACATCCATTTTCCAAAGTCCCCTTCCAACAGGCTGCCACGTAACACTGAGCAGAGCTCTGTGTGCTATATAGTAGGCTGTCCTTGTTGGTTATCCATTTTATCTTTTTTTTTTTTTTTTAAATAAATACGACGAGCCAGATGCCGGATAGCTGGCTTAGTAATACCCTGAATGTTGTCCCGCAAGACTTTGCGATGGCGCTTAGCACCCCCCTTGCCGAGGCCTTTGCCACCCTTCCCACGACCAGACATGGTTGCTGTTGCAATCTATCCATTTTAAATATAGCAGTGTGTACATAACACGCTGCATTTTTAACCAGCTCCTAGGTAAGGCCACAGCTACTGCCCATGGTCTACACTTTGAGTAATGCTGCTGCTGCTGCTGCTTCTGAGTCACTTCAGTTGTGTCCAACTCTGTGCAACCCAATAGACAGCAGCCCACCAGGCTCCCCTGTCCCTGGGATTCTCCAGGCAAGAACACTGGAGTGGGTTGCCATTTCCTTCTCCAATGCATGAAAGTGAAAAGTGAAAAGTGAGAGGGAAGTCGCTCAGTCGTGTCCGACCCTCAGCGACCCCATGAACTGCAGCCTACCAGGCTCCTCCGTCCATGGGATTTTCCAGGCAAGAGTACTGGAGTGGAGTGCCATTGACACTTTGAGTAATAGAGTCAAAGAAAGCTCCCTCCCGGTGCTAGGATTTTCAGGGAGTGAACAGCAATGGGGGAAGCAGTGTGGGGGAGGGTTGTTTACGGTAAACTGCTTTCTGTTTCCTGCAGTAACTTCTGCAGCTTTTATGGGAAAGTGAACTCAAGATGTGGGGTTCCTGCCTTTCAAGCATGGTCTCTAGGACAGAAAGTGTCCCACGTGAATATTCAAAGACTGGCCCAGAGTTTTGCTCTTCTGACTCTCATGGAAATTAACTATGGTCTTACCAGTTTGTGCTTTGTAAAAGAAAAAAAGCATCTCTCTTTATTTTTGTGGGAACCTGCATCCCATAATAACAATGATTCTCAGTGGGCGCAACATGAAAGCAAATTAACCCTTTAAATTACAGGGAGCAGAGAGCAGTAAACCCATCCTGATGTGAAGCTGCATCTCTTCCTCCTTTTCGCACAGCTCAGAGCTCCTTTTAAGGCAATGAAATAAATGCTGGCAGGTGAAGGCTAGTGGGTCTCGCTTCTAAGAGAGTTGAATCTCTCCACCTGGCTGTTACTGACATAAGGTTAGTAACACAAGGTCAGATGGAGGGATATTGACTAGGGGATAAGAGACTCATCATGTAAAGAAGAAAGGAATTAACTTTTGTTGACTCCCTAGTCTGTCCTAGGCCCTCTACATACAGTATGTCATTCAAGGCTCAGTCTCACCCTGTGAGGAACTATTTTCCTTATTTTCTCAGTGAGGAAGTTGAGATCTCTTGAAGTTCAGGTCATCACTTATGGTTCCACTTTAACTGCATGGCAGAGCCTGGGAATGTGAACACAGTGCTCTGGATTCCAGAAATATTGGAACTATTTCCCAGATTCCTAGACTGATCTGCTAATTCGTCAGCAGAGCCACTCCTTGTGTGCTATGCCTGGCACCCAGGCCCAGTGCATTAATCGTTGCAGAAATGAACGAACACATTCATATCACTTAAGTTCACAGATCCCAGCAAGAAGCAAAATGATTTTTAATGGCCATTTCCCATGTCACACAGGGACATATACTACAAATAACATGTGCATGGGGATTTACGATCAAAGCAGATAGTGACACAGGTGGATTAGCCCCTCCTGTTCTCTTTAAAGGCTTACTCAGTGGTGTTCCCATATCTCTTTTGAAAGTTCAAAGGGGCTTACTCCTCCCTGGCCTCCAAATCCGGGTCACAGTGAAAGAAGCTGGACAGGAGTTTCCTGGAAGTCCAGAGGTAGAGACTCCATGCTTCCACTGCAGGGGTTCGATCTCCACTCCCAGTCAGGGAACTAAGATCTCCTATGACACACTGTGCAGCAACCCCCAACTTCAATTTTTTTTTTTAAATTGTAAATTGATTAGTTAAAACGGAGTTGGTGTTGTAATCATTTTTTTTGAGCAGCTTACATGGGTTTCCTAGCAGCAAAAGAGAGAAAGAAAAGTTGCACATAAGTCCAGGGCAGTGATACAGGTTTGTTATCATTAAGTATACTTCAGGAGCTTTCACTTTCACTTTTCACTTTCATGCATTGGAGAAGGAAATGGCAACCCACTCCAGTGTTTTTGCCTAGAGAAACCCAGGGACGGGGGAGCCTGGTAGGAGGCCATCTATGGGGTCGCACAGAGTCGGACACAACTGAAGCGACTTAGCAGCAGCAGCAGCAGCAGGAGGATCACTGTTCAACCTGGACCCGACAGGAAAAACAATTAAATAAAAAAACAGGTCACAGTTCTGTGACCCAGAAGCATTAGAAAATGGCATGGAATTTGCCTTCTGCAATAAGAAATGAGGTCAATGTCTCTGCTTTGTTAATTCTGGTATGGATTTGTCTCATTGGAATCTCTAACAATGCCCCTGCCCTGGACGATAAATTCCTAACTTACTCCTAGATGAGTAAGTTAGGAAAACACACACACAAACACGGAAAAACAATGGAAAACCAGTGCTACCAGTCCCACATGCTTAGTCTCTCAGTCATGTCTGACTCTGGGACGCCATGGACTACAGCCCACCAGGCTCCTCTGTCTATGGAACTCTCCAGGCAAGAATACTGAAATGGGTTACCATACCCTCCTCCAGGGGATCTTCCCAACCCAGGTATCGAAACCAGGTCTCCTGCATTGCAGGCGGATTCTTTACCATCTGAGCCACCAGGGAAGCCCTATAGGGAGTGATGAATTAAAATCTCAAGCAGAATTTTGGCGGTAATGCTACAAACAGATATAAAAATGTCCTTGTGTATTCTGCTACATTTTTAACTTCTACCAAAGAAAATGACTTTAAATGTCTGACAGAAAGCAGAGATCTTAAAATCTTTGACCTCATTTTCTAAAACAAGGAATGTAAGTAAGCAAGTGTTAGTCGCTCAGTCATGCCTGAATCTTTGCGACCCCATAAACTGCAGCCCACCAGGCTGTGCTGTCCATGAGATTTTCCAGGCCAAGGATACTGGGGTGGGTTGCCATTTCCTTCTCCAGGGGATCTTCCCAACCCAGGGACTGAACCCGATCTCCTGCACTGCAGGCAGATTCTTTATCAACTCAGCTACAAGGGAAGCCTTAAAAATAAAGAGCTGAGGTGTTTGAATCATTCACATGTGGCAGAAAGATATGTCCCGTGAGTTTATCTTCACCTATTTCATTGCTTGGCACTTGGTGGCTGCCTCCACCCCTGATTTCTATGGGGTATAACATGAGAGATCACCTGGTCCAGTGGTTCCTGAAGCTTTCTGCTCATTGAAATCCCCTGGAAAACTTCAAAAAATACTGTGTCTCTGCCCTGCCCCAGAGTTGGAATTTATTGGTCTGGATGTGGCATAGGCTTTAAGATTTTTAAAAGATTCCTAAGTCATTCTAATGTACAGACAAATCTAGGAGCCGGCAGCCTAGACTCCTTGGATCTCGTTTTCTTCACCAGTAAAGTGGATGTGTGGGTTTTGAAAGGCTTGAGGGTGTGGAGTAATAATCAGAGCACTTCCTGATGTAGGTTCTTAGGAGTGTCTGTCTTCTCTGCTCTTTGTGAAAAACCAAAAAGGGTTCTCTGATAAAATCACTCTGAGAAACCATATGTAAAGTACACTGGTTGAATAGTAATTGTATTAATGAATGAATCCATCAATCTATCAACCCAGAACTGAGAGTGCTGGTTTAGGTTCTCCCTTCCCCACCCACTAGCTGTGAATCACTGGACACCAGTCACCTTAACCAGGACTCAGTCCTCAAGTGAGATGTCCTATCCCATGACCCCATGACCAGAAGATCTCTGGGATCTCTTTTGTTTTAGGATTCCATGAGTCAAAGGGAACCAATGATCTTATCTAACTCTCTCAAGACTACAGAATTGGGGGAGGGTGCTTAATTGGTCTAATTTTACAATGAATCATCATTAGGCCCCAAGGCAATGTAGCTGCAGACTGTGATTCTTCTCTTTAGTGGTTAAGGCTCATTTTATTCCTAAAAGCTTTTTAAAATATTATCTTCCTTACTGTTGCAAATAAAGACAGCAGAGCCTCAGACAAGCTGATTCATAGCTACAATTTCTCAGGCTCATAACTAGAGATGACAATCGACACAAGCTTTCCTTTGCTTTCAGCTTTCTTTCTGCCAGCAGACTGTCTGGACCTTCCCCAGGCTGTCTCTGGGCATTCATGAATGCAGCATTCACTCAGCTGAAAATCCAAAGTGACTAACGGGTGGACAATTTGGGCTGCCTGCAGTTGCATGTAATGTCCTCTTATGCCATTTATCCCCTTTCCCCCATTTAGCCCGGAAATGGGAACAGCACATAAAATGCAGCGAGGCTAGTAGGAATTTGGCGACAGTGGGGACATAAAAGTACAGAAGTCTGGCTAGTCCTGTACACCATCTGTGTATCGATGGCTCACCAGTACACAGTTTGAGAAGTGTTGCCTCTGAGCTGACATTTTCATGCAATCTTATGAACCATTAAAATACCTGTAAGTTAATCAGTTATTTTGAGAATAAAAGATCTCCCTGAATGCTTTAGATCAGCCTTTGGCAAACTATGACTCATTGGCTGATTTCTGCCCACAGACTGTTTTTGTAAATAAAGTTTTATTGGAACACAGACACACTCATTTGTTTACACATTGTCTATGTTAGTTTTGCGCAAAAGTGGCAGGTGAATAATTGCAACAGAAACTATGATATTGCAGGGCCTAAAATATTTACTGTCTGATGCATTCCTGTTGTAGATTTCATACATGTTGTTGGATATGAACTTATTCATTTCTTTCTTCCTTCATTCAGTCAGTCATTTCATAGATATTTAATAGTCAAAGCAATGAAATAAATACTATATGGAATATAAAAAAGCATAAAATAATATCTTCTCCTTTCAAAACATACCTGGACATCAATAGTCATTTTGTTTCCATTACTTACCTATAGGGCTTCCCTGGTGGCTTGGAGCTTTTCACTTTCATTTTCTTTCACTTACCTACAAAATCTTTAAATCTCACACCTGACCCTTCAGGAGGAAAAGAAAAGCATGCACATGACCTGCCTATATTGTCTACCTTATTAAGCTGGTCATAATATGTACAAATTATAGGAAAATATAAGTATATATAAATTATAAAATTATGCAATCTAAAGTTAAAGGGGACCACTCCTTCTAGTCTGTCCTCTCTAGACAATCTCATGAAACTAGAGTTAATGATAAATCTAAGTTGTATAATATGAAGATGAAGGAATCTTGGCTCTTGTGCTGTCATTATAAGATAAACATATATATATATATGTACATATAAATGTGTATGTATATGCACATGTAAACAACCCATAATACATAATTATTCACAGTATGTTTCAACATGCTAGCTTATTTCTCCCTTCCAGGACCACCATTGCCAGAATATGATTTCTCCTTTTGTAGTTCTGGCAGGGACAAAGCAAGGAAATACAAGAGAAGTTTTGTTTGGGATTTCCTCACTTGAGGGGGAGGAGAGGATTCCAATAGGAACTTAGTTTTAAAGAAGTGATAAAACATACCCTTGTTCAGCTAACACAGTCCTGTGTACTTGTATCTTGAAGCTGTAAGGTGCATTGGAAATAATGATGGGGTGGTTTAATTGTGAGGCAAACATTTTTTTCCCCTAGACAACAGCAGATCTGGTACCTGAAAGTGTGAAAATCAGAAGCTGAAACTAATTCAGAATTAAATATAAATTGCTCATTGTTACAGATCTGTTTAAGCAATACTGTTTCTACAAATCACTCCCAAGAAATATTTTTTAATTTTTTTTTAATTGGGGTATAGCTGATTAACAAAGCTGTGATAGTTTCAGGTGAGCAGGGAAGGGACTCAGCCATACATATACATGTATCCATTCTCCCCCAAGGTCCCCTCCCATTCAGGCTGCCACGTAACATTGAGCAGATTTCTCTGTGCTATAGTGTAGATTTGTGTTGGTTGTCCATTTTAAATAGAGCAGTGTGTACATGTCTATCCCAAACTCCCTAACTATCCCTTCCCCCTATCTTTCCCCTCAGCAACCATAAATTTCTTCTATAAGTTTGTGAGTCCCTTTCCAAGGAATCTTTAAATGTGTTTATGGATAGTGTAATTCTACAATGGATGGATTCTTAGCCTCAATGCAACAAATCCAATAATAGTAATAATAATTATTATATCCCCTGGATATTGCTTCTCTACTGTTGAGATCTAATACTCTCCAAGCTGATGTCTTGTTACCAATTTGCTGAGTACCAATTTCTTTCCTTATTCTAAGTCATTCCATACTAGGATATTTTATGAACTACTAGATCAGATGACTACTGCTTATAGAGGGTTGCTGAAAAGTGCAAAGTAAAGTGCTGGAACTTTCATACCATGTTTTAGTGGAGTGAGTACATGGCAGAGGAAGAGAAACTTGATAGATAGAAGAATTGATAGATAGATAAATTTGATAAGATAGAAGGAGAGGCAAATTTAATTTTGCCCTCCTACTTGCCATGCATAGAAATTATCCTCAGCTTGTGGGATTCTTCCCCCTGGGGGAATAGCCCCAGATCCACTTCCCACCCTGTTGAGAGCTGAGAATCAGGAGATGGACACAGTCTTCCCTTTGCTCATCATGCTCTGAGCTCTCAGGGGTCTGCCTGTGTCAGAACCATTCTGCAAGTCAGTGGGAGTTCTGTTCTGGCACGTTTTGCAAGATGAGAAATGGGTCTCTATGGTTAAGAAACGTTGGCATGAAGCTCCAGCTATGATGGAAAAGTCTCAGAGAGGCTTAAGCTCCAATTCTGCATCAGGAGGGAAAAAGCAGAGAGAAGCATATGGTCGCATATTTAACTGTTTGCAAGTAGATTCTTTCCTTTGCAAATAAATCCTGGATTAACCAAATAAGGACTTCCAACTCATTAGCCCTTCCCTAGTCCTTTTCGATCTTGATCCTTTACAGTTTTTAAAGCATACAGTGTTTTCCACAGAACTTGGCAGTGACACTCCACAACTTCCCACCTTCCCACTTACAGACTTGGAAAGATAAAAGCAAAACTGTACCAAGGCAGAAATGTATCCACCCTGCCTACCACCAACAGAGGGCGTAAGCAGCTGAAAAAGTGGTCTCATGAACAAACCGCTTTGTACCTGGGGGACAATATTCTCAGGGTACATCACTTATCTCAGCCTGTTTCTCATACTAGAGCACAAGCTTTTAAGAACCAGAAGCCGTCCTTGTTCAATATCTTGATTTTATTATGATCTGTCGTTTCAGTTCTGGTCTCTTTTTCCTTTCAAAGTCCCTAAATTCTCACAGCTAACTCTTAATACCGTGTCTCACCCACAAGCCCAGTTCCGGATAACCCTGGAAACACCGTATTTCCCTAAATCTAAGATGTCAGAAATTTTAAGACAGACCATCAATTTAGCAATAATGGAAAAGAATACTACATTAAGTGTACTCACTGATGATAAAATGCATTGCAATTTCCAAACTATTGTGGGTTAAAAATTAATGATCACTGCATAACTGATAAATAAGGTTTGGCAGCAGTATCAACCCTAAATCCAGTGAAACTTGTAACTGAGTTGCACTGATCACAGACGGACTTGTGCTTCTGAGTCCCCAGAGTGGTTAATTCTGTTCCTGAAGTAGGAAGCTCCGGCTTAAGTATTACAACAGCTAACTCTTGGTTTTGCTGTTACTAACCCTGCTTCCCTGTAAAGCTGGGTTTCACACTGCACTCTGACCTAATGTTCTAGGACATTGTGCTTTGTCAGCTTATCCTGATCTGGTCTTTTTTTCCTCTCATACAATCAAGAGAACTTATGCCCAAGAGTAAAGCTCCCCAAAATAATCGCCTGCTTCCTAAGAGTATTCAAGGATATCCTCATCAATGCTGAGGTTGGTCTCCTCTCTAGGACATTGGGGTTTTCAAAACTGCCTAAATCAGTAATTCTCCACCCTGGGTTGTACATGGGAGTCAATGAAAGAGCTTTTAGAAAATATCACTGTCTAAGCCTCACTCCCCCAAATCTAATTTTTTTTTTTGTTCTAGTGTGGAGCCAAAACTCATGATAATTTTTTAAAGTACCCAGACAATTCTATATATAACTATGATTCTCATCCTTGATCCACAAGCTGATGCAAGAATGTAAGAAACAGTACAATTTATAAATATCAAACCGACAAAAGAATATTTCTCTCTTCTATGAAATAATCTGGTTCCATAAGACAATAAATTTTATATCTCTAATTTCAAATATTTATATCCAGTTCTTTTACCACTGATTAAGGGATTCAAATCCCTTTTCTTTCTTCTATATCATATTTTTTTTTTGATTCAACAGTTAATTTTTTAAATTTATTTATTTTAATTGGAGGCTAATTACTTTACAATATTGTAGTGGTTTTTGCCATATATTGACATGAATCAGCCATGGATGTACATATGTTCCCCATCCTGAACCCCCCTCCTACCTTCCTCCCCATCCCATCCCTCAGGGTCGTCCCAGTGCACCGGCTCTGAGCACCCTGTCTCATGCATCAAACCTGGACCGGCGATCTATTTCTCATATGGTAATATACGTGTTTCAATGCTATTCTCTCAAATTTTTTAAAAAGAAAATCTCAATAAATTTTAGAGCTTTGTTTAAAGTTATTTATCAGTATTAGCTCATATTCTTTAATTGCCAAATGTCAAGGACTGTTCACATATCTGTATTTAAGTTTGCATTGTTGACAACTCATTTCATTTAGAATTTCCTTTTTAAAATCGGTAATAAAGGAATATGTATTGGGAGGTTAGGGCTTCCCTGATAGCTCAGCTGGTAAAGAATATGCCTGCAATGCAGGAGACCCCAGTTGGATTCCTGGGTAGGGAAGTTCCCCTGGAGAAGTGATAGGCTACCCACTCCAGTATTCTAGGGCTTCTCTGGTGGCTCAGACAGTAACAATTCTGCCTGCAATGTAGGAGACCTGGATTCAATCCCTAGGTTGGGAAGATACCCTGGAGGAAGGTATGATAACCCACACCAGTATTCTTGACTGGAGAATCCCCATGGACAGAGGAGTCTGGTGGGCTACAGTCCATGGGGTCACAAAGAGTCAGACACAACTGAGTGACTAAGCACAGCACAGCACATCGAGAGGTTGTACAATGCTACAGAGTGGCATGATATAAATTATATTAATTTAAAAAAGCAATGTTTAAAATGTGTGCCAAAGAGTTGCCAGACTTGGAGTAATGAAGGACTAGAAATGACGGACTAGGACAACTAACATTCTACTTGAAATTATCTTGTTGAGGGACTCACACAATTTTAATAATTTAAAAGTCATTTTTCAACACACTGATCATCTTAAGAGTTTCATTAGAAGACAGATCTCAGGGTTTATGGTTTGATATCTCTCAATGATAAGACAGATCAATGGCGTGATCTATGTTCAGTATCAGAATTCCAATCCCCTTGAAGAGTTTCCAAGAGCAACTTTACAGTGCTAAAATATGTTCTTGAGTGTAGAAAAGAGGCCTCAATCCGCCACTTCCTTGTCGATCTACACTCTTTCCTTCCACCCAAAGATGAAATTGAGTCCCTTACCCCTTTAGTCTAGATTGGACTTGCTTTGGGCCAAAAGAGGAAAGAAGTTAACCTTTGATCCTACACCCAGAAATATCCTTTTTCTGGTCTGTCTACTTAGATTTCATTCTTTATTTATAGAAATGTGTCTCTCTCCATATAGACACAGATTATATATATTTTTCCCAAATGACAGTACACTGTGTATAGTGTTTTATAGGTTCTTTTTTTAAAAAACATGTAACAAAGTATTTTAACGTGAAAGTGAAAGTCACTCAGTCATGTCTGACTCTTTGCAACCAGATGGACTCTACAGTCCAAGGAATTCTCCAGGCCAGAATATTGGACTGGGCAGCCTTTCCCTTCTCTAGGGGATCTTCCCAACCCAGGGATCGAACCCAAGTCTCCTGCACTGCAGGTGGATTCTTTATCAGCTGAGCTACAAGAGAAGCCCAAGAACGCTGAAGTGGGTAACCTATCCCTTCTCCAGCAGACCTTCCTGACCCACGAATCGAACCAGGGTCTCCTGCATTGCAGGTGGATTCTTTACCAGCTGAGCTACCAGGGAAGCCCATATCAGTATATTTACCACAAAATGATCATCTCTAAAAATTATATTGTATTTCATATTATCACAACGTGATTTATTGAACAAACACTTCTGTTGCTGGACATTTATAGTGCATGCAGAAATAAAATACGAATGTGACGCAAAGGGCATGCGTGACCAGTTGCTTCAGTTGTGTTTGACTCTGTGACCCTATGGACTGGGGCCTGCCAGGCTCCTGAGTCTCTCCAGGCGCTGCAGGCAAGAATACTGGAGTGGGTTGCCATGCCCACCTCCAAGGGATCTTCCTGACCCAAGGATCAAACCTGCATCTCCTGTGTCTCCTGCATTAAAGGCAGATTCTTCACTGCTGAGCCACCAGGGAAGCTGGAAACACAAAGAGAACTCCCATATTTCCAATGAGAAGACTGGAAGCAAGTGTTTTTGGCTCTTTTGACTCTATTTCCTTAGATGTTCAGCAATAGTTACACATGAGATTTGGTTCAATTTTCTTTTTTGTATAAATAACTCTGTGAAATATGTTTGTGCCACAAGATTGTGCATTTAAGTGCAATTTCTTATGAAAGCTTCCAAGAATTGAGATTGTTGGGTAAAAGTGCATGAAGATTTTGAAGACATTGCACAATTGCTTCTAAAATTTAAGTCATTCTACATTTCCTTTAAGGGGATATTAAAGTTTCAAAATGAATCAGGTGTTGTGGTTATTCTTGAAAGATTTATAAATTATATTCTTCTAAGATTTTGTGAATTTTATCTAAAAATTTTCATTTCATTCCATTGATGAGAGTGCTTATAATATTTTCCTAACAATGTTTCTATGTTATGGATATGACGACTCATTCTTTAATAATATTGATTATTTGGGCCTTCTTTCCTTTTTTCTCTTTTCATTAATTTTCCATATATTTTAAAATTTTGTCTTTTCAAAGAATCAAGTTTCCACAATATTAGTCTCCTCTATCCTGTTCTTCCATTTTTATTGCTTTCTTCTATTCTATGAAAGTTTATTAACTTCTTGTAATGAATGTCTAGTTTATTAATTTTCAGCCTCTATTCTTTTCTTTATTGATTTTTTCCCTTAGTCCTATCAATGATTGAGAGAGAGATGATAAACCACAAGGCACATGGGATCTTAGTTCCCCTTTTGCTGTTATTCAGTCACTAAGTTGTGGCCTACTGTTTGTGGCCCCATCGAATGCAGCATGCCAGGCTTCCCTGTCCTTCACTATCTCCTGGGGTTTGCTCAAATTCATGTCCCTTGAGTTGGTGATGTTCCCTTACAAACTCATTCTCTGCAGCTCCCTTTACCTTTTGCCTTCAATCTTTCCCAGCAGCAGGGAGAGTCTTTTCCAGTGAGTCGTCTCTTTGTATCAGGTGGACAAGTATTGGAGCTTCAGCTTCAGCGTGAGTCCTTCCAAGGAATATTTAAGGTTGATTTCATTTAGAATTGACTGATTTTATCTCCTTGCTCCAACGGACTCTCCAGAATCTTCTCCAGCACCACAATTCGAAAGCATCAGTTCTTCAGTGCTCAGCCTTCTTTATTGTCCAACTCTCACATCTGTACATGACTACTGAAGAAACTATACCTTTGACTAGATGGACCTTTGTCGGCAAAGTGATGTCTGTGCTTTTTAATATGCTGTCTAAATTTATCATAGCTTTTCTTCCAAGGAGCAAACGTCTTTTAATTTCATGGCTGCAGTCAATATCTGCAGTGATTTTGAAGCCCAAGAAAATAAAATCTGTCACTGTTTCCACTTTTTCCTCTTCTATTTTCTGTGAAGTGATGGGACTGGATACCGTGATCTTAGTTTTTTGAATGTTGAGGTTTAAGCCAGCTTTTTCACTCTCCTCTTTAACCTTCATCAAGGGGCTCTTTAGTTCCTTTTCAGCTTTTCCTACCTAGGATCAAAACTGCACATCCTGCATTGGATGGTGAAGTGTTAACAACTGGACTTCCAGGGAAGTCCTTATGAGTGTCATTTTGCTTGTATCTTTTTTGGTTCTCTTATTGACTATGCCTTCTTGTGCCTCCATCAATTTCTGATTTACAGATTTTGAATCTCTACCATTGGATATTTAAAATCGTTACATCTTCCTGTGAATTGAATTTGTTATCATTATAAAGTGACTCTCTCTGTCTTTTGACTTAGGTCTACTGTGTTTAATATTATACAGCTACACCAGCTATCTTTTGTTTCATGCTCACATAATACTTCTTCTATCCTATTGTTTTCATCTTTTCTACAATTGAATCCAGAACTACATAGGGTGTGCACTGCACAACTTCAGAGGATAGCTTCTTCATAAAATATTGCATGATTGCCCCTCCTCTAGAAATTATGCTTTGCGCCAGTTTTCCTTAATTAAATTAAATTAAATTAAATTTCCTTAATTTTCTTTAATTCTAGCGGATATTCTTTTCTTTTAACTGTCCAGACTATGTACTTACATTTAAGCAATTACTCTTGTACTTGTGTTTAAAATATAACATCTTATTACTTTTATTTTCTTTCCTACCTCTTCTACTTCATTTTTCTCTCTGCTTCTTTTCATTTTTTATTCTAATTTTTCCTTATACTGTCTTGGAAACTATGCTGTCCATTTAAAAAAATGCACAATATGAGAGTTATGACAGTTAAGTTTTATTGGGGGAAAAATGAAGACTGCAATCAGGGCTCTGATAAACCTTGGTTTTTACTTTTTATTATTTTTTTTTCAGAAACATTTTATTTTATTTTTTTTATAATATTAGACATGTTTTAATGCCATTCTCCCAAATCATCCCTCTCCCCCCAACAGAGTCCAAAAGACTGTTCTATACATCTGTGTCTCTTTTGCTGTCTCACATACAGGGTTGTCGTTACCATCTTTCTAAATTCCATATATATGCATTAGTATACTATATTGGTGTTTTTCTTTCTGGCTTATTTCACTCTGTATAATAGGCTCCAGTTTCGTCCATCTCTTTAGAACTGATTCAAATGCATTCTTTTTAATGGCTGCGTAATACTCCATTGTGTATATGTACCACAGCTTTCTTATCCATTCATCTGCTGACGGACATCTAGGTTGCTTCCATGTCCTGGCTATTATAAACAGTGCTGTGATGAACATTGGGGTACACGTGTCTCTTTCCCTTCTGGTTTCCTCAGTGTGTATGCCCAGCAGTGGGATTGCTGGATCATAAGGCAGTTCTATTTCCAGTTTTTTAAGGTATCTCCACACTGTTCTCCATAGTGGCTGTACTAGTTTGCATTCCCACCAACAGTGTAAGAGGGTTCCCTTTTCTCCACACCCTCTCCAGCATTTATTGCTTGTAGACTTTTGGATCACAGCCATTCTGACTGGCGTGAAATGGTACCTCATAATGGTTTTGATTTGCATTTCTCTGATAATGAGTGATGTTGAGCATCTTTTCATGTGTTTGTTAGCCATCTGTATGTCTTCTTTGGATAAATGTCTATTTAGTTGGTTTTTACTTTTTAAATCCAGCAAGCATATTTTTTTATGATCTGTGTCTAATAGTTCCAATGTGTATTTGCTTTTCTTTCTCCCTGTCTTTCTTCCTTAAATTTTAATTTTTTCTTGTTTCTTGTTCATGGTTCCTTATTTCTTTGGGTGATTGAAAATCTTTGACTTTATGTTCCTCGTTAATTCTTACAGAAGCATTTTAATGTCTATGAGAACAGCATCTTTCTCCAGTGAAAATTTGCACTACTTCTTCCATCTACTTATTATTGTTACCAAGGCTAGTGCTACTCTAACCTGACTGTGTTCATTTACCTGACTGTGTTGTGTCTTAAAGGGCACCAAAGATTGCTAATTTGTTGACAAGTCCATTCAAATGCCATCTCATTTTTGCTTACCCTTTTCCTAGGTTTTTCTCTTTGGGTCTCTAATTAAGTTGATGATGCCACCGCCCAAGAAGGCTCTGGGCTTGGTTTCTTTCCTTGATATTCTTGCAAGACTAAAGTTCTCAAAAACAAAGCTCACATATGTCCATTTTGACAAAATCAAGCTATTCTTTGCCTGTATCTTTCCCAACAATTTTGCCCTGGCAAATCTTTATTATTTTATCACTTCCTTGACTTTATAAGAATTCTCTTAAACTATTTTATTCAGAATTTTCTCATTATTTTCAACAGAAAAAAGTGACACAAATAACTCAATCTGCTATTGTTAGAAATAGAAGTACTACCATTATACTCTTCTTTAGTTAGCAGTATTAATCCTTTGTCCTTTTTGCCATAAATATTTCTCCAGGTAGTTTTTGCTCATCTTTCCTGTTAGAACTGTTCACAAATGGAACAGATTGCTTCATGAGTGAGTGAATGATGAGCCACATGAAAGAATCACTCACTGACTGAAATGCTGTCAGAGAGGTTGCAAAAATGATTCCTGTAATAGGCAAAAAAAAACCAACTCAAACTAAATGACATATGAAGTGTTGTCTAAATCAAAGAATGTGGGGTGCCTTTTTCTTCTTTAAGACTGATTTTCATTAAACTGGGTTTCCTTTTTATACCTTCTGAAGAAGGATCTATCTATGATCTATCTCTTTAGTCAAAATCTCTATTTGATTGTATTTATTTTCTGTATTGTCTTAAATATGTGTCTTACTCATTTTTTAAATGTGTGAATAGCTCCCTCCTTATTTTGTAGATAAAGGATGGCTTCTTCGTGTATACCTTCTTAAACCTCTCACAACCTCCACCCATTTTCCTTGCATGTTATTGGATCTCCAGAAACTGCTACATTTTTATTTGAGTTGAAAACTTTATAATAAATAAGGTGGATTTTCTATATGCTTCTCATGCATTATTTTATATAATCCTCATAACAAATTTATGAGGTGTAAGTTGTTATTATTTCTATTTTATAGATGACAAAACTAAGAAATATGGCAATAGAGTATCCAGACCACAGTCTAGAAGCGGTGGGTCCTTGGGTTTTGTCTCAAGATGTCTGGCTCCAGAACTTCCATATGTAATTAATGCTGTGTATGAAATTGTCAAAAGTGGTTAGCCACTTCCAAATATTTGTGGGGTGTGGGTAATCAAAAAAGAACCAGTGAAAAGACAGCAGTCAATAGTTGGAGAGAGCTAGGTCTTTTTGGCAATTGAATGAAAACAAGATCACTTATTCTTTGCAATTGCAATCAACATTCTTCTCTGCGTGTTTGTGTGTGTTTGTTTGTGTACGTGATGGTGATGTTTGCCTCTTTTCTTTCAACAGTTTTTCTTAGCGAAATTATATTTCCTCACTCCCTTGTCCTCACCATGCTGTGAAAATAGACCTGCAGGAAGACCTGCCCCTCCCTGACTGCTCCAGGCCCACTTCCTCCCCCACCCTGTCTTGCATATGACGTTTTCCCTGCAGTCCCACCCTTTCAGCACGCTCTAACCTTGACAGCACTGACCTCAAGTATTGAGGGAGTATGCTGAGCCAGACCCAAGCAGGCGAGTTTTGGCTACCAGCACTTCCTCAAGAAGCCAGGCTCTTTTTGACTTAAGCATTCTTCTCCATCCTGGCCTCCTTTCTCCTTGCCAGCCAGCCTTCCCTCAACTCACACGTCATGTGAATCTTTATTAAACCTGTGATGCTCTTGTCATCCATGTAGTCGCCATCAACGTCAAGAGCTCTGCCACTCTGGGAAGGTTATGAGGCGGCAATCTCGCCCTTCCCTATAGACATCAGAGGACCGTTCTGCTGCATGTGTACAAACCAACGTTTGTCGTGCTTTTTCTTCACTGTAAACATCTTCCATTGAGACTGTAACAGGAGGCAAGAGGTAGGGCACAACTTTTTAAAGAATAACAGAGCCCAAGGACACAACATAAGCTGATTATGGGTCCAAGATGGTAGACAAGTCAATTTTAACTAGACCTTGATCCCAGATCAGCAAGATAAATGACATACCCAGAGGCGCCCTGACAGTTCCAAGGCACTATCAAAAGACCAAGGAGTGGGCAGTGGCCCAATTTCTGGAAATCTCCATCCCTTCTCCAAAATAGTTGGACTAATCCTCCCCGTCACTAACATATGAAATTACCCAGCCCATAAGAACTAACTGCGCCATGTTTCACAGTTGGCCACACTCACCCTCTGCGTTGGCCCACACGCTGTCTGTGGAGTGCACTTCTCTCTAAATCCATTTCTTACCTATCACTTTGTCTCTCACTGAATTGTTTCTGCAACGAGACATCAAGAACCTGAGTGTCATTAGGTCCTAAACCCAGGTACCATGGGTTTTGGCTGGGTTTGAGTCTCCGCACATGGACTCAAGTCTCAATCTGAGGTAAACAGTTTCAAGACCCTGGTTGAGCAGAGGATGAACAGAAGATCACTGTGGGTATCCTCTCATCCAGAATTACTGCTAGCAATGACTGTATCACCCAGGGACATGCCCAAGCCCACACTTCAGTGTGGTCTAGAAACTCTAACAATCAGCTTCTACATAATCCTTTGAAGTTGGAATCTGGTACATCAAAGGATCAAAGCTCTACAGACAGGATAACTCATGAAAAGGCAGAATAGCTACTTCTGAATTTGGGAGAACAGGAGGCCTTGAAATGGCTTTGTTCAGATTCCTATAGCATGCATGGTTTTCTACCACCTTGCTTTATTATTTCGGTCTCTATCTTTTTATGAGGAGTATGGATGTGAGAGTTGGACTGTGAAGAAGGCTGAGCGCTGAAGAATTGATGCTTTTGAACTGTGGTGTTGGAGAAGACTCTTGAGAGTCCCTTGGACTGCAAGGAGATCCAACCAGTCCATTCTGAAGGAGATCAGCCCTGGGATTTCTTTGGAAGGAATGATGCTAAAGCTGAAACTCCAGTACTTTGGCCACCTCACGCGAAGAGTTGACTCATTGGAAAAGACTCTGATGCTGGGAGGGATTGGGGGCAGGAAGAGAAGGGGACGACAGAGGATGAGATGGCTGGATGGCATCACTGACTCGATGGACATGAGTCTGAGTGAACTCTGGGAGTTGGTGATGGACAGGGAGGCCTGGCATGCTGCTATTCATGGGGTCACAAAGAGTTGGACACAACCGACCGACTGAACTGAACTGAACTGATAAGTAAATGAGGGCAAAGTTATATTATTACCATATTTCTCCTTTTTTTTTTTTTTCTGCAAAGCCCAAGGCAGCACCTGAGAGTACCTGCATTTCAAGCACAATCCCTTGAAAGCATAGATGGTAAGATCTGATAGTTTCCTCAGAGTGCATCTAATTCAACCCCCTACTTGACAAATAAGAAAAATCCAGCCAAGGTCACGTGATTTCCTTAGGACAGTACAGATGTGAGAATCTGGCTCTCTAGATGCTTGGACCAACAGGTGCTTTTTATAGGTCTGATACCAGGAGCATTAAGCATGTGAAGGACTGCAGGCCCTTCGGGGCTGTAACCTCCCCACAGTGACCCTGGATGAAGGGCACTTTCCTAGGGGAGTCAGGGAGAATCTCACATCTCCATCTCATTCCTTGAAGTGGGTGATCAGTAAAGTAATGCATCTGAGTTTCTCTTCCCATTTTAGTGTGGTCTAGAAAATGTGAATTCATCCAGGAATTGTTCAGAAGTCTTCTTCTCAGAGAAGCCTTGTCTCACGATCCATGGTATGTGCCTTCCCTGCTGCCCTCTTCCCCTCAACACTTAATAACTGACTTCTTCTGCTGACTTTTTCTCCACAGCACTAAGTATCATCTGATGTGTCACAGATTTATTTTTTCTTTCTCTCTTTCTCTCAAACATCAGAAAGAATCCAAAGTAAAGAAGATGCTTGTAAAGAATTGAGAAAACTTCCCTGCTAATACTAAGGTTGTCCAATACTACTGGTGTTGATTTACAACACTGTAGAAAAACAAGAAGAGTTCTGGTTGGAAGTGGTAGGTATGGAGAAAGAAAGAGAGAATTAAGGTAAAGCAAAATACGGTAATAAAAAGTCATGTAAAAGAAGCCACAGACTGGCTCACTAGTAACACTGTGACTGGATGAGAACTGGAAATACAGCATTAGACAGAGAGCAACTGTATCAGCTATTTATTGCTGTGATAATGTTGTATAACAACCCACTCCCAAACTCAGGCTCAAAGCAGTGAGTTTCATCCAGGCTGGGCTCAGATGGGCCAATTCACATTTCTGGGGATCAGTTAGCTGTTGACTGATTGAAGGTAGCCTTGGCTAGGACAATGGGATGGCGTGGCTCTATCCATCCTGTCTCATCCTCCAGCAGGCATTCAGGAGAGGGTGTCATGGTGACAGATGGGCACTGAATGAACAGTAGGAAGCACAGAGGACATCTCAAGCTTTAGAACAAGCATTCTATAACCTCCACTATGGCCCACGCAAGTCACAGGAACAGAGTCAAAGGACAGGGGAAGTAGACCCCACTTCCTGATGCAATGGTTTTCAAAGAGGTCAGGCTAGAGTGAGGGGTAAAGAATTCAAGCCATAACTGCAATTTGCTGCAGCAGCTCTGGAGGTCTTTGGCAGTAGCTCTGGCTCATGGCAGTGCCTCTTTTGGAAGGTGTGAATACTCCTCATGGAACCTGGAACTTTGGAAACTTTCCACATACAGAGATGCCATGATGTACAGCATTATATAGATAGATAGATAGACAGACACACACACATACACATATAGGGCTTGCCAGGTGGTTCAGTGGTAAAGAATCTGCCTGTCAAGCAGGAGATATGCGTTCGATCTCTGGGTTGGGAAGATCCCCTGGAGAAGGAAATGGCAACCCACTTACCTGGGAAAATCCATGGACAGAGGAGCCTGGTGGGCTACAGTCCCTGGGGTCCCAAAGAGTCAGACACAACTTAGCAACTAAACAAGAACTATATATATATATATATATATATATATATATATTACATATATACACAATCAATTGCTTCTTTCAACACTGTCTTGTTAGCAGCTCATCTGAGTGCCCTCTTCAAAGATAATGAGTGAGGTGAGTTTCAAGCTCAGTGAAAAGGCACTGTAAGGAAAATGTAACTTGGGTCTTTTTGGCACCATCACAGGATAACTCTAGGGACCGATATACACATAGGTAAAGAGCGCTTCAACATCTGGCATTTGCTTTCCTCTCTAGCTTCTCCCTCCTCAACCTTCAACAACTGAAACAAGCCTATTTATTCATTAAAGGGACTGTGACTGCACTGGCTCAGAATCTCAGACATCCTTTCAAATCTTTGGGGAACAGCCCCAATCAGTCTCCCCCACACACTCCAATCAAGTGACTGGCACCAGGGCACACCCTGGGGCCCTTGGGTGTCCCTTGACCTCCTTATAATCAGGCCCAGACCCAATTAGTTCCCATCACCCAACCACCAGCATCCGTTAGAAGTCCTCCACTTAGTGTAGACCTCATCATTACTTAAAGATGAAAAACGTCCTGTGGGCACCTCTGTTTCCTCTCTGCAAGCATATCAATTTAGGCAAAAAAAATAAAAATAAAATATAAAAATAAAAGCCAAAGGCTTGCTCATCCCCTCCAGAGGGGAATTCCAGTCTCTCAGAGAACGCCCTGACCCTTCCTCCCACCTTCTCCACCCAGCAGAGGAGGCGGAACCAGCCTTGGAGAGGAAACCGTTTTCCTGTTCCACTGTCTGTAAGCACATTTTCCAAATCAGCCCTGACTTTTCAGTTTCAGAAAGCCTCCACGTCCAAATGAGGCCCCGTGTTGGACCAGCCTTACGACGTACTTCCTACTGCTCGCTGGTGAAATGTTTATCAGCCTGAAGGGAAATGGCAGAGGTACAGGGCAGCGAGAGAGCAGGCACACGGTTGGCTGATGCACAGGCTTGGCTCAGGGCAGCCTGAGGGGCGGGTGGTGATTTTCCATGGGCTGTTATCAACAGGAAATCTCAGTGCATCCCATGCATGAGATTTTGGCGAGTCTCTTGAAACAAACTTTTGAGAGCCCTTAGGATAACTGTCACTCACCTTCCAGACTCATTAATCATTGACAAGCTGATGCTATCCAGTTAGGATCAAGTGAAGAGGGGCCATCAAAGGACACGTCGAGTCTTTGGAGCTGGCACCGAACTCCAGAAACTCCAGTGAGAGACACGATGTAAGTTCATGCGCCAGATTAACTCCCAGCACTGTGACTGTGTGTTGTCTGCATGAGCGAGAAGACTAAGGAAGTCACACAGCTCTGAGATCAAATGCTTGAAACGTTAACTCTCAAGTCTCTTCCTTCTACTCCCATCTCCAGTGAGAATATATGACCCTGTCTGGGGGAAATAGAGTGAGAAGGTGGGGGAGACATGGAAAGAGATAAAGCTACAGGGTCCTGAGTTCCTGACTTCCTCAGAAACCAAGGTGGACCTTGAAAGACTTGATTTTTTCCCCATTAACTTTTATGAAGCCTGACGTGGCTGTGATGCTTCTCAAATGCCAGCCGGTTTCCAGTCAGAATTTTCCAAGTGCATCTAATTGCCCACTTTATCACAGGCACTATCAGGTGAGTGGCGCTCCACCTCCACCCAGCCTGCCTGAGGTTGACACCAGGACTTGTCAGGCAATGGATCCCAGAGCCAGAGTGGGGGCCCCTGGCCCTGCATTCCTGTGTGAGGGTGGCGGTAAACCCTGCCATCTGCCAGGAAGATCAGAGCAGGGCTAGGCTCCTGGATGTGCCTGAGTGACACCACTGGGAAGGCTTTAAGTTGTGACTGGAGATGTGACTGAAAGCTCTTAAAGAGACAAGGAGCCTCTTTCCCCAGCAACGGGGGACCTGAGATGAGCACTGAACATTTGCTTTTCTCTTTGATGATGGGTGATGACCTATTTTTATACTTTGGTGAATAATGCTACTTGACAATTAGAAAGTGCTCCAGAGTTTAAATTGTGCTTAAACCCATCCTCTCAAGAGCCTCAAAGTTACTCAAAAGAATGATTATCGTCAGTCCCATAGTTGAGAAAGAAACCAAGATGGAGCCTCGCTAGGTGATTTGGCTCAGGCTGCAAAACTGGGTCTTCAGACTCCTCTAAACATGCATCCTTGACTTTACCAAGATCTTCTCCACCTTCTTCTTCTCCAGAAGTGCTTTTGTTAATTGTAGCTTTGGGAGTATGTGTTATCATTTTGTACATGTATACCTTTTAGTGTGATTCTTCACAGAAAAGACCCTGAAACCTGATACCCTAAGCAAGGCAAAACACGATAAAACACCAAAACCAAAAGGGAATAATAATCCTCTTACTTAACCAACTCAATTGGTTTGTAAAGAAACTAATGGGAAGTATAAATAAAAGAAGGGAAAGTTCCTGACAGCATGAATTTATTACCATAAATAATCATTTATTGAAGTTTTTAATGGAGTAAGTTGAAATTTCAGACCAACTCCACACAAGATGGGAAGGGTAAAGTTGTGACTTGAAATATTTTGGGGGCTTGAGAAATTCTTTGATTTTGATGGCCTAAGATTTAAGCAGGTAGCAAAGCCAAGGATCTAAACCTGAGATCATATGACACGCTGTGTATGGGATGTTTATCACTTAGTGAGTTTTTACAAGGAAAATATTGTCTTTAAGCTGAGAAAGAGAAAAGGAGGCAGTTTTGTAGGTGTAGATGGTGACAGTACAAATTGTCCATGATGTGCCTGAGGGTCAACATTCAAGAGAGTTTCCCCAGTAGGCACCACCCCTCTCTGCCCCATTTGTAACTGAGAGACAGGATTTTGTGTCGTCCATGCTGCAAAGAAAATGGATGGTGCAAAGAGATCACGATTTGACACAAGGCCCAGTGGGTTGAATTACTTTTTTGATGAGTCTCAGCAAGTCACTTAATGTGCGTAATTTTCTCATCTTAAAATGTCATTAAGAATATTTAGTCTGTGGGGCTGTCTTAAGGATTAAATGAGAAACTGGATATGAAAGTACTTTGTAAAGTACAAAATGCTGTTCTTTTCACCTGAAAACAGCTTAGTATTTATTGGAAGTTGTGCTGGGTCCTCAGGAACTGAAAAAGAAAAGGGCTGTTATGATTTTATTCTGCATCCAGCCACTATTTATTGGTACTCAGTATATGCAGGGGGCTCCGCTAACACCCCTGATGTCCTCTAAACAGAGTAAGACATGTTCATGACCATTGGAAGGTTAAGTTAGTCAAGGTCAAAATTGTCATATATGTTTGAGTGTGTCTGTACTCCTTCTTCCAACAGTTATTGAAGAGAAATTTACAGAATGGCTTGTATATGTGTCTGTGTCTGTACATATACACACAAATAAGTAGATTATATTAATTGTGATACATATTATGACAAAATAATTTTACGAGCCTATTTAATAATAACATATTCTGGGAGGGAGATTCCAGAAATTTTAATATGCATACTTGGTTCTCCACCTGGAACCATTTATGCATAAATGTCAAATATTTTATAATAATAGTTTAGCATATAATGGCTTGGATAATGTTTTTCCTAAGTGTACTTTTTGGCAATATTGGAGGTAAGTGAATAGATAGATGTACTTAAGTGACCAGGAAATGGAAAAGCTGACAAGTCATTGCAAGCAACCATGACTGGTGAAATGAGGTTGGTTCACCACAACTAGAAACAGTAAAGATTCTAGAAAAATATATGAATGGATGTGGCATCTTCTAGCTTTCCTTGCATCACAGTCAATATTTCAAAACACTAATAAAATACCACATATGTTCAAATGTTTGGTGGATAAAGTGAAATAAAGACGGTTTTCTTTTTATAAGACTCAGTGCTTGCCTCACCTTTCCCTGTTAAGTTGCCATCTTCAGATGAATAACCGAAATGTCTTTTCTCTCTTCTATTAGCCAAACCTTTCCCCAAAGAGTTATTATCATTGCTTTTGAGATACACAGAAACTATGTGATCCATCCCAATACTTGGTGTAGAACCAGTAAAAGAAAAGTGTTTTTAAGAAGTTATATGTTTATTTTCTATTATAGACATTCATTTATTTGAAATTTAACCAGTGTATTACTTGCCTGGGGCAGGGGGTGGGGACAGGGAAAAACTAAGAATTTGGGATCAACAGATACACACTACTATATATAAAATAGAGCTTCCCAGATGGTTCAGCAGTAAAGAATCTGCCTGCCAATTGGGGACATGTGGGGTTTGATCCTGGGTTGGGAAGATCCCCCAGAGAAGGAAGTGGCAACCCACTCCAGTATCCTTCTATGGAAATCCTGTGGATAAAGGAGCTTGGTGGGGCATGGGGTTGCAAAGAGTCAAACATGACTTAACAACTAAACAACAACTACCACATACAGACAATAAATAAGCAACAAGGACCTACTACGTAACAAGGAACTACATTCAATATCTTACAATAATCTATAATGGAAAAGAATTTGCAAAATTATATATATATTAGGATAGATATATGTATTTATAAGATTATTCTTATACATAACTGAATCAGTTTGCTGTATACCTGAAACTAACACAACATTGTAAATTAACTATACTTCACTACAAAAAAAAAAAAAAAAACTTTCCTGGGTTATTAGTTAAGATACATTGTAGGCATTGCTTTCGTGCTAAAGCACAGGCCTCCCTGAAAGAATCTGTGAATCCTGTCATTTCCAAGCCTGGAATTTCACAGAAAACATTCCACCCCAGTCCGCAACTGCTGGGGTCCTTCATTACAGTTGTTAACACATCACGAGAAACACAATAACACGACCAGAATGGACTCTTCAGTTTTTCAAGTGGTTTGAAAAACATTGTCCTTTGATTCTTTTGTGAGGGTTCCATAATTTCTTGGGGTTTTCCAGCTGCTTTTTGATCCCCGGCCCTGCCAGTCTCTCTTCCCAGACAGAAACTGGGACCCTTGAAGGTGGTTGTGGTAAATTAATAAGGAGAAAAAATAAACAGAAAGCCTTTTCCCATGTGTTTTTTTTCTTTAACTTTGCAAATCTGTTCACTGTACAGTTAATTTGGAGCTTGCCATGCAGGAATGCTGTCTGGCTCTTCCAATTCATCATGTCTTGTGATGTTATTCCTTCCTTAGAGAGTCCACAAGGGGAGCTCACAGCAGGCGAGGGAATGGATGGTCCTCTCTCCATGTTCCCACATCCTTCCAGGACATCTGGGCAGCTGTGCAGCAGCAAAGCAAAACCTTCCAGGGTTTCTACTGTCAGATCCCATAGTTTTAATACCATCTAACTTAGTGGTAGGCAAACATTCTGTAAATAGTCAGATAGTAAATATTTCTGGCTTTGCAGGCCATATGGTCTCTGTCACAGTGACTCAACTCTGCCTTTGTGGCATGAATGTAGCCATAGATAATATGGAAATGAATGAATGTGGCTGGGTGCCAATAAAGCTTTATTTATGGATAAATTTGAGTTTCCTGTAATTTTCATGTCTCATAAAATATTCGAATTGTTTTGAATTTTTTCCAACAATGTAGACATGAAAAAGAATTCATATTTTGTGAGGCCTATGCAAACAGACAGTGGCTGGGTTCAGCCCACATGCAGTAAATGCCCTAACTCCTGGTCCTAAAGCTTTTAACTCCAGCTAATACTTACCTTTTGGATATCACAATTAAAGACTGATAGCTCCAGTTGTTTGTCCCTCAAATACTTTCAGTGTCTAAAATGGAAGTTGTGATTCTCTACTCCTATTGCTTCTGTGTCAGGTCTTCTCCATCTGAGAAAAATTCATTCACATTTTCCATATGTATAATTACTACAGCTAGAGAGCTGCCGACTATTCTTGGGTATTCTTTGATTACACCCCATATCCAACCCATCACTGTATTCTAGAAACTGTACGTCCAAAACATAGCTCAAATCTGCTTAATTCTATCTAGTCCAATCTTCATCCATTAACTGAATTCCTGTAATGACTTCTGCATTGATCTCCCTTTTTCACTTGCTAAGTCTTTGCAAATTGAGATATTGGCATTTCTTCTGAGGCTGGGGTATGCAGGAACTGTGGGACTATATAGACAATAGTTGTAGGTAAAGTGGATGTTTCCATTCCTACCTTCTCAGTGCGTTTTGCATACAGCATCAGAAGTGAACTTGCTAAGACATTCATCATAAAATCACCTCATGGCTTTCTTTTGCCCTGAAAAAATAATCCAAGACTTTTATTAAGTACTTCAAGGTTCTACCAGGGACAAAGTGCACGTTCATTTCCATCTCTCCACCACTTCTTCCAGCTCTCATTCTTGTTCATTACACTTCAGACCAACTGACCTCCCTTCTATTCCTGCTGCATAGGTCACCCTTCTCCAGCTTCATCCTGTTCTTCATTTTCCTCTCTGGACTTCGGTTGTATTTTCCCTGGTCCATGCAAGGCTGACTCATTCTCATCATTTATCCTTCCACTTAATTATTCCTTCCCCAACTGACCACTTTATCCAAAGTCAGTCAGTCAGTCAGTCAGTCTCGATCTCCTTTGCCTTGATGATTTCCTTTATAAGTAATATCCCAATATTTAACAATTTCAGTTGCCCTTTTTAACCAGTTCATTATCTGTTCTTCATAGAAAATGTAAATGATGTAAGGGTAGACACTTATCTTTAAGAGTCACCATATCAGAAGGCCCAGTCTAACACACAACAGCTACAGAAGTATTGAATAAAAGATCTAATAAATAAATCTATCAGTTTAAAATGTAGACCAATACTGTGGCATAGTTTTTTAAGTGTATGAAAAATTTTCATGGAAATATAATAAACTGCTCTCAGAAAAATGACAAGGCACAGTTCCCATCTTAATTTTAAAGCCTTAATGTATTTTTCAAATAATCTACCACACACACACACACACACACACACACACACACAACTCACAAGTCACTTTTGTTATTTAGCAGTAAGATAAATGCAAGTGGGGAGGGGCAATACAGGGTAGACGAGTAGAAGTCCAAGCTATTAGGTATAAAAGAAGCTGCAAGGATATATTGTACAGCATGGGGAATATAGCCAATATTTTATTATAACTGTAGGATATGAGCTTCCCAGGTGGTTTGGTGGTAAAAAGAAATCCACCTTACAATGCAAGAGATGCATAAGATGTGGGTTTGATCCCTAGGTCAGGAATACCCTACAGAAAAGGGAATAGCAACCCACTGCAGTATTCTTGCCTAGAAAATACCATGGACAAAGGAGCCTTGTGGGCTACAATCCATGGGGTCTCAAAGAGTTGGACACCACTGATGGACACACACATAAATAGAGTATAGCCTTTAAAGTTGTGAATCACCCTGATGACCACATGTAATTTATATAAATATTGTATATGGCAACTATACTTCAATAAAAACACAAATAAAAGAAATAAAGTTTTTTTTTTTTTCATAAAAAAGAAAAGAAAATCTTATCCTGCTAAAAAATTTTGGCTACAGTTTTTTAAATTGTTCTTGAAATCTGCACAGTTACATGGAAATGCTTAAATGTCTAAGGTAAAGAGAGGAAACTGGATGCTAGAGTTGAGAAGATCAATTTATTCCTCAAGTTGTGCTCTGGGGAAGGCATGTGGGAGTTTTGGTTGAATAGCTATTTCTTCTCCATTGGTCACATATTTCTCTATTCTACCTTTTTCTGCTTTTTTGAAACAACCACTTAACTTGAAGTATGGTTAAGCAACAGAGGTGATAAAAAAAAAAAAAATGGCATGAATGAAGGCTGCAGCATGAGTTGAAATCCTGATGGTCTCATTGCGACCAATGTACTGTTGACCTCTGACCTCCAATTTCCTTCTTTGTAGCATAGCATCCCAGAGTAATATCTCATTAGACCATTCTGAAGATTTGGAGAGTATTTATAAGGCCTTGGCATAATACATGACACACATTGGATATCTATAAAAATAAAGCATTAGTTTGTGTGTCACAAATATTTCTAAAGAGTAAGTTCCACAAAGTGGAAATAACTTGTGTTTGTAATAAAAGAGAAAGAAATCTGGCTGGAGCAAAGTTTTGGCTATCATAAGTTCCTAAGATAACTTTTTCTCACTGGGTTCATAATCCTCTCTAAATGTGTAAGCCAGTATTTTATACATTATATTATACTACAATGACCAACAGCTTCTGAAAACCAGCAACTTATGGCTACAAAGGTTTACAAATGGTTGTTTCTCATTTGGATTATATTTGGGCTGTGACAGCTTCACATTGACTTGGAATCTGCTCTATGTAGATTCTTATTACCAGAATCCAAGGAGAAAAAGCAATTTCCTTTGGGACATACATTTCTCATACCAGAAGAAAAACAGAGATGGTTGAATCAAACAAGTCTCTACACTTCAGACAAGGTATGTGTTACTTTGCTCATATTCTTTGGTGAAGGCAAGTCCCAAAAGACAGGCAGAGTGGTGTCATTGATCTACAGAAGTCACAATCCAAGGGAAGTCCCTGCAATTCAAATGGCAGCAGGTAGAGATTTATAATTCTTGCATTAAAAAGGACAGAGTCTTGGCTATACTAAAAAATAAACCACAATAACCTGAATCATTTTTTCTAAATTAAAAAAAAATAATGTGTCCTCCAAAATTATGTGAACTAATTCTTCCACCTGAGATAACCAGTGTTTAACAGTAAAACATTGGTTTGTGGAGCCAATGGGATGAGACGTTTAGTGTAATGGGAAATGCTGATATTTTAGATAACAATTTAAACAACACAGTTAAGAAGAGATGGCAAGAATACACAAAAGAACTGTACAAAAAAAGATCTTCACAACCCAGATAATCATGATGGTGTGATCACTGACCTAGAGCCAGACATCCTGGAATGTGAAGTCAAGTGGGCCTTAGAAAGCATCACTACAAACAAAGCTAGTGGAGGTGATGGAATTCCAGTTGAGCTATTTCAAATCCTGAAAGATGGTGCTGTGAAAGTGCTGCACTCAATATGCCAGCAAATTTGGAAAACTCAGCAGTGGCCACAGGACTGCAAAAGGTCAGTTTTCATTCCAATCCCAAAGAAAGGCAATGCCAAAGAATGCTCAAACTACCGCACAATTGCACTCATCTCACACACTAGTAAAGTAATGCTCAAAATTCTTCAAGCCAGGCTTCAGCAATATGTGAACCGTGAACTTACTGATGTTCAAGCTGGTTTTAGAAAAGGCAGAGGAACCAGAGATCAAATTGCCAACATCTGCTGGATCATGGAAAAAGCAAGAGAGTTCCAGAAAAGCATCTATTTCTGGTTTATTGACTATGCCAAAGCCTTTGACTGTGTGGATCACAATCAACTGTGGAAAATTCTGAAAGAGATGGGAATACCAGACCACCTGATCTGCCTCTTGAGAAATTTGTATGCAGGTCAGGAAGCAACAGTTAGAACTGGACATGGAATAACAGACTGGTTCCAAATAGGAAAAGAAGTACATCAAGGCTGTATATTGTCACCCTGCTTATTTAGCTTCTATGCAGAGTACCTCATGAGAAATGCTGGACTGGAAGAAACACAAGCTGGAATCAAGATTGCCAGGAGAAATATCAATCACCTCAGATATGCAGATGACACTACCCTTATGGAAGAAAGTAAAGAGGAACTAAAAAGCCTCTTGATGAAAGTGAAAGTGGAGAGTGAAAAAGTTGGCTTAAAGCTCAACATTCAGAAAATGAAGATCATGGCATCTGGTCCCATCACTTCATGGGAAATAGATGGGGAAACAGTGGAAACAGTGTCAGACTTTATATTTTTGGGCTCCAAAATCACTGCAGATGGTGACTGCAGCCATTAAATTAAAAGCTTACTCCTTGGAAGGAAAGTTATGACCAACCTAGATAACATATTCAGAAGCAGAAACATTACTTTGCCAACAAAGTTTCATCTAGTCAAGGCTATGGTTTTTCCTGTGGTCACGTATGGATGTGAGAGTTGGACTGTGAAGAAAGCTGAGCACCGAAGAATTGATGCTTTTGAACTGTGGTGTTGGAGAAGACTCTTGAGAGTCCCTTGGACTTCAAGAGATCCAACCAGTCCATTCTTAAGGAGATCAGCCCTGGGATTTCTTTGGAAGGAATGATGCTAAAGCTGAAACTTCAGTACTTTGGCCACTTCATGCGAAGAGTTGACTCATTGGAAAAGACTCTGATGCTGGGAGGGATTGGGGGCAAGAGGAGAAGGGGACGACAGAGGATGAGATGGCTGGATGGCATCACTGACTCAATGGACGTGAATCTGAGTGAACTCTGGGAGTTGGTGATGGACAGGGAGGCCTGGCATGCTGCGATTCATGGGGTCGCAAAGAGTTGGACATGACTGAGTGACTGATCTGATCTGATCTGAAGTGGGGTCTGTTTCATTCATTGATCAATATCCGAGTCCAATTTTATCCCATTTAGAAAGAAATGCAATAGGTTCTCCAGTTTTCATTTTTAAGTTGAGAAACTGACATTCAAGGAATGGGTCTCATCCTCTGAGCCTGAGCTGGTAAGAGGAAGACAACAAAGGCACCTTGGATTCTTCAAGAAAATCCATGTGCCAGCATAGACTGGGAGTGAGGTTTGCATGGAATTCCATAGTAGTGGAAACTTAAACAACTTCATTATGAAAAATTAATGGATTTTAGTACTGAGAAGAATTAATTAAAATAATCTCCCATGGAGAATCTACCTTTAGAAACTCTCTTGTTATTATTATTGATAGTTTATTATCTCTTTGTTTGTTTAAAATACCTCCACTAGGCCCGCCCCCACTGCCATCTTCAACTGCTGCACCTGCACATGGACCTTGTTGCCACAATGTCGGCTAAAGTCTGTCTGTTTGCATTAGAAACTCTGGAGTCAAGGGCAGGATACAAGACCTCAACACGTGGTCCCAGGGCAAGCACAGATAGACTAAGCACAAAGGAAAGAAAAAAGATCCTCCACATTTTGCCGACTCATCACTCTGCTTTGGTCTGCCTTTGAGTTTCATGGAAGTTTATTGCAGCTTTAGCTTGGACAACAAAAAGAGAGATCAAGCCCTGAGCTTTTGGAGTGGGAGCACTGATTCCAAGACCTTAGACTACCAGAGAAATAACCCTAGGGAGTATCAAATAGTGAGAACTCATTCAAAGGAAACCACTTGAACACAAGACCTGGCATCACCCAACCTCCAGTAGCACCCTGTGCAGGACACCTCATCTAAACAACAAACAAAACAAAAATACAAACCCAGTCATCAGCAGACAGGATTACCACCTCACTCAGCCTTGCCCGTCAGAGGAAAACAAACAAAAACTCAGCACAAATCTCACCCTATACGAAGTTTACACAAACCACTGGACCAACCTTAGAAGGGCAGACACCAAAAGGAAGAAAGAATTCAACTTCGAAGCTTGGGAAAAGGAGACCTCAAATGCAATAAGTTAAAAACAAAAAAGAAAAAACAATAAATACTACACAAATGAAGGAACAAACTAGAAATACAGAAATCCAAATAAATGAAGAGGAAAATAGGCAAACTACCTGAAAAAGAATTCAGAATAATGATAGTAAAGATGATCAAAAACCTTGAAAACAGAAAGGATAAAATACAAGAATCAATTAACAAAGACCTAGAAAAATTAAAGAATAAGCATACAGAGACAAACAACACAATTACTGAAATTAAAAATACTCTAGAAGGAATGAAGAGCAGAATATCTGAAGCAGAAGAATGAATCAGTGACCTGGAAGATAAAATGGTGGAAATAACTTCTGTAGAGCAGAATAAAGTAAAATGAATGAAAAGAACTGAGGATAGTCTCAGAGACCTCTGGGACAATACCACACGCACCAACATTCAAATTATAGGGATCCCAGAAGAAGAAGAGAAAAAGAAAGGATATTAGAAAAATTTTGAAGAGATTATAGTTATTATATTTCCCCAACATGGAAAAGGAAATAGTCAATCAAGTTCAAGAGGTGCAAAGAGTCCCATACAGGATAAACCCAAGGAGAAACATACCAAGACACATACTAATCAAACTAACAAAGACTAAACACAAAGGAAGAATATTAAAAGCAGCAAGGGAAAAGCAACAGGTAACATACAAGGGAAATCCCATATGTTTAACAGTTGATCTTTTAGCAGAAACTCAGCAGGCCAGAAGGGAATGGCAGGATATATTTAAAGGAAAAATCTACAACCAAGATTACTGTAAACAGCAAGGATGTCATTCAAAATTGATGGAGAAATAAAGAGGTTTTCAGACAAGAAAAATTTAAGAGAATTCAGTACCACCACACCAGGTTTACAACAAATGTTAAAGGAACTTAAATAGCCAAGAAATACAAGAAAAGAAAAAGATCTACAACAAACCCCAAACAATTAAGAAAATGGCAATAGGAACATATATATCAATAATTATATTAAATGTAAATGGATTAAATGCTCCAACCAAAAGACACAGGCTGGCTGAATGGATACAGAAACAATACCCATGTATATGCTGGCTACAAGAAACCCACTTCAGACCTAAAAACACATATAGAATGAAAGTAAGAGGATGGAAAAATATATTCCATGCAAATGGGAAGCAAAAGAAAGCTGGAGTAACAATCCTCATATCAGACAAAAAAGACCTAAAAATAACATTACAAGAGATAAGGAAGGACACTACATAATGATCAAAGGATCAGTCCAAGAGGAAGACACATCAATTGTCAATATCTATTCTCCCAACATAGGAGCACCTCAATGCATAAGACAAATACTAACAGACATAAAAAGAGAAATTGACAGTAACACAGTAATAGTAGGAGACTTTAACACCCCACTCACACCAATGAACAGATCATCAAGACAGGAAATTAATAAGGAAACACAAGTCTTAAATATACATTAGATGAGATGGATCTCGTTGATATCTTCAGGACAGTCTATCCAAATGCAGAACACACCTTCTTCTCAAGTGTGCATTGAACATTCTCCAGTATAGACCACATCTTGGGTCACAAATCAAACCCCAGTAAATTTAAGAAAATTGAAATTATATCAAGCATCTTCTCTGACCACAACACTATGAGACTAGATATCAATTACAAGAATAAAAACTGTAAAAACACAAACATGTTGAGATTAAACAATACATTTCTAAATAACCAACAGGTTACTGAATAAATCAAAAGGGAAATCAAAAAATTTCTAGAAACAAATGACAATGAAAACATGACAACTCAAAACCTATGGGATGCAGCAAAAGCAATCCTAAGAGGGAAGTTTATAGCAATGCAATCCTACCCCAAGAAACAAGAAAAGCATTGAATAGACAACCTAACTTTACACCTTAAACACCTTAAACAACTGGAAAAAGAAGAACAAAAAGCCCCAAAATTAGTAGAAGGAAAGAAATCATAAAGATCTGAGCAGGAATAAATGAAAAAGAAGTGAAGGAAACAATGGTGAAGATTAATAAAACTAAAAGCTGGTTCCTTGAGAAGATAAAGAAAATTGACAAACCTTTTTAGCCAGACTCATCAAGAATAAAAGACAGAAGAATCAAATCAACAAAATTAGAAATGAAAAAGGAGAGGTTACAACAGACAAGGCAGAAATACAAAGGATATAAGAGACTATTATGAACAACTATTATGGCAATAAAATGGATAACCTGGAAGAAATGGACGAAGTCTTAGAAAAGTTCAATCTTCCAAGACTGAAGCAGGAAGAAATAGAAATTATGAACAACCCAATTACAAACACTGAAATTGAAGCTGTGATAAAAAAATTTCCCAAAAAAATAAAAGCCCAGGACCAAATGGCTTCACAGGAGAATTCTATCAAACATTTCATTTCAGTTCAGTTCAGTCACTCAGTCGTGTCCAACTCTTTGCGACCCCATGAACTGTAGCACGCCAGGCCTCCCTGTCCATCACCAACTCCCAGAGTTCACTCAGACTCACGTCCATTGAGTCAGTGATGCCATCCAGCCATCTCATCCTCTGTCATCTCCTTCTCCTCCTGCCCCCAATCCCTCCAAGCATCAGAGTCTTTTCCAATGAGTCAACTCTTTGCATGAGGTGACCAAAGTATTGGAGTTTCAGCTTTAGCATCATTCCTTCCAAAGAACACCCAGGGCTGATCTCCTTCAGAATGGACTGGTTGGATCTCCTTGCAGTCCAAGGGACTCTCAAGGGTTTTCTCCAAAACCACAGTTCAAAAGCATCAATTCTTCGGCACTCAGCTTTCTTCACAGTCCAACTCTCACATCCATACATGACCACAGGAAAAACCATAGCCTTGACTAAATGGACCTTTGTTGGCAAAGTAATGTCTCTGCTTTGAATAGAGTTAATGCCTATCCTTCTAAAATTATTTCCAAAAATTGCATAGGAATGAACATTTCCAAACTCATTCTATGAGGCCACCATCACCCTAATACCAAAGCCACAAAGACAACACAAAAAAAGAAATCTATAAGCCAATATCACTGATGAACATAGATGCAAAAATCCTCAACAAAATTTTAGCAAACAGAATTCAGCAACACATCAAAAAGCTCATACATCATGATCAAATTGGGTTTATTCCAGGAATGCAAGGATTCTTCAATATATGCAAATCAATCAATGTGATACACCATATTAACAAATAAAGATAAAAACCGTATGATATTCTCAATAGATGCAGAAAAAGCCTTTGACAAAATTCAGCACCCATTTAATGATAAAAAAAACTCTTCAGAAAATGGGCATAGAAGGAACCTACCTCAAAATAGTAAAGGCTGTATATGATAAGCCTACAGCAAACATTATTCTCAATGGTGAAAAACTGAAAACATTCCCCCTAAGATCAGGAACAGACAAGGGCATCCACTTTCACCACTATTATTCCACACAGTTCTGGAAGTCCTAGCTACAGCAATCAGCGAAGGAATAAAAGGTATCCAGATCAGAAAAGAAGAAGTAAAGCTCTCACTGTTTGCAGATGACATGATACTGTACATAGAAAACCCTAAAGATAGTATCAGAAAATTACTAAAGTTAATCAGTGAATTTAGCAAAGTTGCAGGATACAAAATCAATACACAGAAATCACTTGGCTTTCTCTATACTAACAATGAAAGTTCAGAAAGAGAAATTAAGAAATCAATCCCATTCACCATTGGAACAAAAAGAATAAACTATCTAGGAATAAACTTACCAAAGGAGACAAAAGAACTGTACACAGAAAATTATAAGACATTGATGAAAGAAATCAAAGATGACGTAAACAGATGGAGAGATATTCCATGTTCCTGGGAAGGAAGAATCAATATTGTGAAAATGCCTATACTATCAAACACAATCTACAGATTCAATGTGATCCCTATCAAATTACCAATGGTATTTTTCACAGAACTAGAACAAAAAAATTAACAATTCATATGGAAACCCAAAAGGCCCCGAATAGCCAAAGCAGTCTTGAGAAAGAAGAATGGAGCTGGAGGAATCAACCTTCCTGACTTCAGATTGTACTACAAAGCTATAGTCATCAAGACAGTATGGTACTGGCACAAAATCAGAAATATAGACCAATGGAACAAGATAGAAAGCTCAGAAATAAACCCATGCACCTATGGATACCTTATTTCTTACAAAGGAGGCAAGAATATACAATGGGGCAAAGACCGCCTTTTCAATAAATGGTGCTGGGAAAACTGGACAGCTACATGTAAAAGAATGAAATTAGAACACTTCTTAAAACCATACACAAAGATAAACTCAAGATGGATTAAAGACCTAAATGTAAGACCAGAAACCATAAAACTCTTGGAGGGAAACATAGGCAGAACACTCAATGACATAAATCAAAGCAAGATCCTCTATGGCCCATCTCCTGGAGTGATGGAAATAAAAACAAAAGTAAACAAGTGGGACCTGATTAAACTTAAATGCTTTTGCACAGCAAAGGAGAGTATAATCAAGGTGAAAAGACAACCCTCAGAATGGGAGAAAATAAGCAAATGAAACAACTGACAAAGGATTAATTTCCAAAATATACAAGCAGCTCATACAACTCAATACCAGAAAAATAAGCAACCCAATCAAAAAGTGGGGAAAAGACCTAAAGAGACATTTCTCCAAAAAAGACATACAGATGGCTAACAAACACATGAAAAGTTGCTCAATATTGCTCATTATCAGGGAAATGCAAATCAAAACTACAATGAGATATCACCTCACACCAGTCAGAATGGCCATCATCAAAAAGTCTACAAACAACAAATGCTGGAGAGGGTGTGGAGAAAAAGGAACACTTTTGCACTGTTGGTGGGAATATATATTGATACAGCCACTATGGAAGACAGTATGGAGATTCCTTAAAAAACTAGGAATAAAACCACCATATGACCCAGCAATTCCACTGCTAATCATATACCCTGCGGAAACCAAAATTGAAAAAGATACATGTATCCCTTTGTTCACTGCAGCACTATTTACAGTAGCTAGAATATGGAAGCAACCTAGATGTCCATCATCAGACGAATGGATAAAGAAGTTGTGGTACATATACACAATGGAATATTACTCAGCCATAAAAAGGAACACTTTTGAGTCAGTTCTAATGAGGTGGATGAACCTAGACTATATTATACAGAATGAAGTAAGTCAGAAAGAGAAAGATAAATATCGTTTTCTCATGCATATATATGGAATCTAGAAAAATGGTACTGAAAAATTTATTTGCAGGGCAGCAAAGGAGAAACAGACGTAGAGAACAGACTTATGGACATGGGGAGTGGGGTGGAGAGGGTGAGATGCATAGAAAGAGTAACATGGAAACTTACCTTACTGTATGTAAAATAGATAGCCAACGGGAATTTGCTATATGGCTCAGGAAACTCAAACAGGGGCTCTGTATCAACCTGGAGGGGTGGGCTGGGGAGGGAGATGGGAGGAAGGTTCAAAAGGGAGGGCATATATGTATACCTACGGCTGATTCATGTTGAGGTTTGATAGAAAACAACAAAATTCTGTAAAGCAATTATCCTTCAATTAAAAAATAAATTAATTTTTAAAAATACCTCTACTTGTACTGATTCATTGGAAAAGACCCTGATGCTGGGAAAGATTGAAGGTGGGAGAAGGGGACAACAGAGGATGAGATGGTTGGATGGCATCACTGACTCAATGGACATGATTTTGAGTAAACTCCGGGAGTTGGTGATGGACAGGGAGGCCTGGCATACTGCAGTACGTGGGGTCGCAAAGAGTAGGACATGACTGAGAGACTGATTTATTTTATTATCTTTACCTCTACTTGTGTGGACAATGCAATTAAATTAGGCCCAGCTGGTTCAAACTCTTAGTAAAAAATGGGCAATTGTTGAAATAGATGACTGGGAATGATTGATTTCTTAATCAAGTTTAATAGTGATTTATGGGGCAGATGAATGATTCACTTCAATAAAAGCATTCAAGACAGTTCTGCATGTGGATACAATGTTGAAATGAACTTAACACAAAAGTATGTATTTTCAGGTTTGAACAATGAAAAGCATGAAAATACATGTGAGATATTTGCATTATTAAGCATACAGGAAAAAAAGACACCAAAGATTATACCCGAAGACTAAAAATTTTTCTAGCCATCCAGTTCCATTCTGTAGAGTCTCTAATTTCCCGTGCAGACTTCCAAAAATCAATTTATACACTAATGTAAGTTATTACTGTTATATCAGCTAAGAGGAGCTAAAAGGGGCTGAAAGTGAAAGTGTTAGCCACTTAGTCATGCCCGACTCCTTTCAACCTCATTGACTGTAGCTGCCAGACTCCTCCATCCATGGGATTTTTCCAGACAAGAATACTGGAGTGGGTTGTCACTTCCTTCCCCAGGGGGTCTTCCCAACCCAAGGATCAAAACCTGGTCTCCTGCATTCCAGACAGATTCTTTACCATCTGAGCTACCTATGGATTAAAGACTTTATCGTACTTTTCAATTTTTTCAAGTGTTGCCATCAAGGACTGGGGTGCGGGGGGAAGCAGGAATAAGAGGGAAAACCCTAAGTACTACAGCAGTGTTCCCAAGCATTTCGATGCCAATTTGGGTCTCTTGGCACAGTAATTAGTATTTTAATTTTTAAATATATTTTTTGCAGAATATTAGAATAGAGGTAGAATTAAAGAAAGAAAACCCAACAGGCCCCAAGTAGAGAACAAGGAAGAGATAAGGCTATCTTTCCACTGAGAATACAGAATAACAGAAAAAACCTACTACTAATCTCAGAGGATTTGTCTCTGAGATGAATAGGGATATATTTAAGCCTGTCTGAGTTTGAGCAAACTCTGAGAGATAGTGAAGGACAGGGGAAGCCTGGCATGCTGCACTGCATGGGCTCGCAGAGAGTAAAACATGACTGAGCGACTGAACAACAACAAATTTATTCCTAGAAGAAATATTTATCAAGCACCTAAAGTGTATCAGGGGCTGAAGATATGGAAAATAAACAACATAAATATGACCCCTGAGGCTTTAGATGTTGCTCCAGTTTAATTAGTCAACAGCCACATGATGAAAATTTTATTTTTTGAAAGTATGTTGAAAAACTATCTTGCAGAAAAACCATTTGTTCAATTTATATATTCATTAACAATTACTTTTCACTAGTGATTTCTATGTAGGATGCGGTAGACTGATTCTAAAAATGACAAACAGGAAAATACAAATAACAGTGAGATGCTGCAATACACGTATTTGGATGGCTAAAACAAAACAAACAACAACAACAAAAAACTGAATATCAATCACTGGAAAGATTGTGGAGCAACAGGAACTCTCATTCATTAGTGATGAGAATGCAAAGTGGCATAACCACATTGGAAGACAATCTGACATTTTCTTACAAGGCTAAATCTCCTTTCCTGCCCCTTGATTTTGGACTAAGCCAAGTGACTTGCTTTATTAAAGAGCATGTAAACTGCTGTCATGTTTAAACAGAAGCATCAGGAGCCACTGCATGCTTGGCTTTCATTCTCTTTCCTCTTCCATAAGGATGGCATGGCCGAAAGAGGACATCCTCTCTGACCTTGGTCCCAGATTGAGAAGACACATGGAAGAATATCAAATCCAGTTGACATGAGATGTGAACAATGCATAAATGTTTGTGGTTGTAAGTGCTGAGACAATTTTTTCATGATATATTTGAGGGTTCAGTTCAGTTCAGTTTAGTCGCTCAATCATGTCTGACTCCTTGCGACCCTGTGAATTGCAGCACGCCAGGCCTCCCTGTCCACCACCAACTCCCGGAGTTTACTCAAACTCATGTCCATCGAGTCGGTGATACCATCCAGCCATCTCATCTTCTGTTGTCCCCTTCTTCTGCCCCCAATCCCTTCCAGCATCAGGGTCTTTTCCAATGAGTCAACTCTTTGCATGAGAAGGTCAAAGTATTGGAGTTTCAGCTTTAGCATCAGTCCTTCCAATGAACACCCAGGACTGATCTCCTTTAGAATGGACTGGTTGGATATTGGAGGGTAAAAAAAATATATATATATATCATGGCCCTTTACTCCTGTATCCCTAGATAATTCAGTGTGTATGTCCTTGGAATGAGGATATTTATTTGCAAAACCAGAGCACCATTAGGAACTTCAATAAATGCAGCACTGATACAATAATTTTATCCAATTCATTATCCACATTTCTGCTCTGTCACTGATCCAATAATGTAATTTTTTCCTCTCTTTTACACATCATCCAAATTGGATAAGATATTGATTTATTTGTCATGATTCTTTAACCTCCTTTGTTTGGAACATCATACATATATGATTTTACACACACACACACACACACACACACACACACACATAGCACTCCCCAGGTGGCGCTAGTGGTAAAGAACCTGCCTGCCAAAGCAGGTTAGGTATAACAGACATAGGTTTGATCCCTGGGTCAGGAAGATCCCCTGGGGGAGGGCATGGCAACCCATTCCAGTATTCCTACATGGAGAATCCCATAGACAGAGGAGTCTGGCAGGCTGCAGTCCAAAGGGTCACAAAGAGTTGGACATGACTGAAGTGACTTAGCATGCATGCACATATATACATATACGTATGATGTCTTTAATACTGTTCTTGGGAACTGCAAATATTAAATTCCTCCAACAAACCATTTTGGAGTCATCTCTGCTTTGCTGATGCAATGAACACAGTCCTTGTCCACCTGTGTGATCATCTGGCAGTGAGACTCAGTAATCTTGGCCAGTTGTAACATTTGCTATATCATTGAGTTTATGTTTCCCAAAGTGTAGAATGAGGCTAAGTATTCCCAATGATTTTATAACTTTTTAGAGAGAGATTGTAAGGAGGAGACTGTGGTGCATAAAAGTTGGTAATTTTGTTTTTATAACATCCTGAATGAATGTCTAAACCGGAGAGGAACAGCAAGGTGACGGGTTACCTGAGAGAAAGAGGCAGTCAAGACCCAGTCACAATGGCTTCGAGATGGGAATGAGCTCAGGCCAATCACATAATACTCGCTATTGTGCTCTCAGGCTTAGTCAGAGCCAAACTCAGGAAGCACATTCCATTAGACTAAATAAAGCTTCGATCATGTGTAAAACTTCCAGCTTGAATAGGCAGCCATCCTATCACTCATCAGCCTGGATGCATTTAATGGGTGTAATTTCTTCCTCATATTTCTATGCATTTATTGTTTCATTTTTATTATAGGAATTTGGGCATCTTAGGCAGTTTATTATTTTATGCTAAGCCCAGGCTTAACTACAGGGTGTACATGCAAATATGTTTCCTTTAGATTGTTAAAAGAATGGGCAATATCTGATTCAACTTAACCATGAGATTAGAAGAAAGGAAAAGTGGGGAAAATATCTATCCAGCACAGAGCCAATGTAACTTGAGAGTGTATAGAAATTACTGGGGGTGGGGAAGATTGTGGAGTATTAATTCCTCAATTCCAGAAGTTCTGTTCTGTACACTAAAGACAGAATTCAGAAAAATGTATTTTAAGAAATGGCAACTCACTCCAGTATTCTTGCCTGGAAAACCCCATGGATAGAAGAGCCTGGAGGGCTACAGTCCAAGGGGTTGCATAGAGTCAGACATGACTGAGTGACTTACACACACACACACAATGGATTTGGAAATAGATGATATTGCCTTCCATCCCTGTAACGTGCATTAAACTTGCTCTTAAATTGCTTAGAGGAAAAGGAAAGAAGATGGAAGACATCTTCCATCTTTTTATTCTATTCTATTCTTTTTATTCTATTCAGATCAATTATCAGAAAAACTGAATATCAGAAATTGTCTCTGCAGAATTTCCATTTCAAGATTGCATTTCATTGAGAAATTCAATGAAATTGAATCAGAGCTTCTGATCCTGTCAGTTCTTAAGGATTGTATTGATGTAATCCCATCTCAATTGGCTGCTGATCAGAATTCCTGTGTGAAAAAGTGTTCATTAATCAAGATGAAAGTGAATGGAGTGTAAATTATACCTAAACTCAGCAGAAATTATATATATGTGTATATATATATTGGAGGATAAAAGTTATTTATTTTATTTAACTACTATATCGGCTGGGAGGCTAGTCAGGCTGCAGGTATTTCTATTAAGTATTTCCCAGATGTAGAACCAGAAGTAGATCCTGAGACAAAGACTTAAAAGTAAATTGTTTGGGAGGTAATTTTAAGAAACACTAGTGGAGGAGTAAGAAGGGCGATGAGACTGATGATGAAAGGCAGCCAATCAGAATGCTTCATCAGGCAAGTCATTCATGCGTGGACTGAGCGGGGCTCAGGCCCAGTTGGAGAGCTCTAGGAGAGTGTGTAGAACATGTGTTCAGGGCAGCGGGAGCTCGAGGAGTTGAACATTGACTGCCATCAGTCAGTGGTTGAAGGCTGCTCCAGGGACATTCACTCCCTGGCACTTCCAGCCTGCCTCCTGCAGGGGCCAATCAGGCTTCTGGAGACAGAGAAAGTCCTCAGGCAGAGGTGCAGGCTCTGGCAGATGGGATTCAGGCAAACGTGTGCTGAAAGCATTGGAGAGAGAGATTTGGAAAAATTAGGTCTTTGAAGCCAGCTCTTCATTCTAGATTAAAGATGATGAAAGAAAGAATTTACCAGGCAAGCGCCAAAACTTGTTATATTTAATGTGTCTCTTCTGTGAAAACAGCCAGATTCAAGGGCAGGGAATGGGTCAGTTGCCCCGATTACCAACCCAAGAATGATCTTAAGTTATCACGGTGATGAATTGGATGTCTGGTAGGAGTTCACTTGGATTTCAACCTGAGAGTTCTTCTGTAACTGATAAAATGTAAATTTTCCTTATCCTGCAAAAGTCTCAGTGGATGTTTTAGAAGCACCTGTGGCTTGCATGCTCCAACTCTGTAGAAGGTTTTCTCCTCATCTTAAGTGCACATTTCCTGATGCAAACTGGGTAGCCAAGTATTATCAGTGATAGATTGAAAGTAAGAGATTCTAAAGCTGAACAACACATGGAAAAGTACTGTTCACTTGGAATTAGAAATTTGTTTCTGTATGTAAATGTTTTTATGCTTTCTATTAAGTTGTTCAGTTCAAACAATGAATGTAAAATTATGAACTTATTTTAAACATAAATAAGAAGGAAAATTATTTTCTGTTAATTGAAAAAGTTTCTCTCTGCCTCCACTGAGTACATAACGATTGAATGGGTAAAGAATGTCATATAGAAGGAACAGCAGTTTTTTAGCTTGTCAGGAGAAATCTCACATGACGTCCTTATAGTTCTTTAGGAAATCATCAAATTTGGTTGACAAAGAAAGTGAATATGAACCTGGTGTTATTTTAAATATGCTCGATACCTTTTTTCCCAAATGCTGGAGCATCCACAGCTGCACAAACTACAACTTTGTAAAGAATTAAAAATACCCCCTTATTCATGAGGGTCAAACAATTATAGTGCAGATCGACACAATGCCCTAAAGCTATATGAATGAATCATGGAGGGATTTTTTTTCTCCCACTGGAGGTTTGCAAACACATCAGATGGAGATACTGCAGAAAGAAACATGCCAGATTTAGATTTCATTCTGCCTCTGGTCAGTTCTGAAATCCAGAAGTCTTCCTTTTATGTGCTCTATGTTTAAGACACATTGACTCACATACAAGGTACGATTGTTGAATTTTGTCTTTAAATTCAATTTATTCCCACTTCCACTTTTTGCCCTCCAGCAATATTTACAAATTATGGGAGGATTTCCAGGCTACCTCTGTGCCTGGGAATACTTTCCAAGTAAACTTGCTTAGAGCTACCAGCTTGGCACTGGGACAATTAATATCAAAAGGTATCCTAAATGGAGTGTCAATTTCTATTTTCTTGTGTTGTGGTCTGTGTTACACACAAGGAACTCTTTGCTGCCATTGCAAACTATCATCAAAAACATCTTTTCTAAAAGAGAAAGGAACCAACTATTAATGCCAATATTGTAACTTGAACATGGGTATAACTTTCAACTTTGAGATGAAAAGTGGAGATAGAATGAGTTGAAAAGATGCTTGATTAAGAAACATGATAGAAGAAATATACAATGACACTACTCGCTCTGTGCTGAAGTTACCCTTTTTCTAACGTGTGTCCCTTTGGCTACAGAAGTGGAGAATGATGAGAGGAATACAGAGAGGAACAAGAAAGGAAAAAAGAATCAGAAGGTAAAATAAGGAAGATGGGCATCATTGGCGAGTTCATAGTCATAGAGATACAACTTTCCTGGTCTTAGTTCCCTCATCTATGAAATGATGGTGTTGATGATGATGGCCTCTAAGGATTCAAGTAACTCTCAAATGCTTCAATTCTTTGTTTTAAAATGAGAATCTGATTTTAGCCACCAGGTAATGAAACATCTCAGAATGACTTTCCCTCATACCTTTGGAGAAAACAGTTCCTTATAGTTTGTGAGAGTAAATTGTCTTCCAACTTTGTTTACTTTTGCAGTCTTTACACACGAAGATCAAATTATCAGGACATTCAAACTTCTGAAAGGACTGAAGCAAAACTACCAAGTGGCAGAAATAGGTCCCAAGTCAACCTGGTTACTTGAGAGTTCTTCATATGAGGAGCTGCATGGACCTTGATGCCAGCCGACCTTGTCACTAAGATCAGCAGAACAAGCATCACTTGCATGGGGGCAATCAGGCTTCGGGTCGAGTTTGCTGGAGCACCACGTGGAATTTAACAGATGAGTGCTGTCTTGTGGAGCAGGCGGCCCCCCATGGAAATAGCGAACTCTAGCCACCAGTCAGGTACTCCAGCTCCAGAGCTGACGTCAGTGCAGTTGTAGGGCCACCTCTGCCTTCTGCTCCCCACCCCTGAGTCAAACTGATGCACTGGTGAACCGCACTCTGCTCTGAACTGTGGAGGGGCAGAGTCCATTTTGGAGCAATAAAGACGTCTCGGGATTTTCATTTTGCATGTTCCCAGAAGTTTTGGCCCAGAGGCTGCCTACCTCTCAGCTCCTCATCCCAACATAAGAACCAGAGCAAGAACCTTCTCGGCTTCTATACCCAGCTCACTTGACTGTCACAAGATCACAAGAGGCCTGGCATAGCCAGAGAGCTGGTCTTGAATCAGCTCACCGAGTTACATCAGCTACTTGGCCTAACTGAAGTTTGGATGTAGACTCACCACTTGTCTAGAGGCTTCTTACTCCAGGTGTTCCTAAAGACAAGTAGACTAAGCATAGTGTAGTCCTTTTGTCAGTGGGTCACTTCAGCTCGGCTTTCCTGGTGGTTCAGAGGGTAAAGTGTCTGCCTGCAATGCGGGAGACCAGGGTTCGATTCCTGGGTTGGGAAGATCCCCTGGAGAAGGAATTGGCAACCCACTCCAGTACTCTTGCCTGGAAAATCCCATGTACAGAGGAGCCTGGAAGGCTATAGGCCACAGGGTCACAAAGAGTCGGACACAACTGAATGACTTCACTTCAACTCCAATCTAATGTTGAAAGCCAAAGAAGTAAATTTTTTTAAGTTCAAAACATTACATCAAACTAGTTAACTATTCAGAACCATTCTTCAGCTATGGAGATCAGGGTCCAGGGTGAGCTATGTATCTTAAGTATACAGCTTGGCAAACTTTCACACAGTAAGTTCATCCTTATATTTGTTGTTTAGTCGCACAGTCATGTTTCACTCTTCACAAGCCCATGGACAGCAGCATGCCAGGCCTCCGTGTCCTTCACCACCTCCCAAAGTTGGCTCAAGTTCGTGTCCATTGCATCGGTGATGCCATCCAGCCATCTCATCCTCTGACGCCCTCTTCTTTCTGCCCACCATCTTTCCCATCATCAGGGACTTTCCCAATGAGTCAGCTGTTCTCATAAGGTGGCCAAAATACTGAGTATTCAGGGTTGATTTCACTTAAGATTGACTGATGTGATCTCTTCACTGTCCAGGGGACTTTCAAGAGTCTTCTCTAGCACCACAGTTCGAAGGCATCAATTCTTTGATGTTCTGCCTTCTTTATGTTCTCTCATCCTCATAAGTGACACTCAAATCAAAACATGGAGCATCACCACCCAGCACCTTAAAAACTGTGCTTGTGATGGTTCCTGGTCATTACCACAGCCCATACCTCCTGGAGTAACTAACCGCTGTCCTGCCTTCTAACACCATGGATTTATTTTTCTTGCTTTCACAATTTATGCAAATGGGGTTGATTATATGTTATATATATATTTGTGAGTGGGTGTTTGCTGTCAACATAATGTTTGTGTAATTCACTGCTGTTGTTATGCATAGTTAGAATTCATTGTCTCATTGCTATGTGGTTTTCCATTGTATGAAGACATCACAATGTATTTATCCATGAAACTATTAAAGGGCATTGGGGTAGTCTCAGGTTTTTAGATGTTGTGAATAAAGCTTTTATGAGCATTCTTATATGGTGTACATACACATGCATTTCAGAGGGGATGTTTATTTCTAGTGATAGAATGTCTAGTTCCTAGGATATGCATATGTTTACCAAAGTAGACATTTCCCAAACAATTTTTAAAGTATTTGTATAAATTTACATTTCATGAGCAATGTCTAAGAGTTTTGATTGCTAAACATCTTCAATAATACTTGACGTTATTTGTCTTTTTAATTCTATCTATTGGATGTGTCATCTAGCCATGTATTTTATATAGATAAAATGTATACAAGTTCAATAAACGTAGGCAAAATATTGATCAAAATAATAGGGTAAAAGCACTGACGCAGCATGTAGAAGTCATTCATTCACTTATTCACTCATTTAATAACTAGAAGTATTCATGGGGGGTTTACAAAAGATAAACAACTAGGAAATGAAAATTTTAAGAAAAAGATTTAAAGAGAGAGATTTTCATGAAGATGTAATTATGTTTTTCCTAAATATTCTGTTACCATGTCTTCCTCAGATGGATTCCAAGTGTTTCCCAAATCTCCAGGGCCAGGATGATTTCACTATTTTATTTCTCAGCAATAATAATATGATGATGATGGCAACAACAGCAACCATGGTTTAAGTCATTGAGCTCACTGACCTTCACAACATGCTTTCATTCTTTTTTTTTTCTGACTTGATTCTAACAACTGTAAGATAAAAGTAGAGTTTAGTGTCTTCAATGCATAATCAAGGAGATGGAAGTTGTGAGAAAATAAGGCACTTGCTTAGGTGTTCAGTATCAACCACAAGAAATGCAATGGATTTGGGATTTGAACCAAGGACACTAGATTTCTCAATCTAATGATGCTTTTCTTTACCCTCAATGTACCTCTGTTAATAAAGACACTTGACACTGTAGATATTCTTTATAAAATAATATTTTAGTTTTGTTTTTATTTAATCATTGTTTTAGAGACCAGATCAAGTGATATTGTTCCCAATTCACAGATGAAGAAAGATAAGTCCAGGAGGAATTTAAGATATTCCATTGTTTTATGATGAGTTGGTCAGTAGGAGAAACTCAGGGGAATACTAATCAATTTCTTAAATTCTGTCTACTAAATTAGAAGTGCTCAGGAAGCAGAGAGCAGAGGCAGCCTTGTACATCAGGATGGAATAATAATCATTGCCATAATTTTAAAAGTTCACATTTCTCTACCTTTCTTGGGACTCATAATTTCTTCATTGTGAAAGAAAAGATGCTTCTATAATGATAGTTTCTATAATGAAAGCTTCTATAATCTTGGAGATGCCGATATGGAACAATTCTATATTCAGAATTCTAGGAGCATCTCTGATTTAAATTAAGCAAATAAATTGTTATTGTTGTCTCAGGTTCTTTTCTAGTCTACATTGTATAGTAAGTAGAAATGTCCAACATCAATCAATTGATGGGTCCAGGCTTCTAGAACACAGAGACAAAAAATCAGATCACCAATTTTGATATAACAAAAATGTGAATAATTTAAAATGGGACTGAAGACTTTCTTGTTCTCTCGGAATTCTGTTGCTTTAGGGAAGGGTGGATAACAGAAAGAGAATTTATGGAACATATCCAGTGAGTCTTTCTATAAAGAGAAAAAGGAGACAAAACCTCCCAGTGTGTTCTGCTTTCCAGGCCAAATATCATCAACAAAAAAAGCTTTATTGGTTTTCTGTTGTTGTTGTTGTTGCTGTTAATCCTTCCAACTGTTCTGGAATTCCCAAGGTGAGAATCAGCCCAGGCAAATTATGCTGGGTTTATTTAATATTTCAGAGTCCAAGATGGAGTCAGATCTTGCCAAGAGAACATGTCTAGTTAGAGGTGTTTGCATTAATGTACATTCTTCTTGTGGTTTGAGTCACCTCAGTGGCAAGACCAGATGACAATATCCACTGAACAATTAAAGGATAAAGACCATATGAATAAAATATGTCATAGCTGTACATTTTGGTTAATTCATTGTGTAAATTAAATATATTGCTCGTAACTATGTCAAAAGTGGAATAAATGTTTATTGTTGGTCTCACCTGAATCCCAGGCTACCTGACTTAAGAAAATAGTTTTTAAAACTTTCCCAAATTGAATATTTATTTATAAATTGTTTATAGACAGGATATATTTCCTAGCCATTGAACCGATCTGGTACATTTCACATAGGCCCCACCTAATGATGGATCACAGTGGTTGGATAAATCGTGGAACAATTCTGAGATGTGCACTGCAGATTTTCCCAGAGGTCCTCAGTGGAATCACCCCTGTTGCTCATGGTGGTCACTTTGGTAGTGTGCTTTTAATGCTTCCCATTCTCTGTCTCAACTTCCCATATCTTCTGTCTGTGCTCCCTGGAATCCCACCTTACATTCAAATCCTTGTCTCAGAGTCTGCCTCTGGGGAACGTCAACCTAAGACAAACTTATTATCCATTCGTGAAGATAAGACAATGTATTTCCAAAGCAAACACCACCAGCATTTAAATGTTAGACTGAGAGACAGGAGTTTAAGTATAAAAGACAAGAGGGAAAATGAGGCTGAAATGACAGATATATTTTGGAGAGGAAGTGGGATATTTTGCCAGACCCTGAGGGATACAGTGGCTTTTCAGCCCAATGTGAGAGGTGAGAGATGTTAGCATTACTGATCTGGGTTCTTGGACACTTTAATCAATAGAAATTGAAAGTGAAAGTGAAAGTGAAGTAGCTCAGTCGTGTCCGACTTTTTGTGACCCTGAAGACCAGGCTCCTCTGCCCATGGGATTCTCCAGGCAAGAACACTGGAGTGGGTTGCCATTTCCTCCTCCAGGGGATCTTCCCGACCCAGGGATCAAACCTGGGTCTCCCACATTGCAGGCAGATGCTTTACCCTCTGAGCCACCAGGGAAGCCCCCAATAGAAATTGACAAGAGGCCAAATGAGAAATTCGGACAAGAATTTTTGGGACTTCTGCTGCAGCATAAATGAGTGAGGACAAGTTACCAGCGCCCTTGCTTTTTCCCTGAAGCAGGGGAGGGGCAAGCTGGTCCCTTATATGGGGTGAGGAGAGGGCAGATTTGTGGGTTGGGCCAGAGGGGTGATTTAGGTGACCTGTCTGCACCCTTGGTGGTGGTGAGCACAGGGATCATGTGTAGCACCCTGCTTTTGCTCTCAGAATCTAGGAAGTTGCAGTTGGGTTTTGGTCTTACTGTATCTTATTGTTTATACTTTCCTCCAACTGCACATGCATGTGGTTATTTTTAACCCCTTATGGTTTCTTTGTATCTGTTGCTTGAAGAGATGTTTGTCCAGGTACAAGCACTGCAGCAACTTTGGAGGGGTCCCCCATCCCAAGTTCCTGCCTATCTTGTCAGGAGTCTGGAAAAGAGCATGGAGTGTTTATGGAATTGAAGGGGGAGCAATTGTTTCAGGAACAAGTCTGATGAGAGTTGGCTAGACATCTGTTGGCAAGCAGAAAATGCCACCATAAAGCATCTTCTGTTATCTCCTGCAGGGTCAATCAAAGGTTTGGTATCCTCCAGAGTAAATCTCCAGGAATCCTGGTGTATAGTAGGTGCTATTGGTGTCCTCTCCTGGCTGCCTGTTACTGGATGGTGGATCCATTTCCCAGCTCCAGTAGGCCACTGATGGCCCCCAGTGGTCACCTTCCCTTGGGTCACCTTCACCCAAGACAAACCCTTGGCTGAAAAGGAGCCTCCTGCCTGGGAGTTTGTTCACTGCTCGTCTCAGGCAGCCTGATCAGTATGAACGACAAAGAGATACGAAATGCTGGGCTCCCATAGCATCAGGCAAGATTTCTCTCACCAACCTCCACTTCTCATGAAAGCACACCCTCAATAAGTCACATTCACCCAAAGTCCCAGGCTCTGCTTCCGGAGAACTTGACCCAAGAACCTGCATGTATGGCAGGAATAAGCCTTCCTCAGGGGAAGGCATTACAGCTCACTTGGTTCTTCCCAGACCTCTAATGATTCTCTGGGGAAGATGAAGAAGGACTTTCCACCTTCCTGAAACACTTAGTAGCCTCCTGCAGACTTTCTCACAATCTGCTGCTGATCTAAGTATAACGTGCTGCCTGAACTAGCCCCATCCACTTAAGAGCCAGGAGGCCACTGGCTGTTAAGGTGGACGTGACCTCTGGCAGAAACAAATCTCCAATAATAGTAGCACAAAGACATTGGAATTGTCCTTTGGGCCAAAATGCTCCACCCATACACAGAGGAAATAATGAGCCAGGTGACGTTCTGAGGGGCCTAAAAATGGATCTGCGGGAAGGCTTAGAAAGAAAAGAACCATAAAAATTTTTATATGCCAAATCTCAGGATCAATGGAAGGGATTGATGTGTGGGAAACCCTTGTTCCAGGTCCTAAGTGCCTTGCCTGAACCCTCTGTTAAACTAAAAACAAAGTAAAACAAAGCATGGTCCTTCCATGCCTAATACTCCCCAGATGACTTTAAATGAATACACAGAGACTCTTTTCTTTTTTTTGTTTCTTTCCTGTTTTTGTGTTTTCTTTTAAAGGAGCATTCTTCAAACTCATTGTGACTTGTAATGCCTGAAGATACTTTGTGGGGTCTCTCTTTTTCTGCTACTATGTAGTTTTTGCTCAATGAAGGGAAACATGCTTCAGCTTCAGTCTGAGGAGGCTTAAGTAGAAAGTTTATCTGTAACTCAGGTATACATGATCCCCTAGAGGAAGGTATGGAAACCCATTCCAGTACTCTTGCCTGAAAAATCCCGTGAACAGAGGAGCCTGGTGGGCTACAGTCCGTGGGGTCACAAAGAGTCAGACATGACTAAAGCACAGCAGTTAAACATGTAGGGTTCCTGAATGCAATTCTAATTCAAGAAGCAGTGGTGTGGCCCCGTAAGAGCCTAGATATATCTGGGACTCCAGCACCAAGCAATTGGCCAGTTACACATGAAGCCCTTAGAAAGTATCCTCAGGAAGTGTGCTGTATAATATAATCCAACAATACCACTCTTAGAAATACACCTGACAGAAATGCAAGTATATGTTATCAAAAGACATATGTCAGAGCATTCCTAGCAGCATTTTTGGTAAAAGCCCCAAATTGGAAACTACCCAGATGTTAGACAACATTAAACTGTGACATTTATATATAATGGTCTACTGGACAGAGTCAAGAATGAACAATCTCCACATATATATTACCATTTGAATGAATTTTAAAACAAAATGTTGATTGAATGAAGACAGATACAAATAAGCATACAAATAGGCAAAAACTAATCTGTAGTGTTACATGCCAGGACATGGTCTAACCTTGAGGAGATGGGACCTATGATGGGCAGGGAGCATGGTGGGGCTGTACCTGGACACCACTGATGCTCTGCTGATTAATTTGGGTGCTGGTTACATAATTGTGTTTACTTTGGGAAAAGTCATCAAATTGTATAGGCATGATTTTTGCACCTCTTTGCATGTTATTCTTCCAAAAAAAATTTTTTTAAGGAATAAATTTCCCCAACTGAACTAAATGCTTCATTATTTGGGTTCACTCAGATTTATCTTTCTTCTATAAATGTCAACAATCAAATGTCCAGTGGTTAACCTAAATGTGGAATAGTTATAAGACTCTTGTTTTGGTATATGCTGTGAAGCACTGGTGAAACAATATAAATTATCTGGTTTCAAAAGATTCAGGGGATATATAAGAGTTTTTTGTTTCTATTTCAGAGAGTATTAACTTGTTCAGTATTTCAGAGTTGTAAAGAAATTCTAAAACTAAATAGTTATAAAGAAATTCTAAAACTAAATGATAGAATTTTAAGTTGGGAGGGACTTGGGGAATAACAAATCCAGCCTACACATTTTGCAGATAAGAAAACTGACCTCCAGAGGTTGAATTAGGAGCCCAAGGTCACATATGCGGTTAGCAGCAGCCCTGGGAGGAGGTCCAAGGTCCAGAGTCTTTTTTCTCTGGACCACACAGACTCCTTGTTTCTCAGACCTTCTGAGAAAGTTCATGAATACATTTAAAATGTCTGTTCACAATTTTTAAAACTCAACTCATTTACCCCCTAATGGTACAATACATAGGATGTGAATTACTCAACTTCCTCCACTCCAATCTGTCAACTATCAACAAGTCAGTAGGCTGCTGGCATTTCTGCTTCAGCCTAATGGTTGATTTTAATTAACACATGGTTTCTGTGCTCACTAAAACCCTTTAATTTAGCTCACATGAACAGGGCTAAAATCAAGAAATATTCTCAACAACTAAGACATGGCCCTTAGGGTCATTTTTCCAAAAGCAAATACATTTGCATATCTCTTAAGGGAATCACAAAGTCCTCGGGATAAATATGTCTTAATCTCTAAAGTTTACTATAGAGATATCCAACACTGACTTCTTTGAATGGGTTTTAAGCACTGTGATGCCATGGCTCCACCCCAGACTTTCCAAGATTCTCTAGGAACAGGGTCTGGGCATCTGGAGGCTTTAAAATCCCTGGTGATTCTGGTGCAGTTGTAGTTGCAAGAGGCTGGTCTATTGCTCCTCTATGGCACAGCTCTCACCATTCTCTCCAGGATCACTCAGATATGTGACTGTTTAACAAATAAAGCAGTAACAGGTCAATGGTTGTCTCAGCTACATTACACACCACAGGTTGATATGTTGCCTTTCTGATTGGCTAGGCTACATCCAGCCAGTAGACCAATTTGTTTTTAATTCGTTTATAGTGCTATAAATTTCTTGAAGATCCACTATTTTCTTTAGGCAGGGGAGTCACAAAAGTCTTGGTAAATATCATATACAAGTTAAAAGGAAAGAAAAATCAAGGTAGGATATGAGAGGTTCAAATAAGAAAGTCACCTATGACTGAGTCCAAAGTCAGAAGGCTGCATGGATGAAATACAATTGAATTGTGAAACTGAAACGTATCATGTTTATGCTTTTATTACAAAGCGGAGATACTTTTACTGCAAAATTTTACCTTATATAACTAAATTAAAGTTACTGATCACATAGATCACCTAGGATAATTTGAACTCTGGTAACAAGGACCTGAGATATATATATATAGTACCACATTGCTAATAATTATTTATTGACCTTAATTAGGTAATCTATTAACTAATTAATTTATATGTAATGTATGTGCTATGCAGTGGTTTTACCTATAACAGACTTTATTCTATCCTAGGGACTTCCCATGAACTTGGGCAAATTCCAGAGGATGGTGAGGAATAGGGAAGCCTGGCATGCTGCAGTCCACGGAATTGCAAAGAGTCGAACATGACTCGGCAGCTGAACAACAACAAACAACAAGGGACTTCCCTGGTGGTCCAATGGCTAATACTCTGTGCTCCCCGCATAGGTGACCCAGGTTCGATCCCCAGTCAGAGAACTAGATCCCACATGCCACAACTAAAAAGGTCCCTCATGCCACAACTAAGACCTGGCACTGCTGCTGCTAAGTCGCTTCAGTCGTGTCCGACTCTGTGCGACCCCATAGACGGCAGCCCACCAGGCTCCCCCATCCCTGGGATTCTCCAGGCAAGAACACTGGAGTGGGTTGCCATTTCCTTCTCCTGGCACAGACAGATAAAAATAAATAAATAAATAAATACTTTAAAAAATGATTTTATCTTAACAGTTTGTATGTAGTGGAGCAGCAAATAACTAAATGGAAACTATAATGTGAGACTAAGACAAGATTCAAGGACAAGGGTTATGGATATGTAGGGGAGAACTTCTGTGCCAGTCAGATCTAGTTATGAGAAATAATCCTTGTGGCAAGGCTCAAAAGATAAGCAAGAAAAAGAGAAACAAGGAGAATAGTGCAAAGGTGGAGACCCTAAAGCAGAGGATGAGAAAAAGAGCGCTGAGTTGACACAACGTCAGCAAGTTCTGTATGATTAGCATCACGGAGTTCATGGATCTAATTCTACCTCTTTAGCTTAGAAGTTCCCATCTCTGCCTGTCATCTACCTGAGACACAACTGTCTTATGAGTTCCTTGAAGAGGGGAGCCATGTCCACCTCTTTTGCAAATGTAGCCCATGGCCTACTGCTATGTGGTAGGTTCACCATTCATACTTCTGAATGAAATATTTTTATTTTTTCTTTTTTCCCAGCTCTATCCTATTGTAACTGAGGAAACTGAGGTCCAGGGAGATACAGTGGCCAGTCTAAAGTCATGTAGTATTTAGTGGCAGACTCAGATATTAAAACAAAACCTTGGGAGCCACCACCATGTCTAACTCTACCACAACAGCCTCCATTCAAATCCTGAATAACAGGAGTCTCTCCAAATTTTTTCAAGGACAGTGCCTTGGAATTGTCAGAGATGATGGAGTAGAAGGATGTGTGCTTACCTTCTCCTGTGAGAACTCCAAAATTGCAACTCGCTGCTGAACACCCATCAATAAGAGAATGTTGAATCCCACCTAAAAAAGATACCCCATGTCCAACAGCAAAGGAGAAGCCCCAGCAAGATGGTAGGAGTGGTAAAATCATGCTTTGAATCAAACCCCATACCCACCAGAGATGTGCAGAGGGCTCCAACAAAACCTTGTGTGCACCAGGACTCAGAGGCTCCAAAGAGACTGAGCCAGACCTGCGTTTGAGTGTTTGAGTGTCTCCTTCGGAGGCACAGGTCAGCAGTGGCCTGTCACAGGGACAGAAGCTCTGCAGAAGATCCTGCAGTAGACCAGGATCACACATGCTGCAGTAGACCAGCATGTGGCATAAATCCTCTTGGAAGAGGTCACCAGCAGCCAAACCATACAGCCCCTGAGCAGACATCCCACAAACTCCAGAACATTTATACTGAAGAAATTCACACGCTGTTAAGAAAGTTCTAGGACCCACAATAGATTTCCCATCCTGGGGATCTGGCAAAGGGACTGAGAACCCCCAGTGAATTTGACTTTGGAGGCCAGTGGGATGTGACTACAGAACTTACACAGGACTGGGAACCAGACTCTTGAAGGGCACAGATGAAATCTTGTGCACCCCAGGAGCCAGGAGAAAGAAGCAGTGTCCCTACAACAGAATGAGTCAGATTTGCCTGTGAGTGTCCAGGAGTCTCCAGTGCATTCCTTGGCCTCAGGCCAAACAAAAGGAAGGGAACACAGCCCCTTCCATCAACAGAAAATTGGATTAAAGATTTACTGAGCATGGCCCCGCCCATCAGCCATCAGAACAAGACCCCATTGCCCCCACAGTCAGTCTCTCTCACCAGAAAGCTTCCATAAGCCTATTATTCTTATTCATAAGAGGCCAGACAAAATAAAAACCACAATCACAGAAAACTAACCAAACTGGTCACATGGACTACAGCCTTGTCTAACTCAATGAAACTATGAGCCATGCCATTTAGAGCCACCCAAGACAGATGGGTCATTGTGGAGAGTTTTGACAAAACATGGTCCACTGGAAGAGGGAATGGCAAACCACTTCAGTATTCTTGCCTTGAGAACCCCATGAACAGTATGAAAAGGCAAACAGATATCACACTGAAAGAGGAACTCCCCAGGTCGGTAAGTGCCCAATATGCTACTGGAGATCAGTGGAGAAATAACATCAGAAAGAATGAAGGGATGAAGCCAAAGCAAAAACAACACCCAGTTGTGGATGTGACTGGTGATGGAAGTAAAGTCCAATGCTATAAAGAAAAATATTGCATAGGAACATGGAATGTTAGGTCCATGAATCAAGATAAATTGGAAGTGGTCAATCAGGAGATGGCAAGAGTGAACATTGACCTTTTAGGAATCAGTGAACTACAAGGGACTGGAATGGGTGAATTTAGTTCAGATGACCATTATCTCTACTACTATGGGCAAGAATCCCTTAGAAGAAATGGAGTAGCCCTCATAGTCAACAAAAGAATCTGAAATGCAGTACTTGGCTGCAATTTGAAAAATGACAGAATGATCTCTGTTGGTTTCCAAGGCAAAACACCCAATATCACAGTAATCCAAGTCTATGTCCCAAGCACTAATGCCAAAGAAGCTGAAGTTAAACGGTTCTATGATGCCCTACAAGACCTTCTAGAACGAACACCTAAAAAAGATGTCATTTTCATCATAGGGGACTGGAATGCAAAAGTAGTAAGTCAAGATCTCTAGTCTTTCCCTGGAGTAAAAACAAAGTTGGGCTTTGGAATACAAAATTTTACTTACACCTGGAGTAAAAACAAAGTCGGGCTTTGGAATACAAAATGAGGCAGGACAAAAGTTAACAGAGTTTTGCCAGGAGAACACACTGGACATAGCAGACACACTCTTCCAACAACACAAGAGACGACTCTACATATGGGCATTATCAGGTGGGTCAATAGCGAAATCAGATTGATTATATTCTTTGTGGCTGAAGATAGAGAAGCTCTAAGGAGTCAGCAAGACAACACCAGGAGCTGACTATGGCTCAGATCGTGACCTCCTTATGCCAATTTCAGACTTAAATTGAAGAAATTAAGGAAAACCACTAGGCCATTCAGGCATGACTTAAATTAAATCCTTTAAGACTGTACAGTGGAAGTGACAAATAAATTCAAGGAGTTAGATCTGATAGACAGAGTGCCTGAAGGACTGTGGATGGAGGTTCATAACATTATACAGAAGGCTGTGATCAAACCATCTCCAATAAAAAGGAATGCAAAAAGGCAAAATCATTATCTGAGGAGGTCTTACAAACAGCTGAGAAAAGAAGAGAAGCAAAAGACAAAGGAGAAAAGGAAAAGTATACCCAACTGAATGCCGAGTTCTAAAGAAGAGCAAAGAGAGATAAGGAAGCCATCCTAAGTGATCAATGCAAGGAAATAGAGAAAAACAATAGAATGGGAAAGACTAGAGATCTTGTCAAGAAAATTAGACATACAAAGAGAAAACAAATCCCTTGAAACATAATGGGCACATGAAAGATAGGCACAATAAAAGATAGAAATGCTATGGACCTAACAGAAACAGAAGATATTAAGAGGAGGTGGCAAGAATACACAGAAGAACTATGCAAAAAAGATCTTAACGACCCAGATAATGATGGTGGTGTGATCATTCACCTTGAGCCAGACATCCTGGAATGAGAAGTCAAGGGGGCCTTAGGAAGCATCACTATGATCAAAGCTATGGAGGTGAAGGAATTCCAGATGAGCTATTCAAGTCCTAAAAGATGATGCTGGTAAAGTGCTGCACTCAGTATGCCAGCCAATTTGGAAAGCTCTGCATGGCCACAGGACTGCAAAAGGTCAATTTTCATTCCAATCCCAAAGAAAGGCAATGCCAAAAAATGTTCAGACTACTACATAATTACACTCATTTCACATGCTACCAAAGTAATGCTCAAAATTCTCCAAGCCAGTCTTCAACAGTATGTGAACCAAGAACTTCCAGATGTTCAAGCTGGATTTAAAAAGGCAGAGGAACCAAAGATAAAATTGCCAACACCCATTCAGTTCAGTTCAGTTTCTCAGTCATGTCCAACTCTTTGCAACCTCATAGACAGCAAAAAGCCAGACCTTCCTGTCCATCACCAGCTCCCAGAGTTCATTCAAACTCGTGTCCATTAAGTCGGTGATGACATCCAACCATCTCATCCTCTGTCATCCTATTCTCCTCCCATCTTCAATCTTTCCCAGGATTAGGATCTTTTCCAATGAGTCAGTTCTTCACATCAGGTAGCCAAAGTATTGGAGTTTCAGCTTCAGCATCAGTCCTTCCAATGAATATTCAGGTCTGATTTCCATTAGGATGGACTGGTGGATCTCCTTGCAGTCCAAGGGACTCTTAATAGTCCAAGAGTCCAAGATCACCAAGAGTCCAAGACTCTCTTCTCCAGCACCACAGTTCAAAAGCATCAATTCTTCAGTGCTCAGCTTTCTTTATAGTCCAACTCTCACATCCATACATGACTTCTGGAAAAACCAGAGCTTTGTCTACACTGGACCACTTTGTTGGCAAAGTAATGTCTCTACTTTTTAATATGCTGTCTAGGTTGGTCATAACTTTTCTTTCAAGAAGCAAGCATCTTTCAATTTCATGGCTGCAGTCACCATCTGCAGTGATTTTGGAGCCCAGAAAAATAAAGTCTGACACTGTTTCCACTGTTTCCCCATCTATTTGCCATGAAGTGATGGGGCTGGCCATGAGAATCCCTTGGACTGCAAGGAGATCCAACCAGTGCATTCTGAAGGAGATCAGCCCTGGGTGTTCTTTGGAAGGAATGATGATAAAGCTGAAACTCCAGTACTTTGGCCACCTCATGCGAAGAGTTGACTCATTGGAAAAGACTCTGATGCTGGGAGGGATTAGGGACAGGAGGAGAAGGGACGACAGAGCATGAGATGCCTGGATGGCCTCACTGACTCAATGGACGTGAGTCTGAGTGAACTCCGGGAGTTGGTGATGGACAGGGAGGCCTGGCGTGCTGCGATTCATGGGGTCGAAAGAGTCGGACATGACTGAGCGACTGAACTGAACTGAAACTGTGGTGGAGGTAATGAAGATAATGGTGACCTCCTTCAAAGGTCCCATGCATGTACTGCTACATTCAGCAGGCCTAACCCTGCAGCAGGCCACCACCAACCTACCCCTCCACTCCAAACTCCCAGACACTTATGGGCAAGTCTGGGTGAGTCTCTTGTGATCATAGAAAAAGCAGGTGAATTTTAGAAAAACATCAACTTTTGCTTTATTGACTATGCCAAAGACTTTGGCTGTGTGGATCACAACAAACTATTCTTCAAGAAACAGGAATACTAGAACACCTTACCTGCTTCCTGAGAAACCTGTATGCAGGTCAAGAAGCAACAGTTAGAACTGAGCATGGAACAATGGACTGGTTCCAAATTGGGAAAGGAGTATCAAGTCTCTATATTCTCACCCTGCTTATTTAACTTATGTGCAGAGTATATCATGCAAAATACCAATCTGGATGAACCACAAGCCAGAATCAACACCACCGGAAACATCAATAACAGATAACCAATAATATCAATATGCAGATGACACCACCCTTATGGCAGAAAGCAAAAAGAAACTAAAAAGCTTCTTGATGAAAGTTAAAGAGGAGAGAGAAAAAAGCTGGCTTAAAACTCAACATTGAAAAAACGAGATCATGACATTTGGTCCCATCACTTCATGTCAAATAGATGGGGAAACAATGGAAACAGTGACAGACTTTATTTTCTTGGGCTCCAAAATCATTGCATATGGTGACTTCGGTCATGAAATTAAAAGACACATGCTCCTTGAAAGAAAAGCTATGACCAACCTAGACAGCATAATTAAAAAGTAGAGACATTACTTTGCCAACAAAGGTCCATCTAGTCAAAGATATGGTTTTTCCAGTAGTCATGTATGGATGTGAGAATTGGACCACAGAGAAAGCTGAGTGCCAAAGAATTGATGCTTTTGAAATGTGGTGTTGGAGAATACTCTTGAGAGTCCCTTGGACTGCAAGGATATCATGCCAATCAATCCTGAATATTCATTGGAAGAACTGATGCTGAAACTCCAATACTTTGGCCACCTTATGCAAAGAGCTGACTCATTAGAAAAGACCCTGATGCTGGGAACAATTGAAGGCAGCCTCTTGTATCTCCATTGAAGGCATCCCCTTCAAAGGGAATGACAGAGAATGAGATGGTTGGATGGACATGAGTTTGAACAAGCTCCCAGAACTTGTGCTGAACAGGAAAGCCTGGGATGCTGCAATCAATGGGGTCACAAAGAGTCAGACATGACTGAGAGACTGAACTGAACTGAATTCCAATTTTCTATGACTATATCCAAAGGAAGTTGGGAATGGATAACTTATTTGAATCCTGAGTTCTTAAAGGAGGTACTGGCTGCTGGCATTATGAATTTACAACATTCATTGGTTTAGACACATTCAGAGGTGATGTCTGAACCAATGCCTCTGTGATTCAGGAATATTATAGTAACTAAATCCATCTTTAAAAGTTGGCTATTGATATTAATATGCAAATAAATGATGCTTTACTAAAATTTTCACATTAAGCTTTTATAAACATAAGTAAGCAATTTAGTCAGATTGTAATGGGGAAAAAACAAATCCTGTTACACCCATAAAGTGGTGAATCATTTCACATTGCGCTTAAGGACTGTATTAAAGAGAGAAAATGAAAGGAATTCAAAATCATATGTAAGCATCATCATAGAACTATGAAGATAGAACCAGTAAGATTCTATCAACCTTCAAACACTAACACTCAGACATTCACAGAATATTTCCCGCAGATTTATGAAGTCATAGAAATAGTTTTTAAAAGCAGCAGTTGTCTGCAAGAGAGGAAACCCAATAGCAACCTTCAATTGTTTGAAAGTCTCAGTGTTGAAGCTTAGGTTCTTTCCCCCTTGGTTTGGAATCTGGTATAGCTCTATTATTTACAATTGCCCATCACCCAAATTTTTTTTAAAGTGAATTATAACAAACTCATCCATCACCATCTTTCAGCTGTGGCCACACCCTAATTACTCAGAGTCAAGCACAGTCCACTGAGCAGGCATTGGCAAGCATTGGCCACCTCCCCAGCTCTGAGCTTGGATCTGGACAGACACAATGGACTCTCAAAGAGCTCTTCAGAGCTAAGGCAAGAACAAATCCCAACTATCCATGAGTGGAAAGGACTTATCAGAGGTGCTTACTAGAAATCTCTGTTCAAGGGGTGATTAAGGCTGGACCAGCAGTGAAGAATATTAGGGGAGGAAGAATTATTTAGTGACTCATTGATGATTTAATAGCATTTCAAATAGAGAGACTTGAATGCTCTGGAAACTAATTTGAATTCTTTTTTTCTGTAAACTGAAGGGAACTATTAAAGATAAATAAACAGGATTGTTTGAAGAAACAGCTCTAGCAGAAGGGACAATGGGAGAAGCCCGTATGGAAAGCAGAGAGAAAACTTACGAGGTCCTTTAGGAAATCTGCAGCCTTGTTACTCAGAGCAGCACCTCTATTGCTCAGGAGTTTGTTAGAAATAAGAGTTTCTGGCTCCATCTCAGACCCAATAACCTCAAATCTGATGTTTTAGTGAGATCCCCAGTGTGAAATAGGGGTTCCCTGGTGGATCAGCTGTAAAAAAATCTGCCTGCAATGCAGGAGATACAGGTTCAATCCCTGGGTGGGGAAGATCCTCTGGAGAAGGAAACGGCAACCCAATCCAGTATTCTTTCTTGGGAAATCCCATGGACAGAGGAACCTGGTGGGCTACAGTTCATGGGGTTGCAAGAATCAGACTCAATTTAGCAACTAAACCACCACTATACACACACACACACACACACACACACACACATATACACTGCTGCTGCTGCTAAGTCACTTCAGTCGTGTCTGACTCTGTGCAACTCACAGACGGCAGCCCACCAGGCTCCCCCGTCCCTGGGATTCTCCAGGCAAGAACACTGGAGTGGGTTGCCATTTCCTTCTCCAATGCATGAAAGTGAAAAGTGAAAGTGAAGTCACTCAGTCATGTCCGACTCTTAGCGACCCCATGGACTGCAGCCCACCAGGCTCCTCAGTCCATGGGATTTTCCAGGCAAGAGTACTGGAGTGGGGTGCCATTGCCTTCTCCGTGTGTAAAATAGATAGCTAGTGGAAAGCTGCTGTATAGCACAGGCTGCTCAGCTTGGTACTCTGTAATGATCTAGAGGGGTGGGGTGAGAAGGCTTGGGGTGGGAGGCAGGTCCAGGAAGGAAGGGGTATAGGTATGGATATAGCTGATTCACTTCATTGTAGAGCAGAAACCAAAACATCATTGCAAAGCAATTATAAGTCCATAAAAATAATTTTTTAAAAGAGTAGGTTATAGCTGGAGTTCTGATATCTGGAGAGATTCCAAAGGCAACTGGTCAGGAAAGGATCTTCCTGTGCATGGGAAGCTGTGAGTGCAGGGTGGGTTCATGGGGGATTGCGGGGAATTGTATGCACAGGGTGCCAACTAGTTCTAATTTTGGGGAAAAAAGACAATTTCAGAGTCTTATTGGAAGGATGATCTATAAGACTGAGTGACAAATTTTATGTATGAAGTAAGCCAGAGTTGCTAAAGATGGCACTTCTGTTTTCAATCTGCTAGATTTCAGGAAGGTGACATGAAATGCCTGGAATTTCTACAATCTTACATCACTGATAAATCAACCTCCAGAATGTCTTTTTTGGAAAGTGCACAGCATTTGCACCAGGTAACTTTAGGTGGGAGCCCTTAAGAATGAGTGAAAATATCTAATGTTTATTGATCACTTTCTGATACAAAATATGATCTCCAATGCTTTAAATGCCCATAATGAACCTCATAACAACCCCATGAATTAGGCTGTATTGTTATTTGCATTTTACAGATGAGAAAACTGAGGCATGTAATGGTATTTAACTTGCCCAAGGCAAAAAGTCAGTGTCAGAGCCAAGATTTGTACCTGGTTTGTGATGTCACAGCTTAAAATCATCATCAGTTCTGGGCTACATTCCCTCTCCCACAGACCTTTATCTTATGTTCTAATCTGCAAGACATGTCCAAGTTCAAACAGGCATCCAGTTTTTATTTGCCATGCTCTCAAAAAAGTGATAGATGAGATTT